>NC_092498.1:132910781-133213812 GCF_047511675.1 Marmota flaviventris
ACCTGGTGAGTGTCCCCACGGAGAACACGTGTGACTCACGACCATTGGGGCAAATAGAACACACCTCCACGCAGCATCTCGGTTTCTCCTGTCTTCCTCTGCCTTCCCTCACCCCAACAGAGGCCCTGGGTCTGTGCTTGCACTTTAGGTCAAGGAGTTTGTAGAGTGAGCATGTGCTTTGGTGGTTCTGGATTGTCTTCACTCAACATTGTGTCTGTTAATTGTTCATTTTATCCATTATTTTATGTGTGATTTTAGATTTTGCATTCTCGGTATTGGAGAGTCTCTTATAATATATTATGAATTTGTGTGTGTGTGTGTGTGTGTGTAATATGGTTTTGTTTACTCAATCTTTGGATATTTGAGCTGTTTCTGGCTCTTTCAACTACTGCTGTTTTAAACATTCTAGTTTGTGGATTTTGGAAAAGAGTATGCACAGAGTTCTGTTGAGTGTATGTAGGGGTGGTGTTGATGGATCAGAGCCCATACCCATGTTTACCTTTGGTCAATAATAAGCTTTTTGGCTGGTAATACTAAATAAATTTATGAAGTGATTGCATTGATTTCAATGTTCTGAATTTTATTTTTTAATCATTTATAACATCTAATCTTACCAACCATTTTCTTGAGTAAGCCTATTGCCTGTTAGATTTTATACATTTGTCTTAGGCATGTAGTTTTCCTGGAGAGAGAGAAAAGAGAGAGAGAGATGGGGTGGGGGGGGGAGAGAAGAGGAGGAGGAGGAGGAGGAGGAGGAGGAGGAGGAGGAGGAGGAAAGGGAAATGGAGAGAAAGAGGAGAGAGAGAGGGGGAGGGAGAGAGAGAGAGGAGAGAGAATGAGAAGAAAAGAGAGGGGTTAAACTCCCTCTTTAGAGGAGGCTTACGGTTTTTATGTTCATCTGGAGCCAAGTTGCCTGGGTTCACATCTGGTTCTCTGTTTTGGTAGCTGTGCAACACTGGACTAGTCTTGAATCTCTGCACCCCAGTTTTCCCCTCTGAGGTTGAGACAACAGCAGCCCCCACCCCAGCATCTGGCTGTGGTGATGGGGTAGACGTGTGGTGCTCTTGGAGCAGTGCCTGTGTCCTGCAGTAGCTGAATGTGTTTGCTTCCACTGCTTCTTTCAAGAGGAGCCTGAAGACAATTCCAATCAGCAAAGGCAATGAGATTATTTTAATGGTAGAAAAATGTGGAAATAACACACTTAAAACTGTTTTGTACAATGCTCTTTTAACATATTATTCTACATAGGCCAAGAGGAAATGCAATGTTGGAAAGACCCTGAGACAGGAGTCAAGAACTTCATTACCATGTCCTTCCCACTGCTGCCCAAGTGACCTGGGGATACCTCTTCCCTTTTGAGGTCCCTGAGTTTCATGTCATGTGAAAACAGTGGTGAGTCCCTGGATGTGGTGGGCTGGGATGAAACCCACCTGGGTCCTCTTTGAAGGGAGGATACAGCAGTCTTCCTGCCCACCATTTTACCCATGTATAGGTATAGTTAGTACATGACCAAAACCTGTCCCCTCTTTTTGCCCTCATCCCCCAGAAAGCAGCCCCTGGCTCCTGGAGATCAACCATGATTGGCTTAAGCTTTCTGGGTCCAGCAGAGGGCTTGCAGTCATAGGAGGAGGTCAGCAGCAGCTTCCAGGGAGCTCAGTGCTGGAATGCAAGGGGAGAGAACCTCACCTTTGCCTTCCAACGTTCTGGATGCCACCTATGGTCACCATGAGTGTGGGATGGCATGGAAGGACAGGCTTCAAGACCAAAGCCAGTGCTCTGAAGAAGATAGACTTGGGGAGAACAGTCTTGCCTTTCAGGGTCTTTATTGATCCAAACTCAAGAGCTCCCTCTCTGGGTTTTCATGAGAATTGAATAATTGCCCCCTGATTTAACACACAGGGCAGGGTCTTTTTTTGTTATCTGCAACCATCCACATCCTAAGTGATGTGATCCAATACCCAGTGGGGTGGAGGGAGCTGAGGCAGGGGCACAGAGCTCCGCTGCACCCCAGGGCTTCTGTACAGACCTTCCCTGTGCTCTTGGCCCTCACCATTCCCCTCTCCCCTAGAGGCGTGTGCCTCTCTTGGTCCTAATCCTTTCCACCACCACCAAGACCTTCTCTCCTCAGGGCCATGGCACCTGACTCTCAGGCTGAATTGGTGTATTCCCCTGGTGCATTCACTACAAGGTTCAGGAGAATTTCTCCCCTCCCCATGCATGGATCAGAACCCCATGTACACATAATGCGACCTGTCAACTGCTCTGCCCTTGAGGGTGGAGACACTGGTTTATTTCTGTGTCCTAGGTCTTGGGCTTCTCAGCACAGTGCCTGGCAGACGGAGGGCTTGATCAATAAAGACCACATTAGCCTGTGGCTGTCTACTCACTGCAGCATGTCTGCAGTTTCCGCCTCCTCCCTCAATTCCAGGGTCTGGTGATGTCCTGGGCAATGGGGTGTGGGAGAGGAGGGAGGTTGCCTTTTTCTTATTATTCTTTATTTGGTGCTGGGGATTAAACCCAGTGGTGTTTAAGCACTACACAGCATCCCCAGCCCTTTTTATTTTTATTTTGAGACAGGGTCTCACCAAAGTGCAGAAGCTGTCCTTGAACTTTCTATCCTCCGGCCTCAGCCTTCCTCTTTGCTGGGATGACAGGCACATGCCACCAAGCCAGGCCCTTCTTATTCTTGATGTGTCCATGTGAACTTGTCTGAGATGCCCACCTCCATATTTGTCCTGTACCATTTTCACATGGGGAACTGGCCCCTCCCCTCTGTACCCTGGGAAGCAGCTCCCACAACTGTTGGCCTTCCTCCTCAGTGCCCTACCTCACTAACCGGGATGCAGCTGCTCTTCTCTCTTCTCCCAGGATGCTGGTTCCCAGAAAACTCAGTGGGCCAGACTAGGATGCAGTACTCTGCAGGCTGTCTTGGGCTCACTTCCCAGCCCAGTCTCCTCTGGGGTCAGAACATCTGAGTCCTTCGAACCCACTTGGGATTGACCCAGGAGAGGTACCATCCTCCCTGCCTTAGAGCCCTTGAACTTCCCACTCCTTCAAAGCAGTTAGACCAAGGTGCGTTTTTAATATTTCCAACGTGACCAAGAGGGTATGTGATTGTTCAGGGCCTTGTAATGACTGGCGGAAGGAAGAAAGATGCAAGGAGGAGCAGATCTGCAGAGCGCAGGCAGCAGGCGGCCTGAGCAGCACCCCCTCTGGCAGCCCTTCATCTATAACATGAATTATGTATGTCTTGGTCTGCTTTTGAAGCTCATTTCAAATGTTTGTTTAATTTCCTCAATTATGAGGACATAAAGCATCTCCCCCTGGGGTCCCCTAAGAGTTAGCTTGGAAGTCCTGGGTGTTTGTTTAGGGGTCTTCATTGGCAGCTGGATGCATCATCTTAAATATTTATAAAAATGTTAATAAATAAATCTCTCTTTGCAATTGGTATTAGATGATAGGGACAGAGTTACAGCATTGATTTTCCTTTGGCATTAACCACCATAAAGAAAAAAAATAGTTTCTGCTACCTCCTTGGAATAAGAGGAACTATCCAAGAGAAGAGAATTGCTCTCTGAGCTTCAGACTTTCTTTATGAGGAATCTTCCTGGTGATGCTTCTAAGCAATCCTTACTGCAGAAATCCTGATGTCTCCCATTTTACTTCCTCCCTCCTTGTATATTCTAGAGTTCCTAATTTGAGAACAGTCTGCTTCTGAGCAATCAATTCCTCTATAAGCCCCCTTTTGCTAGAGTTCCCAGATAAAGTACAGGAGAGGTAACTGAACTTCAGAAAAACAATGTAAACATTTTAGTATAAGTATGTCTTAGATATTTTATGGGCTATACTTATGCTGAAAAAGTTGCTAAATGCCTCCCATTTTGGAGAATCAGCTGAGAGGGTTCATGCAGGCTTGCGGGAATCCTTTGCTGGAGGAAGAAAGGTTATCAAGGGGTTGGAGGAGCACTTAGGATTGGACAGTTGAGAAGTTCATCTGTCTCTGCTCACTGCCTAATTAATACATGCGGGAAACAGAAACGAGGGGTGGATCAAATTTTTGTGCCCATCTTTTCTGCTTTTTTCCCAGGTTCCCCACCTCAAACCATTCATTTGCTAAAACAGACAACAAACACAGGCAATGTTTTTACAGCCATTGCCGAGAGCTGCTTCAGCATGTAGGGTTGTAGCTCTCTCAGTTCTGCCTAGAAAGCCAGGCAAGGGATGTCTGAAATTTATATATTGTTCTTTTAATAAAATTATATTAAAAGTGTGGACTTGCTCTTCATCCTGAGGCTGACAACTTCTTCCTGTTTTCTTATGTTGCTGAATTCTACCATGAATTATATGGGTTTTGTATCCCATGCCCTGGTTCATCTGCAAATGAGAAAATAACTAGCCAGGACTTTTACCCAAACAGGTGTTACAAATTCACTTACATGGACTGGTCAATGTGCATTAATGCTGAGCCACTGACCTGGGGGAGGGAGAAGGATCAGGCTGTTCAAGGCCCAGGTGGGAAGAGATTCCCCTTTTTTGTGACTCCACTGAAATAGGGCTCAGGTCTCAGCCTCTGGCTTCAGATGGCACTTCTTCCTCATGGTGGCAGGCAACATGATCAGGCCATATGGCTCTTTTCCCCCATTCACAGGGGCTTGGCCACACTGTCTGTATGCATGGTGTCATAGCTGTCTTGCCTAGGCCCGCCGACCACACTGCTTCCTTGGCTATAGACTTGATAAATAAGCGGCAACCCAGAAAATTGTCCCCACCCCATTGGACGGCTGCTCCCCCTCATGTCCCTTCCCCTCCAAAGTGAACCTGGACAGGGAATTCCGCCCATGGCTACTCTAGTTGATTCCCTTCTAAGTACACAGATTTAAAAGCTCCATTCAAACTGGCTTAAGGCAAAAAGAAGAGCATTTTTGATGTGTTTTCCTGGTTGCTATGGGAAAGTGCATTTTATCTTCTCCTAACTACAGTCGTAAATCCTGGCAATTTCAGCTTGACTTACATAACAGTTCTATTCCTGAACCCATCCTGACCAGGGAGGAGTGTTGAGGGCCACAGCTGAGTCGGGATGACACATGGCATTTTTGCCAGAAGTAGTGGTTGAGAGGTGACGCCAGCGAGTTTTCGCGGAGTTCCCGTTGAGTTCCAGTTGAGCTCTCACTGGGATTCCCAAAGAGTTCCGATTGGTTGGGGAAGTGCCGGAGGAGGGATATTTCCGGCTGCTGGTTTCTGGAGGAGCCGCGTGGTGTTCGGGGAGGATTCCCGGGGAGCGTGTGTGGAGTGTGCTGGTGGAGTTCAGAAATAAAATTTGTTCCTACTTCAGTGGCTCGTGATTTGTGCCCAGCCAGACTGTGGCATTTGGTGGCCCATGCAAGGAATGCCTGAAGCTCAGGGGTAAGTGAAATTGCTCGCCCCTAAGGGAAGGTGGGAGAATGGGTGACCATTTCAAAAAACAATGTGTTCTTGTTTTGATTTGTTTTGTTTTGGTTTCAAGCTGCCTATCCCTAGAACTTTCTCAGGCAAACTGGGAAAAATGGTTGGCTCAAGGTTTGAAGTTGTTCACCCCTGAGGAAGAGATAGAAATAGACCACAAATGCACATGTCAAGAAAATAGGAAAATTGATACAACAATTTTTTGTTCCGTTTTTGTTTCATTGTGTTTCAATTTTGTTTTGTGTTATCTTATTGGGTTGCATTATCTTTATAGTAGATTAGAAATTAGTAAAAAACAAACCAAAAGAGTGTTAAGTAAATTGTTAGAGGTTCAGACCATGGAGAAAGACATTTTAGATCAAGTAAAAGAGAAGGTCTCTCGAGCTAGTCAGATAGAGGAATAAAATTTAAAGAAAGAAAGCTTAGAGGAGAAACAGCTATCAGGGGGGAAGCTACAACATGAGGCTGCTAGTAACTCTGTTCTATCACCAGAGGGAGTAATTCAACCAACAGCTCGACCTATAGAGACGGCTGAGTGGCCCTCAACCCCCATAGTTGATAGATGGGATCCTGAGACAGGACCTCAAAGATTAGCATGCCCTGTACTTGAGCATGCAGGAGGGCAGCAAATTCACTGTGATTTCAAAACAGTGAAGCAGTTAAAGGAGGCTGTGACAACCTATGGTCCCCAAGCACCCTTCACTGTAAGCATGGTCGAATCCATTAGCAACTTGGACATGACACCAGCAGACTGGGCTAGCATGTGTAAATCTGTGCTAAATGGAGGACAATATTTGTTATGGAAGGTTGCCAGTGAGGAATTTTGCATGGAGACAGCTAGGCGAAATGCAGCAGCCAGTTACCCTCAAAGAAATCTAGATATGTTGTCAGGAAAAGGACCTTATGAGGGTCAATGGCAACAAATTGAATATGATCCTGCTATATGTGCACAAATTGCTGCAGATGCAGTTAGGGCATGGAAGACTTTAAAAGGACATGGAGATTTACAAGGTCAATTATCTAAGGTAATACAGGGAGTTAATGAACCTTAAGCTGAATTTGTAGATAGGCTTATTCAAACGGCTACCAGAGTTTTGGGGGATACAGAACAAGCAATGCCATTAACTAAACAACTGGCTTATGACCAAGCAAATCATTGGTGCAGAGAGGTCATTAGACCATGGAAACATGGAGATTTAAATACATATATTAAATTTTGTAGAGACATTAATGAACAAGGGCAAGTCTTGGCAGCTGCAGTACAACAGGCTTTAGATGCCAGGCCAAAAACATGCTACAATTATGAACAAACAGGACATTTTAAAAGGAATTGCCCCATAGGAGGAGGGTTTCACAAAACTAGGTATCAAAGGAATAGAATACTGGGTATTTGCCCACGATGCCGTAGAGGGAGACATTGGGCTAATGAATGCTGTTCTCAAACCACCATAGAGGGTACTCCATTATCAAAAAATGGACAAGGACCAGGTGTTTACCCACAATATCCTGGAGAAAGGCATCGGGCTCCATTGCCAAAAAACGGACAGGGAGGCCCAATGCTCCAGGGCCCATGACCACAAATATATGGGGCACTGCAGGAACCCAGAAACACCATGGAGGAACCCAGCAACACCATCAGGGTAGTGCCCAGGACACATTATCCATTAGATCTCTCATCAGATGAACCAGAGGGAGCGCAGGGTTGGACATCTGTGCCTCTGCCAGAGCAGTACTAACTCCAGAGATGGGAGTTCAAATCATTCCCACAGGAGTAAAAGGACCTCTTCCCCAAGGAACAGTAGGCTTATTGTTAGGACGCAGTTCTTCTACTCTAAAAGGACTTATGATAAGTCCTGGGGTAGTTGATCCTGATTATGAAGGTGAAACAAAAATTATAGCTAGTTCTCCAAAGGGTATATCAGTAATTTCACCAGGAAATAGAATAGCACAGTTATTAATAATACCCAGCCTACATGATAAATTTTCCAGTAGTACTGTAGAAAGAGTTTCCAAGGGATTAGGCTCCACAGGTGTAGATTGGGCTATGCTGTCTTTAAATTTAGATTCTCACCCAATGCTAAAATGAAATATTCAAGGACATGAATTTAATGGGCTACTTGATACAGGTGCAGACCTTAGCATCATATCTCATCAAGAATGGCCAAAACATTGGCCGTTACAAAAAGCCACTCAAACGCTTCAAGGCCTAGGAGTGGCAACTAATCCCCATAGAAGTGCAGTGGTATTAGATTGGAAGGATCCTGAAGGATGTGAAGGAACTATACAGCCATATGTATTGGATCATCTTCCTATAAATTTATGGGGACGAGATGTCCTAGATCAATTAGGTTTGACATTAACAAATAACATCAATCCAAATGTGCCCACTATTAGGGCTAGATAAGGTTTTAGGAAAGGAAAAAAATATTAGGAGAACAAAAACAAGGTATAGCAGCACCAATTCAAATAGATCAAGGAATAAATAGACATGGATTGGGTTTTCAGAAGGAGTCACTGAGGCAATAAAAATTACTTGGAAATCAGAAATACCAGTATGGGTTCCTCAGTGGCCCCTGACTAAAGAAAAGATAAAAGCAGCCCATGACCTGATCAAACAACAATTAGCAGAGGGACATATACAACCTTCCGTATCTCCCTATAATACTCCCATTTTTGTCATTAAAAAGAAATCTGGTAAATGGAGATTATTGCAAGATTTAAGAGCCATTAATAATGAGATGGTTATTATGGGATATGCTCAATCAGGGATTCCTCAATTGTCTGTTTTGCCAAAAACCTGGTACGTTTTAGCTATAGATATTAAAGATTGTTTTTTTTTTTTTTCAATTCCAATTCATCCTGAGGATAGTCCACGTTTTGCATTTACTATCCCTTCACTGAATCATGAAGGTCATGATCAGAGATATGAATGGAAAGTACTCCCTCAAGGGATGGCTAACAGCCCAACTATGTGTCAAATTTATGTTAATAAAGCAATCCAGCCACTTAGAAATCAAAATCCTGAACTACAAATATTTCACTATATGGATGATGTATTGTTAGCACACAAAGATAAAAACACATTGCTAGAATGTTATGCCACACTTACAAATTTATTAAAAAGTTATAATCTAGAGATAGCAACAGATAAAGTACAATTAAATTTTCCAATTAATTATTTAGGAGTTCTATTATCCTCAACCATGGTCCGTCCACCAAAAATTCAAATATGAGTAGATCAACTCAAATCACTTAACAACTTTCAAAAGTTATTAGGAGACATAAATTGGATAAGGCCTTATCTAGGCATACCAACAGGAGAGTTGGGACCTGTATTTGATATCCTAAAAGGTCTATCAGATCCAAATTCACCCCACATGTTAATGCCTGAAGCAAGAAAGGCATTAATTTTTAATAATTTTTAATGAAACATATATGGAAAATATGCATTTGTATAGAATTGATATAAGTTTGTCTTTATTATTTATTGTAATACCAACAAAAAATATTCCTACAGGAGTATTTTGGCAAGAAGGTCCATTATTGTGGATACATTTATCTTATTCTCCTAACACTATTCTTACTAGGTATCCTGAGGCTGTAGGACAATTAATACTCAAAGGAATAAAAGCAGCAAAGGGAGTGTTTGGAATTTCTCCCAATAAAATTATTACTCCATATACTATGGATCAAATTGATGAGTTAGCTAATGAGTTAAATACTTGGGCAATAATCATGTGCAAATCTAATGTTTCATTTGATAACCACTTACCATCTAATCTTTTATTGTCTTTTTGGTCTTCACATCCTGTAGTTTTTCCAAAAATGACAAGAAAAACACCTATCATGAATGCTCCAAATGTATTCCCTGATGGGTCAAATAATGGTACAGCAGCAGTAGTTACCCCTGATCAAACTTTTACATTTTTAGTACCCAAACAATCAGCTCAAAAGGTAGAGCTTAATGCTGTATTATAAGCTTTTGTGATGTTTAAAGATTCTGTATTTAATTTATTTTCTGATAGACAGTATATAGTTAATGCTATACTATCCCTTGAAGATGCTGGTAGGATTTCCCCTTCCTCTACTGTTTTCTCTTTGTTTTCCACTATACAAAGTCTAATCTGGGACAGAAAAGATCCATTCTTTATAGGACATATCAGGGCACATACAGGATTGCCTGGAGCCCTTAGTTTGGGCAATGATTTAGCAGATAAAACTACACATGGCATACATATTTTCTCCACACTAGAAGAAGCTACAAATTTTCATAAAAGGTTCCATGTCAATGCTAATACCTTCCAAAAGCATTTTAAAATAACTAAGGAGCAAGCTCGACAAATAATAAAACAATGTCAAAATTATGTGACCTTTTTACCACAAGTTAATCTTGGAGTCAATCCTAGAGGATTGATACCTAACCATATTTGGCAGATGGACGTCACACACTTGCCAGAATTTGGAAAATTAAAATATTTGCATGTTACAGTTGATACTTCTTCCGGATTTTTGATGGGCTCCCTTCGTGAAAGAGAAAAAACTAAAGATGTTATAGCTCATTGCTTACAAAATTTTGCCACTGTGCGTGTTCCAAAACAGTTAAAAACAGATAATGGTCCTAGCTATACATCTACCTCTTTTAAACAATTTTGCTCATCATTTGGCATTACTCACATAACAGGAATCCTATACAATCCACAGGGACAAAGCATAGTTGAAAGAGCTCATCAAACTATTAAAATGTATTTATTAAGCAAAAAGAGGGAATTGGAAAGGGGTATATATCCCCCAAAGATAAACTTAAAATAACCCTTTTTACTCTAAACTTTTTAAATTTGGATTCATCAGGGCTTAGTGCTGCAGAAAGGCATATGTGTCCAAAAATTGTACATAATCCTAAGGTACCTTGGAAGGATATTCTAACAGGACAATGGAAAGGTCCTGACCCAGTGATTATCTGGAGTCGGGGTTCTGTTTGTGTGTTTCCACAGGGAGAACAGCAGCAGATTTGGATTCTAGAGAGACTAACCAAAGCGATTTCTACAGACCAAAAAGAAGATGATTTGACTCAAAGTCATAACAGCTGATATCCAGAGCTCCAGCTTGGCTATTCTTACATCTGCAACAGTGATTAACCAGGATGCTTTTTTCAATATCTATTTTATTATTGCCTTTTCCCACATCATAAAGTTCTATTTTATTTTTTGAGCTCATACAGACCTAGGTTAATGTTTTTCTAATCAGTTTTATTTTTTGACTGTGGAGTTTTTAAACATTGCAATGGAGATTTCACCTGTGTAAAGCTACAAGGCCTTTACTATTGTCTTATATGTTGTATGTTTGTGTGCACACTTGTGTTTTGTGTTGTATGTCTGTGTGTGCGTATGTCCATATATCACATATGAGGAGCGCTCATGAAAAAATGGATCTGAATTTTTTTTTATTTACGTGATTTTAATGGTTTAATTTAAATTGGGTAAACAGCTGTTGAGGATTGTTTTAATATGTGAACAAATAAGGAGGTTAACAGATCTTTTTTTTTTTTTTTACTTTCACCTTTCCTTTTCATTATATTTAGTAATTCTGTTCAGGATAATGTAAATTGTTCAGAAAATTGTTTTCTTAGTACCTGTTGGAATGTTACATAATTTTTTAGCATCATTGCCAGAATTCCTATCTTCATCCCAGTGCCAGTGAAGACAAAGATAAAACAAAACTACAGCTTCTTCGATAGTTATCACAACAAATGGTATAAACTGATGCATCAATGAATAATAACTCAACAAGTAATGCTCAATCAAGGAGTCGATTTACTTTGGGAGGAAATGGACATATTGATGGATTCCTCTGCTTTGAACTGCTTGCAGAACTTGCCTGGCCTATGTATCACTTGTATGCATTGTGAACTATCTGTTGGTGCAGCGAATTGTGGTAGTGCTGGCGTATCTTTGCTGATGGTGTCACTAGTGATACAATTTTTCCAAAAGAGCCATCAATTGGCTTGGTGTAGTGGCATTTCTGTATCCTCCTCCCTTCTTCTAGTGATGGTCTAAAATTTGGGGGCCAACAGAGATGAGGCAAAGAACCTCACCCCCCCACTGGTGCAAAGGCCTATCCACAAGTATGGCTGTATGCTGGACCGGTAGTCAGTGAAGGGTATGATCCAATTGCAGTGGTACCAACCTAAGACAGGAGGCTGACGCCTAGAAGTCAGCTCATCTGATGATGGGTAAGAACCATGTGTAGTATTGGACAGCCTAACAGACATGGTCCCTAAGCCACATTGCTTGTTGTTTAATTAAACAGAAGGGGGGAGATGTTGAGGGCCACAGCCGAGTCAGGATGACGCTTGGCATTTTTGCCAGAAGTGGTGGTTGAGTGGTGACACCAGTGAGTTCTTGCGGAGTTCCCATTGAGTTCCAGTTGAGCTCTCACGGGGATTCCCAGAGAGTTCCGATTGGTTGGGGAAGTGCCGGAGGAGGGATATTTCCGGCTACTGGTTCCTGGAGGAGCCATGTGGCGTTCGGGGAGGATTCCTGGGGAGCGTTTGTGGAGTGTGCTGGTAAAGTTCAGAAATAAAGTTTGTTCCTACTTCAGTGGCTCGTGATTTGTGCCCAGCCAGCCTGCAGCAGAGGAGGGTGGAACTCTCGTCTCAGGGCCACCCTTGCCATGCCTCTCTTTTCATGCAGTTTATCAAGGTTCCTGTATGTTCATCCAAAACAGGGCATCATTTAAGACAGGCAATTTGCTGAGCTTGGACACTTGCAAATGATTCTCTCCAGCCAGGCAAAAAGGAAGTCAAAGTTTAACTTTGCATTTCATCAGGGCAGATACTCACTTCCACAAAACCTGCATACAGCCATCTCTGCTCTTCACTTCTCAGCAGGGGCTCTGCCTCTTGCAGAAGGACAGCTAACTTGGCACTGACAGTTCAGTGATTTTCCCCACTTGTAGGGAAAGTAATTATTTCACTGGGGACCTGGGTGGATGTGCATGCTCACATTGCTCCTGCTCCTGAAAACCTACAAAAATACCTGGCACATAAAAATGAAAACCTAGTTTATCTGGTTTCAAACTCTCTGCTGAATGAGACTGGATGCACAGAGCAAAGGGGTAGCAGCTGCCCCCAGGACGTTGTCCAATCAGAGAGCCATCAAGAGTCAATTACCATCATCTGAACATTGCAACACAACTGTGGAATAGTCCCTAGGAAATGATTCAGCTATTATGCAAAAAGCAAAATACCTATAGGGATTCATGAGTAGAAAAATTGCAAAATGTCAAATCTATAGATAAGTATAAAACCTCTTATGATATAAAAGACAGAAAAAAATAGTAAAGCATATTTTGAACAAGATTTTGAAGTAAAAATGCACTCTAATCTGCTGCCCTGATAAGACGTGCAATCAATCTGCAAAATTGAGCACACTTTGGAATATCTTAATATGCTTTATTGCTTTTGAATTTGAGTATAAATGGAGAGGTATATGGTTTTTATCCTAGAATATGCATTCTGCCTGCCTGGCCCTGGTAGACTTTGTGCCCTGTTGTTTGAGGAGGACCCAATTGTTCTCTTGCTAATGCTGGAGATGGATCTCAACTTGGTCATGACCTAGAGATAGGTAAAAGCACTGACTCAGGTTAAATGAATTGGTCTCTTTCTCTGGGCTTGAAATCAGAGTCCAGAAATATCATTAGGTACCAATGAAGCAAAGCCATGCAAAATAATTTTGGACAGCGGAAACGTCCATCTCATGTGCTGGGAGCGTGCAATCTGGGTGGACAATCTAGGCATGTGCGTGAGACATGGGCAGTGCCAAGAGACACCCAGCCGTGTGCCCCTGTGAATACCTGCACTGTGTGTGTGCACTCAGTTCATGCTCACCTCTCTGAGTTTGGGGGTGGGGCTCATGAGAGATGCCGTTGTGGAGTGGAAGTCTCCTTCTCCCTGTTTTCTTTGTTTGTCTTCTTTCTAATCTTCCCCACAGAGCTCCTAAAATAATCTTCAGATAAAATTAAAGTCTTTCTTCATCTCAGCAGGTGTGGGACAGCCCAGTGGACTCTTGGGCACAGCGAGATTGACTTAGTTTCTGCTCTCCCTGGGCTGGGCTCCCACTTATACCCTTATGATGGTCCTGCCTCCTCCTCTGTCTTACATCTGCACCTGAGTTTTTTCCCAAATGCTACATTTGAAATAATTACAAGGTTTTTTTTTTGGTTGTTGTTGTTTTAAGCAGTAGCTGTATGAGGTCTCCTGTCTTTCAATGTCAGGACAGGTTATTGATGGACATATTTAGATTAGATATATTTGCAGTGAGCTTTGCCTTGACAACACAGCTGGTACTCTCAGAGAAGTTGGGAGAAACCCAACAGCTCACTCTGTTTAGTTAAAGTATTGAATTGGCAAATCAAGGCTTGTAGCATGGTGACTTGGTACATGCACACGTTGTGCAATGACCATGGGAATCACCTTGCTCAGAACTCCTAGTATTACCACTCTGTGGACCAGATCCCCAGGCCTCATTGGTCTCATAATTGAAGATGATCCCCTTGGCCAACATCTTCACAAACACACACACACACACACACACATACACATTCACACATACACGGATATATATATATATATATATATATATATATATATATATATATATAAACGTTGTTGGGAAGCACCCATGCATTATATATATATACATAAATCTGTGTGCCTAGATATATATATATATATATATATATATAAATAGTTTTCTCTCCACTCATCTGTTGATGGTGCTCAGTTCATTTCTATACCTTGGCTGTTGTGAACAGTGCTACAGAAATGCAGGAGGGCAGATACCTCTCCGACATGCTGATTTCATCTCTTCTGTGGATGTATACAGCAGAAGGATTGCTGGGTTTCATGGTAGCTCTGTTTTTAATTTTCTGAGGAATCTCTGTGCTGTTTTCCATAATGGCAGTGTCAATTTGCATTCCCACCAACAGTGGGTGAGAGTTGCCTTCCCTCTTCACCGTCCCCAGCCCTTACCTTGGGTCTTTTGAGTCATCCGCATCCGAACAGGTGTGAGGGAGCATCTCGTGTGCCAAGAGCACCTGGGGGGAAGGAGACTCCCCTCACCAGATGTTTGGTGAACTGAATGGCCATATGCTAAAGAGTGAAAGTGGATCATGTCTTACCTGACAACCAGAAAAGATTAAAGGCTTAAAATAAGATCTGAAAACTAAACTCCTAGAAGAAAGCACTGAGGAAAAGCCCCCATTCTGGTCTTGGCAATCATTCTTTGGACCAAAAGCAAAGGCGACATGAAACCAAACACACAGACAACAAAAGCAAATACAGAAACATGGGGCCGTTATCAGACCTAGAGGCTTCAGCACAGCGAAGGCTGCCATGGGCAAGTCCAAGTGGACCAATGTCTCAGATTCACACCTCCTCGTGACACAGACTCCAGCCCTATCCTGCTCGGGTATGAGGGCGAGTGTGAGGGATTTTGAGGGGCCATGAAGATATTCAGATGGTTTGAAAATGCTGATGGGAACCCAGGGTTTGCTGGACGGTTCTGCACTCAGCTCGGGGCTCTCCATGCGTGCTGTGGTCCTTGGCTGCCACCACCCCCTGGTGACCATGTGCAATGTGGAGATAGCTCCTGTTCAACAGGGCTGACACCTCAGGACTCCTGATCTCCAAGACTGTTTCTGGGACCCGGTGTTGGGATTCTTGGAATCCTAACCCCTTTTGGACATGGCTACAGTTGAGATTGTGCTGTGTCCCGGTGATTCTCTCATTCCCGAGTGGCAGATGCACACAGCCACACTGTGGAGACTTACCACTGCCTTGAACTGTGTACCTATTGGACACCTGCCCAGGGACCTCTGGCACTGCCCCAGGACACAGGCCTTGGCAGCAGCTCCATGTGGCGCTGAGTGACCAGCGTTGTCGAGAAGTGTCCATGGGCCACGTCTGTACTCATTTCTTGGGCCAAGTCTCAGGGCTCCATTTAATTTCAAGTGGTCTCGGAAGTGCAGTTCTACCATGTGCCCGGGAAATCAAGAGCCAGACAGAATGGACCCGAGGACAACAACACAGCTCCACAGGCCCATCCTTGTGTGATGGGGAAGGCGAGCTGGCCATGGATAAATGACATGGCAGGATACTGCGGCCACCACGGCTGAGTAGGGCGATGACAGCCAGACCCTGTCTCACTGCTCTCTGAGCTGCAGTGATTGGTGCCTGCAGCACTGTGTCCTGTATCCACAAAGGCACCAGCACAGCCTCCAGGGCAGTGGTCCTCAGAGGTGCTGCTCCGAGGCTCGGTTCTCACCTTGGTGGCTTCCCGGGGAGAGGACACTCCTTGCCCCACATGTGTGTATGGGCCTCTCAGCACCCTGCCATGGTGTCATGTGGGTCTAAGAGAAGTCTATCCCTTTATTTCTGTGAAGATTTTGAAAATGAAGAGGCCTATGCGGTGCTCTGATGCCTGTTGAAGTTCCTGAGCTCTTCCGGACAGCTCGGTGGGTGCTCTCTCAGCTGGGGCTCCTTTCAGGAGCAGGAGGACTTGTGATCAGCTGAGAAGCCCTTGTGGGTCTCATCGGGGACTCCCGAGACTCCTGCTCCACATGTGGCTCTGCAGCCCCTTCCCACCAGGTGCCTCCCTGAGCCTCCCTACACATCCTGCAGCCTGCTTTCTGCTGATCTGTACCTCCCTGAGCTAGGGGCATGGACACACCCTTCCATTAAGCCCCCCCACCCCATTGCTTTCTTTTCTTTTTTCTTTTTTTATTCTTGTTCTTTTTTTTTCTTTTTCTGGTGATGTCTGGCTGATGATGTTATAATTGCAGCTACTCTAATTTTCACTGTCTCAGCCTTTAGAAAACAGTCATATTCACAATAGGAAAACTGAAAACTCCCTTCTCCTCACCGAGGCACACAGATCAATAGCTAGCCCACAGGGACGCAGAGGTGGATGGGCATCCCTTGTGAGGTTGCCTCCTCCTGGGATGAGGCAGCAGGGGAGGTGCCAGGTGCTGAGCCACAGATCACCAGGGCCAATGCCTGCGGTCGTGGAAAGAGCAGCAGCACCCAGGGCAGAGGCTGCTCTCCATTTTACTTTGGTTGGGTGCTGGAGCAATGTGGCCTGTGGTCCTAGCTCTCACAGCAGACTGGCCAGTTTTCTATCACCCTTCCATTCCCACCGGGGAAAATGGCACCTTCCATGACCTGGGGAGGGATTTTCTGGGGTGTGACTGCTTAGTGCTACCTGGGATGGTCCTGGGGCCATTGGCATGGTTGGCCAGCCAAAGAGCTCCAGGGTATGTGAGGGCTGCCTGAATCACCTCAGGTCTGAGTGAGAATTTCTTTTTCTTTTCTTTCTTTCTTTTTTTTTTTTTTGTGCTGTTGTGGATTGAACCCAGGGTTGCTCTACCACTGAGCCACATCCCCAGCCCTTTTCATTTTATTGTGAGATAGGATCTTGCTAAGTTGTAGAGGCTGGCCTCAAACTTGGGATGTTCCCATCTCAGTCTCCTGAGTAGCTGGGATGACAGGTGTGTGCCACTGCACCCAGTGGAAAAAGAGGTTTTTTTGTTTGTTGGTTTATTTGAGAAATAAATAGTTTTTTTTTAGAGAGAGTGAGAGAGAGAGAGAGAGAGAGGGAGAATTTTTAATATTTATTTTTAGTTCTAGGCAGACACAACATCTTTGTTTGTATGTGGTGCTGAGGATCGAACCTGGGTCACACGCATGCCAGGTGAGCGCGCTACCGCTTGAGCCACATCCCCAGCCCTATTTGAGAAATAAATCTTAATTGTGTCAGGCTAGTAACTATCTGAGGATTGTGGAAGCAGCTGCTATGGTGCTCCTTTCTATCTATCTCCAAGCCCAAATGGCCCACATACATAGACACAGCTGTTACTCAGACCTCAGAATCCAAGCACAGTGTCTCTGTTTATAAGCCAGAGGATGTTGTGGAGTGAGAGAAATGTAAGTTCCTAAACTCTAAAATAGGTTGTGTACCCTCTAAGTACCGTTTCTCCCAGCCTCAAGGAGAAATGAATCTACCTGGGCTAGATGTGATGAATGGTCCTCCCGTGGGATACACAGGCTTAATAAATCATGAGGGACTTTGACGAGAGGTGGCTGTACTGTGAATTACATTGCAACCGCAGGCTGATGCTCCGCACATTCTAAATTGAGAGAAATGGGTTCTTCTTGCTCATCTACACCATAGATAATAGAACATATCAGACCAAGAATGGATTCTACAAATGATCTAATCCTAATTCTGTAATTTAATTCACACATTCACTGAGTGGCTTCTGTGTGCCAGAGACTTTGACAACCCTTGAGGGTTTAGAGGTCAAGATGAGACATATAGACATAGACAGGTCAGACTGTGTGCCAGGATCAGGTGGCACAAGACCTTGTCCTGTGGAAGATGAAGAGGAGTGAAGAAAACAAAGAGCCCGTGCCTTTCAACTTGGCACAGGGCCAGGGATTTGAAAGTAAACTGGGCATAATGAGCAAGGGCATCCGGGGAAGGGATGTCACACTCCGGGGAGACACTGGCACACCCGTGTTCACTGATGCACTTTCACCTTGCAGCAGGGGACAGATTCAGTGGCCTCCTATAGTTGAGGCAATGGTCTACCCTCTCCGAAGGATTTCCTAATGTCTCCAGGGTGCAGCAGCCCAGTTCAGAACACGGTTCCTGGCTCAGATCGACGGAGGTGACCATGGTCTGATTCAAATTCTCTTTTTAGAGAAAGGAAGGTATGTGGCCTCTGGACAGGAAGAGGGCAGCTTGTGCAGAGCCTCAGGGATGGTCCCTCATTTGTAAGGGAGGTGGGAATGGGGAGGTGAAGGGCCCTGTCCTGCTGCTAGTGTCCAGCCACATCTAAAGCCACCGTTGGAGACAGCAGAGCTAAAGGTACAGGGACAAGGACTCCCCCAAGAGGCTGTCCCCCAGAAGGGAGGGTCAAGGCTGTGTACAGCAGGGATCTGCTCCCCACAGGGAGAGTCTGGGCTCCACCCACTGCAGGAACAAAGGAGAAACATCTCAGGAAATGAGGCCCCAGTGAAGTAGCCTTATCAGCTGTGTAGAAAAGCTCATGCAGATGGAAGCTCCTATTCTGGAGCACACATAGTCCTTAAAGACCCCAAATGAGGAAAAAGAAACAGCAAGTCGATAAGCAACAACAAATACACAAAACAGAAACACAAACATATCTACACCTAGCAATAAACCATTAAGTGATGAAACATACGTAAATGAAACTGAAAAAACAGAATTGAAGACCAGAAAACATCTGAATCAATAGCAAAAGGTCTCATGATCCCCAGTACCTAGATCCATGCAGTAAAGGGATAAATCCCACCTAAACTGTTCCATAAAACCACAGGCATGACAAGAAGGTTCCAAACAGGCAAGAATTCCAAGAGGGATTCAGGTGCACGTGAGGGGAGTGTCTCTGCTTAATCCTAAAACATGTTACAGGACCTCAGCAATTAGCGGAAGCCACCTGAAGCCAGAGGTGAGACAGAAACCAGTCCATGCAGAGGAGCCGGTCCAGAGGCAGACCCAGAATTCATTTGAAATTCACTTGAATTTGAAACATGAAAAATGTGGCATTGCGAGTTAATGATAAATCAAACACACACACACTTACAAATAAAGAAAAGCTGGTGTAACAACTATTTGGAGCTAATTATTTTAAAATGGCAAATGCTTACTTTGCACTATGCTCGACTATAAATTCCTATGGAGTAAATAGCAAACTCCACACACATCACCACAATAAAATAACCGCAAGGATGCAAATCCACACCCCCATTCTATATATTGCTTCATTTTTATTCATCACCCTCTGTTCCTAGTGACGGAGACCTAACCTAACTCAAGGCACTGTTCCTGCAGTCAGCGCAGCACCCAGGGAGGGTAGCATGTGCTCAGGGCTCACAGAGCCCTCAGGCACAGGGCATCTGCACCAGGCCACAGGGGCCAGGGTCTTTTCTCTCTGGTCTCTGTCACCATGTCTCTGTTCTCAGGGATGTGACATCTCCGGGGCTTTCTCACAGCCTGGTCACATTCTTCTTGAAAACAGGGAGACAGGCAGAGGCTCATTTCACCCTGGTGGGAGGTGAATCTGAGCATCTCAGAGCCACATGCCTGGGTGGACCACCAGGCCTCTGTCCCCCAGGCCCCTCTGCTGGGCTGTGGAGGAGACACTTGGGCCTCTGAAATCTCCAATTTCTCCCATGCCCTGTTCCCACCCTTGAGTACTCTGGTCAGCAGGGGTGAAGTGTTGGGGGACGGAAAACAGAAAACCAGGCTTTCCTCAGGGGATGCTCATCTCAGCTTCTGCATTTGAGTATTTTTCCATTCTCAGCACCCTCCCCTTTCTGAGCCAACTCCTGTCTCCTGTTGTGACTTAAATGAGAGAAAATCTACATGATGCACTGAAAAAGAAATGAGAAGAAACAGATCAGAATGTATAAATTACTATATTGCAGTGTAACACGACTTTAATAAATAGAAACATAGAAGGTGAGTCTTCATCTTATAACCAGATAGGAGAGACTTTCTACCTTAAATGGAGAGTAATAGGCCATACAGGGACTTACATATGTGACTACATAACATTTTAAACTTCTGCTTCTTAATATGCATGGTAAATAAATAAAAGGATGTGAAAGCTGTGAAAATGTTCATAACACAGAAGGCAGGACATTTGCATCCTCGTGAGTAAAGCACACTCATAGCTCTGCCAATGCGAAAGCTAACAGCTCAATAGAAATGGGCAAGAGCCATGAACAGGCAAGACAAGACAGAAGAAGACCTGTGAGAGGACACACATTTGAGAAAAATACTCACATTCATTATGAATGAAAACAGCACTAAACAAAGCTTCATGGTGGATGTTGTACTCTTTAGCCTGACAAATGATATTTGACCTATCTCCTTTACAGCCGACTATGCTGAAATGAGCAACTTCAAGGTGTGTTTCCAGGGATGATATGGGTTCATTTCTAACTGTGGACATATTATTCGTTCCCCTAATTTCACCCCTTAGTATTTATGGAAGCAAATCATCAGAGGTGTAAAACATGGAACACGCTCCTTTGTGAGATAGTAGTTTCCAGTCTCAGAAAGTGCTGATCCGTGATGGGATTCTGATTGAGAGGGGAAAAGTGGGGTAGTTTTACATGTGAGAATGGGCTGCACTAGATGAGCTAAAGATCAGTCCAAGGCTGAAATTGTACTATCACACTGCTCCACCCCTGGTGAGATTAGTGCAGGAAATAATGTTTCTTGCCCTTTAATGAAGGTGATGATGGTGCTGCTGCTTCTGATGATGTAGTGATGATTATGAAGCCTATGATGGTGACAGTGCTGCTGGTATGTGGTGGTGTTGATGAAAATAGTGGTGACGGTGTTAACAATGGCAGTTATGAGGGTCATTGTGGTGAAGGTCATGGTGATGATGATGGTGAAGGTGGTAAAGGTCATGGTGATGATGATGGTGATAGTGATAAAGGTCCTGGTGATAGTTATGGTGGTGAAAGTCATGGTGATGATGATGGTGATGGTGTTGAAGGTCATGGTGATGATGGTGATGGTGGTGAAGGTCATTGTTATGATGATGGTGATGGTGGTGAAGGTCATGGTAATGATGGTGGTGATGGTGGTAAGGTCACAGTGAAGATGGTGGTAATGGTGGTGAAGGTTATGGTGATGATGGTGATGGTGGTGAAGGTCATGGTGATGATGGTGGTGATGGTGGTAAGGTCACAGTGAAGATGGTGGCAATGTAGTGAAGGTTATGGTGATGATGGTGATGGTGATGAAGGTCATGGTGATGATGATGGTGAAGGTCCTGGTGATGATGATGGTGATGATTGTGAAGGTCCTGGTGATAATGATGGTGAAGGTGGTGAAGGTCATGGTGATGATGATGGTGAAGGTGGTGAAGGTTATGATGATGATGGTGAAGGTGGTGAAGGTCATGGTGATGATGGTGGTGAAGGTGGTGAAGGTCCTGGTGATGATGATGGTGAAGGTGGTGAAGGTCATGGTGATGATGATGGTGAAGGTGGTAGTGGTGGTGATAATAAATGGAAACTTCCTGGGTAACCATATAAAATTATACTAATGGATTAGTGATGATGGGGTGGTGGTGAGAGCAAGACGAGGTGATGGCTAGCATTCGTAAAGCAGTGGCATTTGCCAATCTCACCCTTGGAAGACTTTTATGTGGATTAAACCCCATTCCAACCTCACAGCACCCTGGTGAGTGGGATCATTGCTTTCCTCACTCTACACCCACAGGCAATAAGGCAGACAGGACTTGCTTGGCCTATCACAGGAAGCACCAGGAGGCTACAGGTGTTTCCCGGCCACTGTGAGGGTTCACTGTCTTCTGTGGGGTCCAGCATTCCCAATGTGGCCGACATTAGCACTGACTGGGGATTTCAGTTGGAACACTAATGCTGAGAACTCACCCTGGCACAACTCCCCTGGTGCCTTGGAGGAGCCTCTACATGCATTTCTAGGCAGGTCACCTGCACGTGTAACCGGCAGCCTGAGCTGAGAGCCCTGGCTCCGATCCTCTGCCAGCAGCTCCCTGAGGCCCAGAGGCCTCCTGGTCGCCTGAGTCCACGTGGATCCCACAACACCCTGTCACACATCTCCCCAGGTCCAGGGCGATACCTTCTCTAGTCGAAGTGGAAATTCTTTCCTCTTCAGGGTTCTGCTCAGGGCAATTCATCTCTACCTGAAGTTATGGTTGACTTTGTCCTTTAAAGTCTCCTCTGTGGAGCATTTAACCCTCAAATTCTGGTGTAGATGGGCACTTTGGGAGGGAGCCTAGGTTAGGGGGTCCCCAGGGTGGTCATCTGATGGGACTTGGGCTGGTGAGGAGGGCCTGAGCTGGCCCTCGTGCTCCCTGCTGCCACCAGGGGAGGCCCTCTGCCAGGCGGTGACGCAGGAGAGAGCCCTGGGTGTTGGACTCCCGGCCTCCACAGCTGGGAGAATCTGATTTATTTTCTTTATAAATCACCCAGTCCGGAATTTTGTCGTAGCAGCAGAAAACAGACTAAGACAGCAATTTACGCACCTGTGGGTCACACCTTTTAAAGTAAGGGTGTGAGAAGAGGGAGCTGTCGGGGGATGGGGCTTGAGTCCCACCTAAATTCTTTTGTCACCTTCAAATCAGAAAAGAAGAAATAATCACATAATATATAATGGTTGAGTCTGGGGTGTCAACAGACTCCCAGGCTAACCTATGTGTGGCGATGGGCAGTCCCAAAAGTGCTTCATTAAGACTTTCCAGGCATTGGTCATAATTGTCTCTCCTGATGACCCTCCCTCCCACTTCAGGTACCGTCCCTCTAGTCTGGTGGTCTCTGGTCCTGCTCAGCTTCCCATTCCACCCTCTCTGGCCTGGCCTCCCTCTACGCACTAGCTCCTGCCCCAGGCCCTTGCACGTGCTATGCCTTCCTCTTGGAGTGCTATTCTGGCCACTCGCTCAGGAGGCATCCAGGTCTGCATTCAAGAGCCACTTCTCAGCAAGGCTTTGGTGGCTGCTTGTCTGCCGGGGGGCGCTCCCTTCCTACTCTATGAATCATCACCTTGATCGATTTGTTTATTAACTTATTCTAAAAAAAAATGTGTTGCACTTGGCACTTCCTGAAATTACTTTAAGCTTTTCTCCCAGCCTCGCCATGTAGCACACAAGGCCGGCGAGGCAGGCTTTTAAGTTGCCATGGACAAACCTGGTGCATGGAAAGCGTTCTGGACCCTGGACTTGTATCTGCTGAAAGGATGCAGGAAGGACTGAATGGAAAGGGAAATATTTCCCCCGAAGCCTGAATGCAGGGAGGTAAGACTTGAAGGCCTAGAGGAGAATTTAGAGAAGGAGTCAGATCATGTAAAGAACTTGCAAATCTGGGGAGTTCCTGGGTCAGGGCCTCTCAGGAAATCTCCTCACCTGCTGGACCTGTGACCACCTCAGAGACCTGCAGCCCTCTGCTGGCCTGAGCCCCACCCACAGCTACAGGGGGTGAAGGGAAGGAGCAGCAGCCTGTCTCCTGTCTCCCCCATGATGAGCAGCTGTTTCCCCTGCTATTTTAGCAATTAATTTCCCCCGCTGAGCTGCTTAGCCTCCCTCCTGCAGGAAACAAATGACATTTCACTTTGGAGAAAAGAATCCATTGTTCCCTGAAATGGGACGCACCGGAAGCCAGCATTTCTTTTCCTACCTATTATAAATGGATCTTCCAAACAAAATGATTAAAATAAATAGCCTGAGTTCCAAGTCAGTTTATTACTTGAAGAACTTTTCCTCCCATTTCATGGTATCTAGAGAGAAGATTTGAGTGGATAAGATGGTAATCGCACTTGCCAACACCGACCAGACTGGGCCCCAGCAGGATGCCCTGGAGCAGGTCCTCTGACCTGGGCACCCTTGGGCTTCTGTGGCACAGACGTGGGCAGCCCGTTTCTTGCCTTAGCTCTGTGTGGTTTGCGAGCAGCGGGGAAGGGAGCTGGATTGATGCCCAGGCAGGCTTGTGTGGAAAAGGACCCCATGATTTATCTTTCTTCAGATGCAGAAGCTTGGACTACTCCCAGGGCTGCAGTATCCCCTTTCCTGCTCCTCTGTCCTGCACGGAAGTACTCAGTGCCACCAAATCCACCCAAGTCTCAAAAAAAAAAAAAAAATAAATAAATAAAGGCACACTTAACTGAATGCGGCCACTTTGAATGAGAAGCCTGAAACAGGGTCACCCTTCTGCTGAACAGGGGAGGCCACGGTCAGGAGGAAGCAGCCAGAGTAGGTGAGGTGGGTGTGTGAGGAGGAGCTGAGGCCCTTCCAGGGTCCTGCAGTTCTCACCTGCAGTGCTGACCGCTGACCACTGCTTCTTGTTAGAGGAAGAGTGGATCATTGTGGAGACCTGGGGTCAGGCGGGCAGGGGAAGGAGGCAGCTGCCTTTTCCTGGGCTGCCCTCTCCTTCTTCCTCCCTCCCCACCTGCCTCCCTCCCTCCCACAGCCACACCCTCCCCCCAGGGTCCCTGCCCTCTCTACTCCAGCTCCCTGATAATTGCCACCTGGAGGCCTCACTGCCTGGCTCTTCTGAGAAGTGATTAGGAAGAGGACCCTGTGCTGGCTTCTGGGTTCAGATGTTTTATCTCAATTACACGAAATTCAGAAAGAAGAAAAGGTCGATTCACTTCAGTTTCCTGGTCTCCCTGTGCTTTGGTGAGTCCCAGAAATAATGGGGTTTAGAATCTAGGTGATTTAAGGACTTTCAAAGACTCTCATGGTGACACCAAGTCCCATCTCAGCTGCCACCCACTTCCACCTAGAATGGCACAAAATTGCAGCTCAGAGACAGAGCGTGGAATTTATCTTCTTTACAGAAGTCTTGCTTTTCACTTTCCTAAGGCTGAAGAACATTGGTGGTCAGCTTTTTGGTCACTATAATGAACTCCCTGAGATAATCAGCTTATGAAGAGGGAAGGTTTGCTTTAGCTTTTGGATTTAGAGGCTGCGGTCCATGATCAAGCCAACCCAGGGCCTTGGCCCTCTGCTGGGCACGATAGAGGGTAGAGGGAGCCTGGGGCAGAACCAAGCCACTCACCTTGTGGCCGAGAAGCAAAACAGGAACAGGAAGGGGTGGCAGCCCCCAAGCCCTTCCAGGACAACCCCCAGAGACCCGGGGACCTCCTCCCCTTCCTTGCCTTCCTTCTCACCTTAGCTCTAACATAACGACTTCATTTTTTTCAAAATCAATCTTTAAAGGTTTATTGAGGTTCAATTAACAAATGCTACCTGAGGGTGTGTGTGTGTGTGTGTGTTTGTGTGTGTGTGTTTGTGTGTGTGGTTTACCATCTGCTGGGGGGAGTGACAGAAACCACCACAGTCCAGCTCCCTAGCAGCCATCACCTGCACAGCGACCCCTTTGACCTGTGTGAAGCACAATGAAGACCCCTCCTGGCACATGCCAAGGAGACAATGCCACCTGCTCATCGTGGTCACTACACTAGAGGGACAGAACTGTCACCGACACGGCTGAGAGGGATACCTTTGGCCAACTTTTTTGGCTCCCCACCCACCAGCCCAGCACGGCAGGCTGGCCACGTGACGCAGCTCCCCAAACCCTCAGGGATGCAATAGGTCTCCAAGGGCCACCTGCCCTGCCTCCTTCAGTTCAGCAGGACAGGAGAGCCAGGGTGGGGAGGGACCTGCGAGTCCATCCACAGAGGAGTGGAGGAGGGAAACCTGGCCACTGTAGCTGCCATTTAGTTTTGAAGGAGAAGGACTCCCCCATGACCCTGCTAGGGGTTGACAGCAGCGGTCACTGCCAAGGCTGGTTCCCTCCTCTGCGGGTCTTTTATTTTTCTGCTCTTCTGATTCCAAGTCTTCGTGGCCTCTCTGACAGCCTAGCTTCCCCTACATTCCTGACTCTTCACTCCACACCGTTGAGTGTTTTGCTTCCTGTTTTTAAAATGGGAAATCAAGGAAATTGGAAAATTTGTTTGTTTGTTTTCCTAAGAGCTGTTAAATTAGAAAAATATTTCCCAGGACTGCAAGGTGGAAAATTCAATCCGGGATCAAAAGGCACAGTGGGGCGCAGAGGTGGAGCAGCCTCATAGGACCAAGAGCCAGAGGGACAGCGAGAGGATGTGGTGAGTGAGCTTCAGGGAGGAGGGGGCAGGCTGTGCCTTAGCATGAACCCTGGGAAGGTAATACATCAGGATGATGTTCTGTGGCTTGAATAAGATGGACACCTCTTGTCTGTAAGGGCAAGTTAAAGGCAGGCTGTCTGAGGCTGGTGGGTACCTCTAGTAACTTGAGGGATGCAATGTCCTTCCATTTTTCTGGTTCACTGATATAATTCAAAATCCAGACTACTGCATCACCCAGGATGGCTGCTCATGCTCCAGTCATTACATCCACATTCTGACTGCAAAAAGGAATGGGAGACAGAAGAAGCAAATGGGTTACACCCTCTTTCCCACTTCTTCTCTTTCTAGGGAGCCTCTTGAGAACCACCCAGGACCTGCCAGTTCACACAATGCTGGGCATGGTGTGACCATGAGTAAGACTGATGTTTTGAGTTAGGAGAGGGAGAGAGGTTGTGTATTGGGTGGGCAGCCTTCTCCCCTGTCCTCCTGCTGTTTGCTGCACATGGAAGAATTTCCATGAAACCCAGATTTGCATGGGATGAGGGTCTGTGGGGATGGCACCCACTGCAGGGCTCAGAGGGACCAGAGGACCAGTGCAGGACCAGGGCTCCAGCTCCTGTGCAGGGACCCTGTGGGGCAGCCTTCCCTGTGTGCTCCCTGAGACCTCAACAACCCTGCCCACTGGGGCCAGGGGCAGAGGAGGCCAGGGTCCTGCTGGTCTGATGCCTGAGCCCTTGCACACTGCTCTGCATGGAGTTTATTGGTGACATTCTCCCCAGGTGTCATCTGCTTGACCCCAGAGTCCTGACCTGGATGCTGTTGAGAGCAGGGACGGGGCTCTGCAGACAGGACTACGTGGGAGGTGCCACCTTCCTGCTGAGGGGGAGGACAATGGCAGTGTTAGCAACACAAGATCTTAGACCACCCGCGGGAGACTGTGGGCCTCACAGGGCACTGACAGCATCGTCTCTCAAACCGCACACTCAGTGCTAGAATCACAGGCTGGTGCTTTTATAATATTTATCTGCTTCAATCCCCATCGTGCTGAGTGGCAGAGACTTAGTGGATTCCAGGGCATCTCAGGCAGCTTGGCCCTGCTCTGGGTCCTCTCTCAAGGTTACACCTGCTTCCTGGTTACTCCCGAGATGAGCGCGATCTCCACCCCTTGGGGTTCATCCACGGTGGTGATGGATGCAACATCTGTCCTGTGCCCCCTGACTCACGGCTCCCAGGGCACTCGAGCTACAGCAGGGAGCCCGGGCAGCATGAAAACTAAGCCATGTGTCCCAGGTGGAGTTTAAGGAGTCATAATGTCTTTGCAAAGTCACTTACGTGACATTGGTTATGGTTGGGCAATGAGGTGTCCACCAAAGCTCCCGGTCAACACAGGAATGCTCAGCAGGGAGGTGACTGGATGGTTTGAATGGACTGACTTCACACTACGGAGTGTGACCGTAGGCAGGAGGGGTGGCAGGAGGAGGTGGGTCACTGGGCCTGCCCTGGAATGTGCCTCTTCCCTGCTGTCCCTTTCTCCCACTCTGCTTCCTGACTCACCAAGAATGGAGCAGCGCCCCTCCACCATGCCCACCTGCCATGATGTTTGCCTTGCCTTTGGGCCCAGAGCAAGGGACTCAGCACATCATGGACTGAACCTCTGTAACATGAGCCAAAATAAATTCTCTCTCCTCTAAGTTGTTCTTGTCAAGTCTTTTGGACTCAGCAATGAAAAGCTGACAATGTTTAATGAATTTTTTTTGACATAATCATAGATGACTCTGTTGGAAATAATAAAAATCCCCCACACCTTTCACCCCAGTGCCCCAGAGCAACAGTGTGCAAAGCTACAACCCAACAGGACATCCGTGACATCCGTGATGGTGAGGCAGGACACATAGCACTGGGCCCCACACCCCCCCCGCCCCACCCCCTGCCTGCCCTCCCTTTACCCCTGGATCAGCCAATGAGCTCTCTGTTGATATAAATTGCCCAGCACCCTACAGGGCCCTCCTGACAGCTCTTGCTCAGCACCCTTCATCATCCCTGGTGACCCCTCTCCGCCATCCTCCAGGGAGGAAGTCTAGGCTCTGATTCTCCCCAGGGATGAGTGGGCCACAGTTGTTTTCGTTGAGTTTGGCTTATGTAGGATAATTATTATCTAAGCTTTTCTTCTACTTTCTAACTTCCCCTTTCCTGGTTCTGGTGTCTTGGGCTTTGGTTGAGGTTGATTTTTAAGTGTGTTTCCAGGACATGAGATTTGGGCTTCAGTTTGGGATCTGGGGGTAAAAATCAATTCAGAGAACTCACTAGCATGTCACCCTCAGCTGCAAGGTCCTTGGCCCATCTGTATTCTTCCCTCCACCTCCCCAACTCTTCTTGTGCTTGTTTTATAGATAATCTGAAGGTTCTTTTAATTTTGTCTCAGCAGAAGGAATAGAGAATGGTTCATTCCTGCTGAAAATTAAGGTCTCAAATATGTGTCATGTGTGTAAACAAACCTGTGAAATAGTGGTTAGATGTTTCTAAAGGACTCTAATGAGAGCCTGGCTAGGTAGGGGAGGGAAGGTGCATTTCCAACACCAGGGTCTTTGTGGAGGGACTTCTGTAACCCAGAGCCCAGAACCAAGCCTTGGGCACAGTATCCATGACAGTTCACACAACTGATACCCAGAACCTGTGCACACCCTGGGTCACCCCAGAGGGGCACCTCATCAGGCAAAGAGGAGGAAGAAAATCAGAAACAGAAGATGGAACTGATTACATGGTTTTAAATAAACCATTAATTTTACAACAGTATTAGATTCACAGGCAAGTGGAGAAGGTAGCACAGACCCCCACAGACCCACACTAAATTTCCCTTCTATTCACGTCTCACATGAATGTGACACATTTTTCAAACTAACGATCTAATATTGTTACAGTATAATTAAAGGCCACATGTTTTCAACTTGTTTTTAAACCCAACAAAAGGTCCTCCTTCTGCTCCAGGACCTCATCTGGAATACCACGCCACATGTGATTGCCTGTCTCCTCAGGCGCCCCTCAGGTATGACGGAGCCTCAGCTCTCCTCCTTTCTGATGACCCCAGTGGTTTTGAGGATCAGGTGCTGGGGATGTCCATGAGGCTCTTTCAGGAATAAACAGGGGCCAGGGTTTGGGGAGGAAGATTGCAGAGGTAAAGTGCCATGACCTTCACTTGCTCCAAGGCTGGGATTCTCTGTGGGACTTCTCCCTGTGGATGCTGTCCTCATCACCTGGCTGAGGTGAGGCCACTCTTTTTGTTGTTAATTTTCCACTTTGGAAACAAGCCATGATGAGCAGCCCACACCACAAGAGTGGAGACCCATCTAACCTCCTGAGGAAGGAGTGTCCACCTGCATATTTCATTCCTGGCTTGGGAGATGTGTTGACTTTTCCATTTACTGATGTTTTAATTACTTATTAATCTCAGTATGGAATTATGTGTATTTATTTTATATTTCAGATAGTAACTCAGAGCGTCCTCCTTTTTCTGCTTCCCATGTGTCCCACCCGGTCCTTCAGGGTGTCTTTCAGTTGGCTCCTGTCTTCTGCTGGCATGCCACCATCTTGGTTCCTTTCTGGAACTGCAGAATGTCCCTGCCTGGTCTCAGTCCTGTCGAGTTGCTATAAGAAAACACCCCAAACTGAGAGACCAGTAAGCAACAGAGGTAAAGCATTTCTCACAGTTATGGAGGCTGAAAATACAAGATCAAGTCTCCTACAGATTGCCTGGTGAGGGCCACTTCCTGAGGCACAGATGTCCTCACAGGTGCTGTCCTGAGGATCTGTTACAAGGGCATTAATCCCACCCATGAGGCTCACCCCTCTGACTCTCATCCCAGAGGTCCTGCCTCCTAACACCATCACCGTGGGGATTAATATTTCAGTATATAAATTTGGGGGACGTAGACAATGCTGGACATGGGAACTTTGACTTGGTGACAGTGGAAACAGGAACAAGTCAGGAGACACAATAACGTACAGGCTCAGGTTTGATTAGGGCTTCTGCTGGGAGAAGGGAGTCACAGCTCTGAGCAGGGTGCCAGGCTGCTTCCCAACAAAGGGACAGTTAGTGTTCTTTGTGCTCATTGTTTGCAAGGGAGGGGACAGAGGTTTGGGAATGTTAACTGTCCTTAGGTATATTTTAAAGGTGTGTTGTGCTGTATTTTTTTTCTTCCCATGAGGTTACTTTCACTCTGAGGAAGGTACAGTCAGCTGGTCCTCCTGGAGCCAAGGGTTGGTTTCTTAATTTGGGGGCCACATTCTGTCTAACCATCCATCTTGTGATGGGGATGTGGTGCTGTGAGTTAAGGCCCAGAGTGCATTTGCCATTGTTCCCAGGGTGGTATCCAGCTGTCTCACGAACGTGCAGACCACAGGCTGTGCTGTGTTTCCTGCTCAGTCCTGGACTAATTCATTCTTCCAAGGACCCTGATCCCTGATTCTCAGTGGGGGCACTGCCATTGAATGTGCTCAGGGTGTGGCTGCTCCCCTGCCAGCCAGGAGAGGACAGGTGACAGCAAAAGGGTCCCTGGCCCTTAGAGGAAGAGGGAGCCCAGGAAGCTAATTTGAACTAGAGCCTACTGTGGTCCCCTCCAGTGATGCCAGCATCCCTCTGCACTCTGAGGGGTGAGGGGTGGGGGTAGCAGGAAGATCAGGTCTGAAGCCAACCTGGGGATTTATTGAGACTCTGTCCAGAATAAATTGTAATGAAGGGGCTGGGGCACAGCTCAGTGGTAGAGCATGCTGAAGGCCCTGGGTTTGTCCCCAGTACTGCACAAAAGCCTACCTCCTTCCTTGGGTGCACATGAGTTTAGGTTGTGTCTTCTTGGACAGTGGCACCTGGTCACTCTAACTCCCTTATCTCTGATGACCTTCCCTGATGCCAATTCTGCTTTGTCTGAAACTGACATAAGTAGGTCAGGGCTTTGTCTTGTTCTCTTCTTCTTCAGTTAGTGCTAATACATGTCTCTCTGTGTGCATCTCTGTATTTAAAGTGGGTTGCTTGTGGAGAGTGTGAAGTTGGGTCTTATTTTTAGTTTATCTGTGGTGAGCCGTTCCTATAGACCGTGGCCGCCATTAGAAGATGGCGCCGGCTTCCACTGTGGCCTGTGATAAACAACTCCTTTTTTGGAGAGTTGGCACGTAATCCCTTATCACCCTATGAGAAAGCTCCACGTGGCAGCTTTGCATTGGGTCTTGAGATGCTTTATTAAGGCTGGGAGGGGCATCCGGGAGAGAGAAGAAGAAATATCAAGGGCCTGAATAAACTGCTGAAAGAAGATTCCTGAGTTGCGTCTTCCTTGCGGGCAAGGGGTCGCAACATTTATCTGCTCTGATGATCTCCATGATTTAATTAGTACATTCAGACCTTTCACTTTTACTTTGATAGAGTTGGATGAGAGCTCACCACCCCATACCTCTGTTCAATGCATTACATTCTCATTTGTTTCTTCTTTTTTTTTTTCCTGCCTTTTTTCTGGTTTTAAGTTCACATTTAAACATTTCCTTTTGTTTCCTCTTGATTATACTTCTTTGTAAAGTGTGTTTATAAAACACACTTCAATCCAAGTCCACTGTCAAGGTAGACTGTGCCGTTCAAGGTGGGCAGGTGCCTTGTGAAGAGTATTCCTGATTCTTCCTCCCACACCTGGTGAATGTGGCTGGACTTCCTTTTCTTATCTCCGTGCTGCAAGCACCCATTGTTTGTTGCCTTACTCTATGGAATTAAACAAGCAGTTAGACTTTAAGCCTATCCATATAAGGCTCGCTGTCTGGCCCTCCTGGGGGGTCCTTCTCCTGTGGCTCCCTCCACCTGAGCAAAGCCTGTTAACATATCCTGCAGGGGACTTGGGACACAGGCTGAGGCCCTTGGGGGGTTTCTGTTGGACTGGGAACATCTTAATTTCCCCTCCACTCCTGCAGAGCCTTTCACTGGACATGGGATTCCACAGGGTAATTTTTACTTTCAACCCTTTAAACATTATGTGCCATTCTCTTCCTTGAGCAGATCTGTCCTGCTTTCACCAACCTGACCTGAGGGGCCAGGGAAGAGGTCAGGGAAGAGGTCAGAGGCCTTCAGTTCCCTGATGGGCCTGAGAAGGGGTGCTGACTTTTAGTTCACCCAGTTTTGTTTCATTAAGCACAGGAGCGACAATTTCCAAGCTCTCTTCAGGTTGGAGCTGGAATCGCAAGTCCCCTTCTATTACTTTTTACAAGAAATCCTTAAAATCTAAACATCACCTGAAAGCGGCTAGGGCACAGCTGCTGTCTAGCAGAGGGAATCACAGGTTCCTGATCTGCAGAGTGTGCACCAGAGACCCCTCCTGCCGGGAAAATGGGAAGGGCAAGACCCTCCCCTCCGCAGCACTTGAGGGCTCTGTTCTTTCTTGGGCAAGACTGAATTCTCTGCAAGCACAATGTCCTGGCAGTGCCTGCTGCTCTAAGGTCAGGCTGGTGAGGCAGGAGGATGTGTTCTAAGAGGTCTCAGGCTAGGGAAAGGCAGGTAGCTGGAAACCCTGACTGAGTCGTTTTTACCTGGCGAGAGAGTTCTCCTTCTCAGGTGACCGCAAGTGGATGTCTGGTGTTGGTGCAAACTGCAGCTGGACTCTTCATTTCTTCTCCAGGGTTTTGCATGTTTTTGCTCTGCTGCCTGCAGAGAAGTTCCCCTCAGGCCTTGGGAGAAGGCTCCCAAGTACAATCAGAGCTACACGGCTTCTGTGTCTGGGTCAGCATTTGCAAAGACTAGGAGGTGACCCAGAACCTCCCACACTCTGTGGGCCGGACTTTCTCCTGCATAGGTCAGCTCAGGTGCTGGACCTCACATTACCACCACAGCCTCTGCTGAGTGATGGAAGGCCCTTCATGGATAAGGGTCTGACTCTTGAGCTGGAGGTGGAGTTAGCATCCTTAAAACCCATGGCTCTGTGGGCAAGAGCAGGACACTTGGATAAAATCAGAGCTGCCCTAAGAAGAAATGGGGCTCACAGATAGAGGACGGACACCCCGTGGTTTCCATGGAGTTCACAGGCCTGCCCGGGACTGGGCTCCCAGACAGGCCTCCTGGCTGGGATGAAGGAGCTGCTTCAGCAAACCCTGTCTTGCCTCCAGCCCCTCGTCTCCCTTCTCCACTCCTCCTACTGCATCTGACCACTCTGTGTCCACTCTAGTCCAGGCTGCAGAGGCCACTTCCATCTGCCATAGCCCCTGGGGGTTAAGTAGCATGTACAGAGCTAGGGGGTAATGGAGAGTATGTACGGCATGCAGGGCATTACACTCGTTCCCACTGAGCTCACAGTGTGAGAACAACTGCGTGTAAGAGCTTGGGGTCTGGGTTGAAATTCTATTACCCACTAGTTCTGTGAGCATAGGCAGGTTGCTTGACCTCTCTGAGTCTCAGTTTTCCCATTTACAACCTCTCTAGGGTCATGCCACAGTGAGGGTTCCAGGCCCTGGAACACAGCAGGTGCCTGGTTATTGTCAGTGACTGTGGCTCCTGATGGCCACATGTGCTAGTGACAGCTGGAAGTTCCAAGTCTTTATCCCATCTCCATGACTTTGGGCCAGTAGGCGGGACAGAGGCCAGGAGATTTGATTGCAGAAAGGAGGGTCCAGGGTAAGAAAGTCACCTTCTCTATACATCATAGAAGGGGTAGTAGGCCGAGGGTCAGCCATCTGTTAACACTGGCCAGGGTGCAAACCTCAGCAGAGGCTGACAGGATAGTCCGTGTATAGATGGTAATTCCCCCAGGATGATCAAATCATAACCCCCAGACAGATATAAAACCAACACACCATTTAACTCAGATGCTACCATATGAGGAACCCAATGGTAAGCAGTTTAAAGGAAAAGTCAAAAACCTACTTTTATAGGAAGAGAAGTTCTGTTGATTTGAATTTGCAAATAGATATGAAACCATCTCTGTCCATGGGGAAAAGAAGTTAATGGAATCGCCCCCAGACTAATTTATTTTCTTATCTACTGGAAAAAAAAAAAAAAAAAACAGTGTTGCATGGTTATCAGTTATGTCTGGTTTGCAGATTAAACAATAGCTCAGAGGCAATGGTGCCCCAGGATCGGACCACTGGGAGGGTGCCCCTGCACCAGGGGTTAGCAAACTGAGGCAGAGGGGCCAATCCTGCCTCCCAGGTTTTCCAGATAAAGGTTGATTGGCATGCAGCTGTGCTCATTTGCTGACTCATTGTCTTTGGCGGCTTTGACATAGGACACAGAGTTACTTGGGAGACCAGAGACCCGTACTCTGCAAAGCCTCTGGGTCATCTGCTGGTCCTGTGAAAATGTGCACTCCCTGCTGCTATCAACAGAGCAGGACTCCCACTCACACATGTTGCTTCCTATAAATGAGAGAGGGGACTCTTATAAGGAAAAGAGGAAGCCACATGAAGAGCCAGTGGAGCCCTTCCTCTGAGATGACCACATGCGTTCTGACCACTCGTGGCATGACTCATCCTTTGGAGCAGCTGGTCTTTCCTGGAAAGATCAGACATGTAGGTTGAAAGTTGCCCCAGAGATTTGGATGCAGGACGAACAGCAGGCCTGGGGCTATCTGCCTGGACCCTGCAGGAAGAAGGCTTGCAGGTCTGGCGTCGACCATAGGCTATCATTATGTGAGTGCAGGCAGGGAAATGGGCTGTCAGTCTATGATGGACGCTGCCTGAGAGCCCATCTGGAGGTGCTCCTGCTCTGCTGTCTCCTCCTCCCGGGGAATTCAGAGCTGCCAATTCCCAACAAGGACTCACTCTGTTCTTTGGGTGGATACTGTCAGAACGTCGGATGTCACTATGTCCAAGTAAAATGAGATCCATTTGAACTTGAGAAAGACAACACAGTGAGAACCTTTCAAAGGTAACCTTGCACGCCATAGTAATTGTACCCATTGTTCCTCGACTGTACAGTTAAATACAATTAAAATGGCCCATTTGTGTTTTGCACCTAATAAAAGGCATTTATCATGCTTTACTGGTGCATTGTATTTACACAAAATATGAGGTTCTTTGTGACATATTGACTCATGCTTGTGACAGAATTTCCTCCATTTCATTCCTCAGTTTTCCCCCCTTTTCCTCCCCCTTCCTCCTCCTGGTCACCTTCCCTTACCTTATTTATCACCCTCCTATTTAGTCATTTTTAAATTAGTGCTGTGTGATCATAAATTGTGGGACTCACTCTGCTGCTCTCTTAAACATGTGCAGTGTAATTTGGCCTGTTTCATTCTCCGAGCCTCCTCTTCCCCCCACTTCTCCCTCCTGCTTGATGCCTTTCCTCTACTCTTTTGGTCTTCCTGCTATTTTCATGAGATCCCTTTTAAAATTCTTATTTTCTCTCTAGAGAGAAAACATTCTAGCCTTCCCTTTGAGTCTGGCTTCTTTCACTTAGCATGATGCTCTCCAGCTCCATCCATTTACCCAGTGCTGTCATTTCATGCTTCCTGAGTACAACTTCACTGTGTGCACATACCATGTTTTCTTCATCCATTCGTCTGTTTATGGTCCCCTGAGCTGGCTCCCTAACTTGGCTCTTGTGAACTGTGTGGCTGTAAACATTGGGCTGCAGGTATCACTGCAGCATGCTGAGTTCCGTTCTTCTGGATAAACACCAAAGAGTGGGACAGCTGGGTCACAGGGGAGCTCCAGTCCCAGTCCTTTGAGGAATCTCATGCTGATTTTCATTGTTGTTCTAATTTGCAGTCCTACCCACAATGAATAAGTGTTTCTTTCTCCCCACACTCTTGCCAACATTTATTATTTATGCTCTTGATGCTTGCCATTTTAATTGAGGTAAGATGAAATCTTAATGTAATTTTGATTTGCATTGCCTGGATTGCTAGAGATGGTGGCCATTTTTCATGGGTTGTTGGCTATTGGAATTTCTTCTTTTGAGAAATGTCTGTTCAGTTCATTTGCCTGTTTACTGTTTTCTTGGTGTTAAATTTCTTAATTCTTTATATATTCTGGATATTAATTCTCTGTTAGAAGGGTAACTAGCAAAGATTTTCTCCTAAACTGTAGGTTCTTTCTTCACACTCTGATTAATTTCCTTTGTTTTGCATAAACTTTTTCATTTGATGCCAAACCCCTTAATTCTTGGTTTTATTTCTTGAGATTTAGTTTTTTTTTTTTTTTTTTTAAGGAAGTCACTGCCAGTGCTAATATATTGGAGGGCTGACCTGGATTTCCAGTTTTCCTAGCACCATTTGTTAAAAAGCCTGCCTCTGCACCACCTTATGTAAAGGAATGGGTTCATTTCTGTCTTCTTTTTCACTGGTCCTCATGTTTGCTTGTGTTTCATACCAGTGCCATGCTGGTTTGTTACTGTAGCTCTGTAGTATAGTCATGCCTCTAGCCTTATTCTTATTGCTCAGAATTTCTTTGGCTCTTCTGGATCTTTTATTCTTCCTTATAGATTTCAGGATTGTCTTTTTTTTCTTCTAGTTCTGTACCACAATAAAACTTAAGAAGTTTTTTAAAAAGAAATAGAATGTCCTTCAGTCCTGACAGCGGAAGTAGTGTTATTATTTCAGTGATAAATACAGTCTAGCTGAGTTACAGACTTTACCCTCAGCCCAGTGAACAACAATGCTTTCCAAAATATCTTCCATTACTTAGGAAATATTGGGGAAAAATCATATTTCTGAGATGCTGTATTTGGGAGATGTCTGATGTAGTTATTTCAACTACTCTTTTGAAAAGCATATAAGGATCTAATGAAATGCCACATTTAAAGGGGAAAGCAGAATTGAGAGATTTGCTGTGTTAGTGTGGGTGACGAGAGCAGGGTTGTGTTAACGGCAGGTGATGCCCCCTCCTGCAGGGAATGCACCTTCTTCCCTGGGCTGGAGCTGATGAGGTAATTAAGTCTCACCCCCTCTTCCCCCCCCCACACACACACCAAAGCTCTGACTCTGACACTGTGGGTCTACATCTTCATCCATTTTCCCTTGTCAGCCCTCAAAGTCTCCTTCCTCTGGGGAACTGATTCCTTCATAGAACTTAGCAAATTATTCCTATTTCACTGAATTGGGGGCCTTTGGAAACCCACAAGGGCTTTACCTTAGTAGGACAGGAAGTTCTGGGAGTCACATCCTGCAGCCCCTGGGCGCAGCCTGCTCCCCGATGCAAGCAGCTCAGTGAGTTCTGCAAACCTGCCCCCTTCACTGGTGGCAGCTGCAAGACAACTTATTTAGCAATGATCAAATTAAGGAAGACCGTGTTTGCTCCTATATTCAGATCCAAATGGATCTTTCAAGACTGTGACAGTCTATACTGGGGAAGGAAACATGTTGTCAAAATCTAAATATCACATTTCTTTGGCCCCTAAATTGCCATTGTTCCTAATGCTTGAAGTGGGGGAAAAAATGACATTGATTGATTAAAAGCTGAAGGATGTGAACATGTGCCAACAGTTTGTGCTTTGAAATAAAGACCTTTGGCAAGTGTTTTCCTCCTTTTTTCCCCTCACTAATAACAGCTGTGGAAATGAGTGTGAGGCTAGTCTTATGAAGAGTTCAATGTCTTTTTCATCTTTTGGTTTGCTTTATATTTTAATAAGGCAAAGTATAGGCTATTCCTGTCGAACCGTATAGACAGAAACTTGATAATAAACCTGAGTAGAATGTGTGGGTTAATCATAAACACAGATTCTTAGATGCTCAAGGTAACAGAAATGGTGAGCCATCTCCTAAAGAGGGAAGCATGAACTAGTCTATTAGCTGATGTCTACGGAGAGCTGCACACTTAAATGTCTTCAAAATAAAGCATCTCATTGATCGCCAGTGAAAGCCACATGTAATAAAAGAGGCAATGAGGTCAAAAGATGGTGGAGCACAGCTGGGCAGCAACCTTGGACCCCTCCACACCCAGAAAGGTGCTGTGAAAGAACAGGGAGGGGGTCACCGAGTGAAGGCTCTAAACTCAATACTGGACAGCTTGGACCTGGAGGGACCTGAAGTGTGCTTACCAGAGCAAGAAAATAAGGACTGAATTCCTTGAACCCAACCTTTGGCTAGAATGGGGCTAGGGGGAAGGGTAACAGGGAGAGAAAGAGGGAGAAAAGAAGCCCATAAGCCCATTTCCTCAAACCAGCAGGAAAGCGAAGCAGAACAATTTAAAACTGGATGGGAGCAGCAAAAACAGTGAGAGAGATCAAGCAGATTAACCCAAATCATGGGCAGAGGGATGTGCTGGGCAAGGCAGCCATATTGTCAAACTTACATCCACACTGCTTCTCCCCCACTTCAGAGAGCAACGATTAGAAGCAGAGGGAATGCCTCCGAAATGGGTTGTCTCAGTGATCCACCCAGAAGGAACTCACAGAGGGAGCCATCCTAGTTGAAAGATGAGGAAACAGCCAGACTACAATACCTGTGCCTTGGGCTGCCACAACACACACTCTGAAATACATATGGCAGAGCCCATGTTGGATCTGATGACCATGAATACATGAAGTTTGTCTTCAGGAGGCACAAGACTGCATCCCCTAGTCAGGTAACCTGGCTGCTAAGTCACAAACAACTATAGACCATCTCCTTTCCCCTGCAGAAAGCTGGTGGGCACCTTCACATACTAAAGGTCAGCAGGGACCTCCTAGAATTCTATCAGAGGTGAACTGGGCTCAGGCATTGAAGACAAAGTACATAATCTTGAAAATAAAGTCAAAATTAAAGAAAAGATTAAGAAACCATGACAGGATATTCATGAAATCTGGGATAACACTAAGAGCTCAAATCTAAGAATCACTGGCACACATGAAGGAACTGAAATACAAACTAAAGGAATCCACAGTCTTGTCAATGAAATAATGTCAAAATATTTTCAAACTTTAGGATCAAATTGTAAATCTAAACACAAGAATCATTCAGAACCCCAAATAGGCAAGATCAAAAATATCCTCTCTGATACACATGATAATTAAAATACCTAATACACAGAACAAGGATAAGATTTTAAAAGCCACAAGAGAAAACAGCAGGTTTCCTTTAGAGGTAAACCAATTAGGATTTATACTGACATCAAAGCACAGAACTTAAGAGCCAGGAGTACTTGGAATAATATATACCAAGTCCTGAAAGATAAGAGATGTGAGCCAGATTGATATTTTCAAAAAAACTATCCTGCAGAACTGAAGATAAAACAAAAACCTTCCACGATAGCAGAAACTAAAAGAATCCATAACCACCAAGCCAGCACAGCAAAACATGATGAAATATTTCACAGAGAAGAAATTTAAAAAATGTCAGAGCTGCATATAGATGACTCTCATTAGAAGAATATTCAATTAGAGGAGAATTGAGTCTGAACTAAGTGTCAGAAACAAATCAAAATGGCAGAAAATAAAGTGATCTCTCTGTAATAGTACTGAATATAAATGGTCTAAACTCTCCAATTAAAAGTCATAGATTGGCAACATGGATGGAAAAAACAAGACCCAACCATACGTTGCTTATAAGAAGCTCACCTTATATGCAAAGGCATCCACAGACTGAGGATAAAGAATAGGAAAAGATACATACCATACAAATTGAGCCTGAAAGCAAGCAGGGGTAGCTGCACATATCAGACAAAGTAGACTTTAAGCCAAAATTAATCAGAAGATACAAAGAAAGTCAATTCACACTGTTAAGGGAAATATAAACAACAAGATATAATGATTCTAAATATTTATGCCCCAAACATCAGTGCATCTATATACATACTTTACTCAGTAGACTCCAATACAGATGTGGAGTCCTGCAGGGGCACTTATAAAAAAAGAGCCAGGAGGGCCTTAGAGCAGGGAAGAGTGAAGGATTCTCTGAAGTTCACAGAGTGACCCAATTGTCCATGTGGACCAAAGTATTTTCAGGAAGGGGATGACAGAGTGGGATTTGGACACAGCAGCTTGCTCTGCAGCCTTCCTAGGCAGTCTCTCTGGACACATCTCCATTGTGTCCCAAACCCCTTTATGCTAATGGACCCAGCTGGCTTCCACAATGGAGTCATCATCAACTCTGTCAATCATTCTGCTCCGCAGCCACTTAAGTGCTGAAGCACTGATTGACACTGGCTACTCAGTCACCAGGCAGTACCCAAAGCTGGACCAGAATTTTAACTTCAGGTTATGGGAGCCTAACAGCTCTGAAGGGAGTTTGAAGAACTGAGTAGACTTTACAAACATTACACAATGCAACTACAAATTGAATCAGCTGTTCATAGGGCCATTGTGCCACGGTCATTAAGGACAGGACCCTCATCCACTGTCCTAATGCACTAATTGTTAAATGTGTTTTCCAAACCGCTGTTGATTTGGACTCTGATCCAGAACTGGCACCAACAGAACAGACCAATTTTTGCATTTAACCATGGTAACTGAGCTTTGTTTAGTTGCAGGATCCCTGCAGCCAGTTTACTAATTAAATTGTGACCAACTGACTGGTTGACTGACTAAGCAGGACCAATTAAGTTGTTTCTATGCTTCACCTATTTTTCCATCAATGCTGTCTCTTGATGCTATTGGCCAGAGTTCTCAGAAACTCTTTGGGGAGTTTTCAGATTTGTGAATCATGTTTTTCTATGTTTGTTTGTTGTTGTTGTTGTTTTTATTTGTTCAAGCAACTATACTAAACGCAATTGTTCTCAGGAATTTCACTCTTAAGAGCTTCGGCACAGTGGGCAGGCTTGGAAGCAGAGCTGCAGTGACCCCAGAGCACTGGGTAGACAGAAGTGGAGCTGACCATGCTCACTGTTTTCTGTGACCAGTGGGGACCCTGGGTAAGCTCTCTTTTTCAGATCCAAAGTTCCATGGATCTGTTTTTGAGCTGAATCTATTTCAGCAATTTTTAAAAATCATATTGGGTTGGAATTCAAGAAACAGAACTGGGTCCTGAAGGTAAGTTTCAGGAGTCTGATGGGGTCAGAGGAAAACACCTGAGTTAGCAAGTAGGCCAGGTTCCAGGAGGACAGGGACCATGGTCCAGCAGGACCCAGTGTCCACAAGGCTACCTCTAAAATCCTTTAGGTTTGGTTTGTGCTATGAGTGAGCCTGCCCCTTTGAAGTTGTGCCCAGTGCCATTTTGTGCCATGAGAGTGCACGGACCTTTCTGGGGTTTGTCACTGTTGCTTGCATAAGACAGAATCTAGATTAGAGCCTGGGTAGGAACCTCCTCCATTTGGAGTTATATTTATTTATATTTCACATATAAATATCCCTGTAAAATACACCTTTTAAGAAATGAGTGAACCTTGCCATAAATAACTGGGAGTTTTAATTTAGGTGACATTGTTTCTTGGTGGGGTATATTGGAAAGAGAAGGATCAAAACACCACAGAAACAATGAGGATCAATTTATGGGATGCATTTAGAAATCAGTGCAGGGAAGCTTTTCAAAGACCAGCCAAGGAAAAAAGAGTTGTTTCTAGAGGCTGAGCCCTTAGACCAGGGGTTTCTGCTTCTTTAACGGTCCTCAAAGCTTTGGGTCCTATCTTATGCTCAGAACAGGGACACTCATGTCCTACACATAATGAGGGGTTGGTTGGTAAATTCATTGGATTTCTGCACATTCCTTGGTAATTTTACAAATGGTGTTGTCACCAAGAACAGAGAACCACCTTCTTCTGTCTAATGAGATGGATTACACTGAGATTGAAAGTCACTCAAATGGAGGGCAGGTAGGTGTAAAACCATAACACAAACCAACCAGAGCTGCATGGAAGCACCTCATATTCCACAGGCACCCCAGTCAGTGGGAAAAGCCTCCCTCACCAACCCTGATCCCATCCTCTTTGTCTGAAATTCACCAGCCACATTTTTTGAGTTCATCCATGTTCCTAGGGACTAGGAAAAGTCTGCTGCTTTCCTGAGAGCAGGCACCATATGTATCTGGACACAGTGTACAGTTCCTATACCTGTGAGATGGTGGGGAGTTTTCTCAAAAGGTTTATAGACTGATGGATTCATGATCTTACAGTATAAATGGTGAGACAAGATATGACTGCAAAAGACAACATGGCCCCATGAACACTGAAGAAGGAAATTCTGAGAGTCAAAAAAGAGAGGTATGGGAGGAGACTTCATAACACCTATTACATCAGGACTTTGCTGAAATTTGGGAGGTGAAAGTCTTAAGGCAGGAACCACACATTTCCCAGAAGCCAAAGAGCCTGCTTAGCCCAGGCCTTCCAAAGACTCTGAACCTCGTTCTGCTGAATGTCGCCCGACGCTCTCCTCCTGCAGAGATGAAAAGTGCTAAAAACTACTTTGGGAGTCATCAGTGATGTGCATCTCTCCGCTCTTAAGCCATCCAATTCCAGGTTCAAAGAAACAGCTGGGAGGAAGGAATCGATAGCTCATATGTGCAGAAGGAGTGAAGCAAGGCAGGAGTCGACCACTCTTCTTCAAGGCAGTTTCTAAGCCCAAAGCCACCTGTGATGAAGTGGGAGGGCCACTAATGTCCACAAGTTCAAGGTTTTGATGATGCATAGCAAGAGACCATTACTAGGCTGGATTTGCTCCAGTGACTGGGAGACTTGTGAGATCTGCAAGCCCTGCCTAATACCATGCCCCCAAACCACTGTAGAGTATGTTAAGCTGCTTGGAGGGCTGACCAACATTCACGAGTCCCTTTCCAAACAAACATACTTGCTACCTCACATTCTGAGGAAGGCACAGGATAATATGAGGAAAGGGTTATAAAAATACAGAGACAGATGAGAGTCTGTGATCCCAGGGATGCAAATCCAGGATCGCATGGTCCCTGCGTGCCTGCCCCTAGGCCACTTCCCATCTATTCTGCTCTGGTTTATGAAGGGGACTGACTGTTGGTTGCTGTAGTAGTGACAACATTTCTCCTACCATCACTGTTACTTGGGACACTTTACCTCTCTGCTTATGAGACTTGAATAAGACAACAGATTAAAAATAAAGGAACTTTTTTTTTTTTTTTTTTGCAATAAAAGAGTTACCCAGGCCTGGAGGTAAGGCAGCTGTTTGCTGTTGTTGTTTCTGAGAAGTAAACATCCACTTGGAAAAGGAGCCCTGGTTTTTTGGAAGCCTGTCCTCTCCACTCTTTGTGGTTAGGAAGGGGGCCCTGCATTCTGCCACTAACTGTGGCCATAGTCCAACTCTTTTCCCAATGGCTCCATGTGTCCTACTATCCTGCCTTTGGTGATTGGTCCTGCAGTTGTCATGTGACCCAAGATGAGCCAATGAGAGACAATCCTGGGATTTTGCTGCATTACCCAGCTTTTAGCTGCACCTGTTATGACAGTCCTGAGTGGCAGGCCAGGAGCTGGCTCTTTTGCACAGTGCCCAGGAGTTTCTGTAACAGCCTCTCACTCTTAAGGTCTCCTCCCAAGGGCAGGGACAGAACCATCTCTCAATTATTCACACTCTTGAGTAGCTTCTTATGGGTAACTGGCACAATAATTTTTCCTGCTTAGTGTTGTTTTTAATCAAACACTCTACATTATTTATCAGATCCATGGGGGAAAAATACAGTTTTCATTAAGTGAGTGCTATTCGAGGTAGTGCTCAGAATCCATTAGCATGGGTGGATTTTAGATTTAAAACTCATAAATGCCAACCAGGGTTGACCTAGTTAAAGAGTCATTTCCCCCATGAACGAGAAACTATTTAATAACTATAAATACAAGGCAGTGACTTGTCCTTAAGTAGCCAACTCTGAGACCATGGCAGGCGGCACTGCCAATCCTGGAGGGACAGGTGGCTCTGGAGATGTTCAAACCTTCCATTCTAAGGAAGGAGGTTTTCAGGACATTTTAACACTTGTCAGATGAAAGTATGTGGCTTTCAGAAAAAGGGAGAAGTACATTTCCTGTGTCCACAGTCATCTCCAGGTGTGGAGATCTCACAGGGTGGTAAGACGAGAAAGGGACTTTCAGAACCTGCATTTGCAGACATGAATACATAACCCACCGGGGAACAAGGGAGGAATGTTTTCATCTTTTAGCAGTGAGCACTCACATGTGGGGACGTCCTTCCTGAGGTCAGTCCTGGCTCTGACATCTATGTGACATGGGGTAAGGCCCTTTTCCCTGCCTGGGTTCCATGGCCACACTTGTAAAATGGAATCACAGAGCTACCCACCTCCAGGGACCTAGTGAGGACAGTGGGTGGGTGGGCGAGTGCTGCCATTGCCTCCCCTGTCCCCCACCCCTTGTCCTGCTACTTCCGGCCATCCATGGCCTGCAAGGCACTTGCCGTAAGAGCCACAGTGTTTTCAGGTTCATGGATGGTTCTGCTGCACTGGGGAATGCTGCTTGACTCAGAACTGATTCTTGAGGAATGTGTCTGTCAGACTCATGAATTCTAGAACCCAGGCACACCTGAGAGAGAGGACACTTTCCTTCACCTTCCGCAGTCTACCTCAGGAAGACAATGTGATACCCAAGGAAGACCCCCTCAGCTGTAGGTCACCCTGTGTCCACGTGATCCCGCTATGTCCCTTCCCTGTTAGGGAGGATGGTGCTGGAGCATCACGAAGGAACTTCCAGGTGAATGAGTAGGTGGGGAGCCTGTGCTTCAGGGCAGTGTCTCTCAGCACCGGGGCATTGAGAATTACCCAGAGCCCCCCTGAGCATGCTGACTGCAGGGGCTGCAGCCCACCCTGTGGTTCTAATGATGCCGATCTGGAAAAGGCAAAGCTGCCCAGATAGGAAGAGATCAGCGTTTGCCAGGAACCAGGAGGGAGAACAGCAGAGCCCAGGAAGCTCAGGGCAGTGACATTATTCTGTCTGACACAGTCAGGTGGATACAGGACACTACATTTTTGTCAAATCCCATGGAACTTCACAACGCAGAATGAGTCCTGGTGAAAACTAAGGATGTTAGTTCATCAGGGGTCAATACTGATACTGGACCAAGTTATAACCAGGAGCTGACACTGTGACATAAGAGCTGTGACACAGACCTGGGTAGAGGGACACCAAGTGGAGAGGAAGTTCACAGGAATGCTACACATTTTGCACAACCATTTTACAAACCTAAAATTGCTCCAAGGTTAAATCTATTAATTTCAAAATGATTGACATCCTCTTCCCACCTCCAAAGACCCTGATTTAATTGTTCAGAGGTGGACCCTGGGCGTTCAGACTATTTGGTCCCCCATGGTCCTATGGCAGCCATGTTGAGCACAGCCTGTAGAAAAACACTTCTGCAGAGGCTGGAGAAGGTGGGGCAGAGGGAAACTCAGTGTGAGGAAACAAGACCTTCACGCTGTGGGGTGGGAGGAGAACGAACTGGACCCAGGCATGGCTCATAACAGTTCCTGCTTACATCCTTCCAAGGCCTGCCCTGGTGATCGAGTCCCCATTGCTGAAGCAGCCCATTCACACCAGGTCCCACCCCAAGGCAGGACGCTCATAGCGGCCACCACCTGGTAGGCAGGAGTCTCCGTCTGCCGTGGTGAGGGTGTGCCCAGGATGCTGAGCCCCAGGAGTCTGTGGGCTCCAGGTCAACTGAGAATTCCCCTGGGCCCCATCCCCTGAGTCCCTGCAAGCCCCACCTACTTCCTACCCTCCACCACAAGTGGCCCTTTTGTATTTGTTTCATGCCCACCGTGGAGACCTTTGGCATACCCACATTCCTCCTTAGTAAGTTGGATTTTCTTTGCTCCTTGAAGAAAAGCTCTATTTCCCAGCAGGCCCCTTGCAGCTGGAGAGTCCGTGCATTGAGTTCAACTCTAGAGATGTAGCCAGAACTTGCTGGGAAGAGCTCTCAGGAAGCCTCGTGAGGACAAGTGTCCCCATGCTGTCCATCTTTCCTTCGGGCATCTCCTCCATAGTTCTGGAATGTGTCTGTGATCCTGGAGACGAGGCGGATGGGAGGAACACCAGCCCCGAGGACCTTGTGGTCATCATGCATCTCCCATAGGGGCTGCATCCCAGGTCTGTGACATGCTTTCTTGAAGGTTGCACATCCCTCACAGAGACACAGCCCGCCTTTTCCTAATTAGACTGTGAATTCCCACAGGGAGGTTTTCTACCTTACCTGCTTCTCATCTCTGTAGTGCCCAGCATTGGCCAGCTGGGAGCAGGTGTTAACTGATTGGGGAGACAGGGAGGTGAGGGAGGGAGACGCATGAGTCCCTTCCAGCAAGTCAGCAAATGGAGTTTGCTTGGTTGCAACCATCTTGGGGCAGCCGTCTTGCTGAGTCCTTCCCCTCCCATCCAGGGAGGCTCCAAGATGTGGCTTTAACTCCTTTTTAAGATCCACTAAGCCCCCATCTTTCAATCACGACTCCTTTATATCCAGGGCAGAAAAGGAAAAAAAAAATTAGCACCAGAGATTTTATTTTACTTCCTTTCCTAGGTGAAATTCCATAAATAGTAGGCCCCAGTCTAACTTGCAGGAGGAAATTGAAAACACACCTTCCTGACCTCTAGGGAGGGTGTTCAGGAGCTTCAGAGGATCTTCAGCTAATGGCAGAAGCACGAGCAGATTAACGGGTCCCAGAGACAAAATGTCTGTGCCAGCTCAGATGGCATCTCACAGAGTGGGGAAATTGGGGGTGGCTGCAGAAGGAAGTGTCCTGCAATCTCGATGGCTGGCTCTGGAACTGAACACATCTCAGTGGAGCTGGTGAATTTTCTTGTCAATTGAGATAATTCACCATCTCACCTGGTAACTGAAGAGCTAGATATGAATTTACCACTTTATAGGAGGTGAAGTGCCCTGGCCATCGGAGACACACATGTGATCCCAGAAGGGAAAGAATCTTCATGCTGGAAGTGCAAGCCTATTTGTAATTGGACCCAAGCAAGTAAATGGGCTCATACTGCAGCCCTAGAAACCAGGCTCAGCGTGCTCTTTGAGAATCAGAAGAACAAAGGAACGGGATGTGATGGAGACACCCTCATGGGCTGGGACACGGGATCTGAAGTGGGGTAGCTGAGGACCGGGAGCTCGGCTGCCTGTACTTTTGGGAGAGCAGCCACCAAACCCTGCTGTGCTTGCCGAGCTTCTCTGGCACAATGTACCAATGGGGAAAGGGACTGCATAGTGAATAAATCAAAGCATGCGTCCCGATTGTGTCACTATGGAAGTGTTTATCTGTTCTGGAACAGTCAGGGTGTTTAACTGCAGACACAACTTCAAGAGCAAGGAAGCCTCCTTTTGGATTTATACACACATCTATTAATAAATGACATCTCTGCACTGTATACCCTTTCAACCCACACACTCCAGAGTGGCCAGCCACCTGTGGCTAGGGTCATTGACATATGTCACTCAATCTCAGGGCAATGGTTAGGAGGCATAAGGAGGCAGAGAGAACAATGGAGGTCTGCAGCAATGGTGGAGGAGGAAGGCCCAGGACACTCCCGTTTCTGTCTCCTGAATTCGCCCTCAGGTGATAGCACCAGTCCAGGTTGATTGGGATGTTCCTGTGCCACACCCACACGTCTATGCACACACATTGTGAGATGTGTGCCAAGGAGGACTTGTGCTTCACTGTGTGTTTACTTTCTGTGACTAGGTTTCAATCCTATGTCATTTGCTGGTTTTGAGGATAGACTTCTTAGGGTTCTGACCCTCTGGGTCTCTGACTTTTATGAAAAAAAAAATGTAATAAGAGCTGGTGAAGGACCACAGGTGACTGTCCCATGGTGTCTCGCAGGGCAAAGCCTCAATACCCACTGGATGGGTGCAGAGACATGGAAGGAAGAGAAGCCTCTAGCTTTTGTTTTATTTACTTGCTTGCTTGGTTTCATTATTGCATGAAATTGGACTTCTGTCTTAAAATTATGAGAATCAAGTCGATTAACACACATCAGAAGCTTAACAGAGTGTCCGACAGAGTCTGTAAATGACCATCAACAGAAGCAACTTGTAGAACCTTGGTGGTTTTAAATGATGAGGATAAAGGAGCCATATGCAGTTCGGGGAGAACACTTGCTTATTTTAAAAAGATGTTAGGAAAAATCAGACAAAGATTATCTGTGCTGATATTTAAGCTACAAATGACACTTTGGTGCTTTGTCACCAATCCCCAAATGTGAATGTTGTGTGTCATAGCTCCAAAACTATCAGGGTCTTTGAGCATGGTTTCCTCTTTCTAAAATGACTTTCTTCATATTGGTTGCTGGTTTAATTTTACTAATTATAGATGAAACATTTCATCTTATTTGTTGAAAACCCGGAAGAAATTGGTAGAAACTGTAACAGTGTAGCCAGTTATCACCATCACAACTGAACCACGTGTCTGTAATAATACCTCTGCAGACATGGTGAATTCTCAGACAGCTGTCATCTATGTGCTTCTTCCGCTTAAGGAGACATTCTAGAATGACATAGTTGTAGGTCAGCAGAGTTCAACAGGGGGCCCCTTGTCCCCAAGAGGGTGTTGGACCATGTCCCCAGTGCCTCGAGGAGCTTTGGTTCTGCACGACGTGTGATTTCACGGTATGGACATTCCATGGTGGAGGCGAGGTGGGCAGCTGATACCCTCCAGTGCCCTGGACAACCCCACAAGCAGAACTGTCTGGCCCAAGATATCAGGAGAGCAATGCCTCCTCCCTCCTCCCCTTCTCCCCTTCTCCTCCCCTTCTCCCCTTCTCCTCCTCTTCCTCCCCCTCCTCTTCCCCTCCTCCTTCTCTCCTCCTCCCCTCCTCCCCTTCTCCTCCTCTTCCTCTCCATCCTCTTCCTCCCCTCCTCCTTCCCTCCTCCTCCTCCTCCTCTTCTTATTCCTCTTTCTCCCATGGCTCCCTTTTCCTCTCCCCCAGGTGCCCACCCATCTTGGAGGAACATTCCCCTTAGTCTGCTATAGGAATAAACGAGACCAGCTTCTTGGCTTCCCTTCTCTCTGGGCCCCAGGGCAGGATTTGGCTGCATTCCCACACGATAATCCAGATGGGAGGGAGGCTTTGGAGCTTTGGAGTTGTTTCTCTGAGGTTGAAGTGTTGGAACGTAGAGCCAGCATTTGGCCAAGTCCTGCGCTATGTTAAATAAGAATTAATAAGGAGTTTCAATGGCCCCTCCGGGGAATGTGGCACATGGAGCTGTTCCCATGGGCTTTAATTAAAGGTTGTGTATAGGGGGCGCTTGCAGCAGGTGCTCTGAGTGGTCTCAGGGTGGCCTAGTGGCCGGGGTGGGCAGGCCTGGAGTGAGGGGTGGGCTCCATCCTGCTCAGTGTGCCACAGAGCCGGCCTTCTGACCCTCAGCCCTGCCCTGTCAGTGGGGTGACCTCTGAGCTCCTCACAGGTGGTGAAGATGACTGAATGACACAAGGGTCTCAGCCCATCCCAGGAACATGGCAGAGCTTGGGGAAGTTAGGATCACAATCACTCCCACTTCCACTGTGACAGTCCTGCTGTGACCAGCCCTCGGGGACCAGGAGCCCAACCTAGACTCCCAGTCCCCTTTGCCATTTCCTGACCCCTTGATTGTTTTTCTACTGGAGGACAAAAGACAATGTGTGTCCTCTGCATTTTTCACTCAAGCATTGCAGACTCTCGGGCGGCCAAGGGGGAGGACCCCCTGGGTGGACAGGTCCACAGGTCAAGAGAGAGCATGCTGCCATGGGTCCCGTCTGGGGCCGGAGCTGTCGGGACCCCCTGTGGAGGTTGGGTGACTTCAGAGCTACCCACAAAGGGGGTCCTGGCAGCCCAAGCCCTCGGGGCCATCACAGCTTCTGTCCCTCAAAGGGTAGTCCTTGGGTTTGGGCAGTTTTTCTAGACTGTCCCTCTGGGGAGCCCTTGGGGACCATTTGGGTCCATGTAGGTGACCCTGGCAGGCGGTGCTGCCAGACAGGCCCAGGAAAGCAGGCTCAGCTGGCGAGAGCTGTCTCGGCCTGGCTGGGACCAGGCGGCTCCACATCAGGCACTGGGGAATGGGGACAGGTCCTTGGAACAGGTGGGCCTGGGGATAGCGAGGCTGATGCCTGTTCCTGAAGAAGCAGGACGTTTCCAGGAGACTTTCTGAAGAGCAGGAAAAGGCAGCCCCTGTGGGAACCCACAAGACCAGCAGCATTACAAGTCACTTGCTGTATGTCAGGCACAGAGCTTGCAATATAGGACAGTCAGTCATGGTGGGACGACTCCGTGAATATCCTCTAGGCACTTGCTCCCCATCCCCCTTCTAGTGGTGCAGCTGCATCGTAGCCAGTGGAGTAGAAGTGGAGGTGAACCGTGGAGTTAGGGGAAAGACTGCTCTTCAAATGCACCATCTCCTGTTCTTTCCTATCTTGGACAAAACTGTGATGGCTAGGACTGCTGCAGCCATCTCGGGACTAGGAGAAAAGATCCCAGAGATACAAAAGCTCTTGGTTGGGATAGCACTGAGCTTCTAAACCAGCGCCCAGACCACCAACTTCAGCAATGCTTGCTGCAGGACAACCATGGGCTTCATGTATTTAAACTCATGTGGTCAGGTCTTCTGCTAGTCACAGACGAAAGTGTCTTATGAGACACAAGATGACATCTTAATTTACACACATGACATTAGTGTGATCTCCTTAGAGACGTGAAGGATGGAAGCTGGGGTGCAAAGAGCAGAGCCAGCCTCCCAGACTGCAGAAGACTCCATTCCTCTGGGTCCTGTTGTCTTGCTGATGCTCTTTTTAATCTTTAAGTCCTTAAAATATGTTGCCTTTGTGCATTATTTTTTAAAAAAAATGTAAAGAAATGGAATCATCCCACATTCCAGAAATCCCTGCCAAATTTGCTTTTTGATAATTTCCTTTATACTTCACACACACACACACACACACACACACACACACACACTGACTCACTAATATTGTGACTAATACAGGTCACAGTCAACCTATATTCGTGGACACAGTGCATTCTAGCTCCTCACTTACTAACAGAAACAAGAGCCTGGCTGTCCTCGAGGCATTGATTGTCCTTTGCTTCCTGCAGAACTCCAAGTGGGAGTCTCTGTGGACAACCTCTTGTCATTCTTGTGTGAGCTTCCTGGAGTCACCTCTCAGACACACTCTCCGTACCCAGCTCCGTTACCCCAACTAGGACACTCGCTGCGGGTGGAGCTGGGAGAACAGGTGGCTTCAAGTTGGAAAATGATGAGGTGGCAGTTGGTCATCTTTTCCCAGATGACTTTGGCCAGAGGAGGAAGGGACCAGTGGGGGAGGGAGAGAGCCTCAGACAGGTGGTGACAATCACATGCCACCAGGGAATGCCATCAGGGGCCCAGGAGATGGACTGCACAGGATGAGTTCAGGGGAGAGAGGGGGATGGAGAGACCTGGGGTGTGGACTGAGGCTGGGGTCTGGGAGGGTGCTGGACATGGGTGGCAGCAGGACCGGGATCTGGACACCTGCAGCTCTTAGCTGCAAAGCATGGGCCAGTTTTGTCCAGCGGCCTGAGGACAAAGGTGGGGAGTGCTCAGGTGAAACTTGTGTCCAGAGTGTGAGGACACTGCCCTGGGGATGAGGAGACCACCTGGGTTACCGGTCGTTGCTGGATGAAGCAGGATTGGATGAGGGGACAGGACCCTGAGGGCCAGGAGGGAGGTCAGCCTTCACGCTGCGGTGTGACCTCCTTAGCCACCCACACCTCTTTCCACCTGGCTTGATGGCTTTACCAAGCTCACCACGCCAGCTCTGCTGTTTCTTTCCTTGAAATTCAGACTCAAGAAACCTTTCTGTGTGTGCATGCACTTGTGCAGGTATACATACGAACACATGTCTGTGTGTGAATTGCACACATGTGGGCATGGGTGTGAGCACAGTGGCTGGTTGTCTCCACACACTAGGAAAGAAAACCTCGGGGACACTGCTCCACAGGGCTCAGGCCTGGCTAACATGGGGGAGCAGGCAAGCAAGGTGGGGAAAAGATTGGATGTGTCTTTTTGGATAAAATACCACACACACACACACACACTCAACACATGTATGTTTGACGCACATGCATGGCCTGTCTGCAGGCTGTTCCTGAATTAGCTTTCACCAGAGCTGCATGTGGTGGGAAAGGTGGGTGCACGACCCCCCACCAGGGCAGTTCATCTCTGCCCATCCGGCTGTTGCACACTGGATTTCCACATGGCTCCTGATCCCCAGTGATGTCCGTGGATTCCTTCTGGATGAGTGTGGCCCCCGGATGGGCCTCATTCTCCCGACTGAGAACCAGCACAGGTGCGGTGTCTTCTGCTGCTCAGTTTGCCCCTTCCTCTCCCTGCTCGCTGCAGTCACTAGGGGCAGAAGGCTCTGTGGTCTCGTGTGGCTCGGTGGTCTTGTGTGGCTCGGTGGTCTCATGTAGCAGTGCCGGAGCTGGGCGTGAAGGGAGAGGCACCCTGCACCTCCCACCATTGCCTTCCAGGCAGCAGTGGGGTGACATGGCTCAGACCCTGACGACTGTGGTCGCTCTTCCAAAGCCACCTGCAGGGAGCTGCCTTGCAGACATCAGCTCTGGGCCTCTCCTGGCTCTTGCAGCTATCCCCACATCAGAGCCTGCGCTGCCTCCCGGAGACCCCTAAATAACGAAAGCCGGCCTCTATGTCTGGCTGGCCACGCTGCTTAGTGAGTGTCCCCAAGTTCCTTTCCCTGTTAACTAGTGGCCCCTCAGGGGATGGAAGAGCATCCTAGAAGAAATGGGCTTGTTTGCACAAGGAGAGGCTTAGAATGTTCCAGAGAGTCTCGGTGCCTCTCTTTGGAAGGAATCGCTCTTTTGCCTTGGCAGTAGCCTTTGGTTCAGCCACCAGAAGTGTTTGTGTGCAGCTTGGTGTGATGGAGGGAGAGGAAGGGTCCTGGCCCAGGGACCAGGTTTCTCCTGTGACAAGTGGTGCATCCTAACCTACAAGTGTCTGACAGGCCTGTACCTACCTCGAGGACAACAGCCGGCATTGGGGGAGCCCAGGGTCCCCTCTGCCAGACGGCAGTGGTCATTGCCCAGCGAGCACGGACAGCTCCACTTTCGCGAGCCAGCGAGGGAGTCCGCTCCTTGGTGCCACTTCCTACTTGGGAAAGAAAAGAGAACCTCATTCATTTTGATGATGGATTTGGTCCCTCGTTGAACCCCAGGGCAACATTTGAGTAGAACAAGATGTCTTTCATGAACCAACAGCTGGGACATACTTGGCGGCGGCAGCTGGGATAACATATTCACTGCTAATTGATTGCAAGGTCACTCCTAAAACCCACAAGCCCAGCTCGTGAGAGGTCCACGAGCATCGGAAGGGATGATGGGCAGCTGCGCGCTCCATCTCGCCCTCGCAGGTTAAGAGGACCAGATGGCCAGGCACCAGGAGTCTCCTGTGCCTTCCGGATTGTTGGCTCATGGTGAAGCAGTGCTGGGTGGGTACGCGATGGGCAGTCTCTGCTGTGTCCCACTCTGTGCATGAGATGAAGATAGACAGCCTCCGCATTACCATGACCTATTTCTTCTACGCTGCTTTTGCTAAAAGTTTCTGAGTTGACGGCCACAAGGCCAAGATGACCCAAGCTGAGATGTGGCGATGCCATTGGTGTGCCCGGGGTGATGAGCAGAGGGTCCTTGGACTCAGCTTCCACTTCTTCTGGGACTCCAGTGTAGACATGTGTCAGGATCAGAAAACCAGCTGTTACACCAGAGTTCATAAGCGATTCGCTTATTGTAAGTGTTAAAGTAAAACCAGTTTGCATTTTCCAATGTGCAAAGAGGAATGAAATATTCATGGACCTAGATATTTCTCAAGTGCTCACATTGTGTTCTGGGTTCATTGATTTCACTCTTCTCCTCTCCCAGCAGATTCAAAGTCCTTAATACGTAGAATTCTGTTGAAATAATTTTCCCCTACACTTACCATGAGATTAAACCCTTCCATATTTACACAACTTTTTGCCGAATGCTTGTCTTTGTTCACTGAGTGTCAATGCCATGAGGGAAGGACAGGATTTTATAAAATATATATATTCGTAATAACCAAATGAGAGTAAAAATATGGCCTTTGATTTTACAAATGGGCCATAGTGCTGTCTTATTTAATATGAATATTCACAGACCACTGACCCCAGAAAAGCCACTAAGTGACCAAGATGGATCAAGACAATAAATCAACTTCCTAATCTTGTTTGAACACAGACAAGAAATCCCAAACATCCCCCCTCTTCAGGTGACTTGGGTGACAGCATCCACCCTGCCAGCGGCTGCCTCAGTCTTCCTCCTGCTCCTTTCCCAGCTGAGAGTGAAGCAGGTGCTTGGGGGCCACTCCCGCCTGCCCTGGCCTCTCAACAGAGCAGATCCCACTTCTCTGAACCCCTCAGTCACCTGGCAGCAGGCAGATCCTACAGTGGCTCTTTCCAGCTCCTCCTCTGCGATGCCCAGGGCTCCTCATGGAGCACAGAGGGAAGTAAAGGTCACTCCCCACAGTGGGAGCCTTCCTGCCAGCGCTGGCCGGAGGGCATGGACACAGGGTTGACACGGGGATCCCGCATCTTGTCTCACACTGGCAGATACTTGAGAGGGAATTCCAAAGTTTAAGGAATGGTCCTGTTTAAAAACAACACCATCATCAAGTCCATGGGAAAAATGAAAAGCCAACGGATAAAGATCATCACGCACAACGTGTATCATGGAGGTCTTTTAAAAGTTTCTTAACAACGCCAGCTTCAAATTTAAAATGTGATGAAAATAAGAAAAATTTTAAGCAGAGCTGATTTCAGTTCCCTCCAAGTCTTTTGAGCTGTGGTCTGTTCCTCTCCTGCAACTGGATCCTGTGAAGGGGTTGCCCCTACCTGCTCAGCTTGGAGTCCTCCTCTTCCTCCTCCTCCAGGCAGCCTCCCCTGACCACTGCAGACCACTGACCCTCCTTTCTCTCACCTCCATTTGCTGACCCTTCAGACAGGCAATCCCAGCCTCAGGCCTCCAGGGATTCTGTAGGAAATGAAAAGGGAAACGGACGGGCAAACTCTCTCTCTCTCTCTCCCTTTTTTTTTTTTTTTTTTCTATAAAAACACAGGAACTGGGCTGGAAGATTTCCCATGTTCCAAGAAGCCCGAGATCTCTGCTTTTCTTTGAAATATGCTGAGGGTTAAAATGATTTCTTTGTGAATTCAAAATGAGCCCAACAGAGCCATCCATCCATGCCTGCGGGTCTACAGGTACCATGCAGCCACTGGGATTAGTTCAGGAGTCGTCCCAGCCTCTCTCTGTTGAATCCAGGCACAGAGTGAACCTCTGAAAAGCTTAGACTGGCTTCTCCATCCCCGTGGGTTGTCTTCCTGTCCCCTCCCCAGCGGTGTCTATTCAGAACAAAGCACAGGAGGGCCACCGGTGCCAATCACATGGCTATTGACTCATGCAACAGGGATGGAAACTTGGCAAGGTGGGGCCCTTGAGACGCCCTCGCCCACCTGCAGGCTTCATCTGCCTGCTCACTGCGTGTGCATCTGTAAGGAGAGGTGCAGGGCTCTGTGTTCCTCTTTAAATCCATGCATTATCCCATAAGTGTTTCCAAGTGCCCCCTACTGCCAAGTGCCCGCTCTGGGAACTGAGAGGATTTTAATGTAAACAAAATGATGATGATAATGGCAGCAGACAGGAAGCCCTCATGGAACTTACATTTTTGAGGGGAAGTGAAAGCCAATTAATGATTAAATACACCCTATGCCAGCCACAAGGGCTAAGAATAAAACCAGAGAGCAGGAAGAGGAGCAGGGCATGAAGGAAGGGATGGAGTTTTACACAGGAGAGCCAGGGGAAATCTCACTGGGACGCTGACATTGCAGTCCGGATCTGAAGGAGGTGAGAGCTTCAGCTTATGGGTCTCTGGGGGGAGCACCACAAAGGGTACAGTGTGTTCAAAGGTCCTGAGGCTGGAACATGACTGGTATCTACCAAGCAGAGTCCAAAGGACAGTCTAGCTAGAGCACAGGAACAAGAGCAGGAATAGAGAGGGACAAAAGGCCTGAGCATTGAGGGTGAGAGAGATCATGGGCTCTTGTAGGAACTTCCACCTTTATCCCAAGAAAGATGTGCAGCCACTGGACAGGACTGGACCGAGGAACCCCAGACTGGGTTTCACTGCAACCGGGCTGCTCCCTTTCCTGGCTCTGATGCACCCCATCACTGTCTTGGCTGCCTGCCTGGTCCCTGCAGGTCTTTGCTTGTGCAACCCCCAGATTGCCAGAGGTGGATGTGCAGGAGGCAGAGGGAACCAGGGCGGAGGACCATGCATTTCTTCCAGGGCTGTTCCAAAGAGGCTTCTGCATCCGTGGGATTTTCCAAATGGGAGAAAGTAACTCTTTGCCAGAATCTCACTGTTATGGCTTTAGCGGGAGAAACAGATCAAAGAAAACTGAAGTCAAAAGCAAACATGAGCACATTTGTTTGTTAATCTTGACCTTGAACTCTGGCCATTTTAACCCCAGGACAGGAAACAAGTGAGCAACAGCCCCACCAGTTTTTAGGAATGCCCTGACCCCATGGATGGTTCAAAATTGGAGGCACACCAGGATGCTCTATGGGTCATAAGAGGCTAAATGGAGCCCGACCCCGTCTTCCTCCAGCATGGGACGGCCACCCTCTCCTGAGACTACCTTTATCATGTTTAAGAGAGCTGCAGCCAGTGCAGAGCAGAGTTGCCTATCCAGGCTCCCCCATGAGCCCAGCGTGTGCTCGGGGTCTGCTCCTCCCAAGTGGACTCACTGCGAGCCTGGTTACTGTGGTTTCTATGGGCTGCCTAGAAGTAATGACCCTGATGACAGGGTAATGTAATGACACCCCACTGATGGTGCAGGTTATGTGACAGGACGGAGTCCCTGTCACGATATCGTTTTCTGGCTTTCATTACCATTCTTACCCCTGAGATTGACAAAGTGGCCTCTGGTTTTACACAGTCAGCCACAGGGACATTCCTCTGATCTTCAAAAGTGCCCTGCTCCTGCCTTGAAGATTCCTCAGATACATGAGGGTGTTTAAAGTCACATGGGAGCATGTGAAACAGGAGCAGAGCCCCTGCCACTGCCTGCCCCCTCCACCAGGGCAGGAGAAGAGTACATTGACCCGAAGGTGTCAGCTCATTCAGGGAAGGCGTCCCCTGATGGCGGTTGTCCCCAACTCTCCAGGATTACACACTGAGAGCCCTGCATCCCAGGAACCCATTCAATCTGAGTAAACTGTGACATATGGTCACCCTACATTTAATGCTTCTAACAATGACCTTCCCATTCCACAGATGAGCACTGCCAAGGCCTGGCCATGGTCAACATCACTGTCCCCACTCCCATGCCAGGGCTGGAGAGATGCAGCCTGGTCTCTCAGTCCTTACTCTTGTACATCTGCGCCTAGACAGAGCTCTCAGCTAGTTGTGCTGAAAGCTGCCCAGACGTGGGTGTTTTTAGAGGGAGGCTCCACCCGCAGCCAGCTGGGAGCCACTTCTGTAGCTTCAAACCTAGGATCAGCTGACCTGCCCCAGTCTGCATCCAGGCTGTGCCCCTCATGAACTGTGGACTTTGGGTAGGTGACTTAACATGCCCTTGCCTGGGTCCCCTCCTCTGTAGGCCCGGGAAGGCTGCAGCACCTGCCTCATAGGGCTGCTCAGAGAGTGAGCTGCACTCAGGATGGTCAGGCCCTTACCGGAGGGCTGGGGGGACGGTGAGTGCTGTGCCTGTGTGGCTATTATATCATAATAATCTCCAAAATGAAGAAAGTAATGTGAAGTAAAGATTCAAATCATACAGGACCTGTATTATTCGTTTTCAAACAAAACGTTATTAAAGTTTAAAACATTGTCATTGACTGCAATCGCATTTCATCCCTGGGCACTCTGGACAGAATAGTCTGGCGGCCTGGAAGAAATTGGAGCTCATTGCTTGGGCGGCCACTCTCATTAATTTTAATACAGAGGCAACTAACTTCTCATCCAAAATGTGAAACATAGTTTTTAATTTAGTTCCTGGGGTTCCTGCAGGACTGAAGCAGCTCGCTGGAAAATATATCAATTAGGTTTATTTCCCAGCAAGAAATGCTGAGGCCCTGCAGACAGGCCAGGGTAGAAGGAACCCAGGATTTCAAAGTGACAGCAGGACTTTGGAGCTTAAAGACACTCGCAGGGTGACCCAGGGGGACTGCTCAGAGGCATCCAGGTTCAGAGGAGCATCCTGGCAAGGTGAGGGGGGCCCTTGATTGGGAGCAGTGGTGCCGGGTCCTGCATGCCCAGCTCCTTTGTGGACAAGAGGATTTGCACTGCTGGGGTGCTGTGGACCCGGATGTGGGCGTGGCTTTTCTGTGGCCCTCCAGGCCACGCCCCACAGCTGCCTTCCCTCCATCACTTTAGGATGCTTCCTTCCATTCTCCAGCAGTGAAAATTTAGATGTTGTTGAAGTTTTTCTGGGCAGAGTTTGCCTTCAAAGCAATTTAAAAAGGACATTGGTGGAAGGTACATAATGATTTAAAATATTGTATTTTAGGACAAATTAACCCAGATATTAAGGTTTTTCCTGGGGAAGAGAAGACTTCCAAATTCAGGAGTGGGGGGAGCTGAGATATGCCATGTGTGGTGGAAACATGAGGTGAGAGCCTTTGATCTCCTGCCCCCGTGGTGCTTGGGGACAGGCTGGGTTACAGCGAGAGCCACGCAGTCCTCATATATGAGCAGATTTTCCCAGCCATCTGGCGCGTTCGGGCAGGGGAACGCTGACCCCATCCTCTGGCTCCTGGTTGGACAAATCAACCCAGATAAGAGTGGAAATGCATTTTTTTTTCTTTTGGAAATTTTAAAATTTTGTGTTGTTGAAGTAACAAAAGTTGTGATAAAAGTATAATAACCCCCAAGGACATATTTCTTAACCAGTGATCCATTCTAGAGAAAACCTCATCCAAAGTCTCACCCCTTTTTTTCCTCATATATTGGATAGCAAATTGCAGACACTATTCTATTTTGAATAACAGATGTCTTAGCATATCAATCTAAGGAATAATGAATTTTTTGGCAAAACTGTGGTACAATTTTGGGCTCTAAAGCATTAATGATAATTACTTAATATTATCTAATACTCAACCAGTGCTAAATTTGCTGAGGATCTCAAAATGGATTTTATTATAGCCATTTTGTTTGAATTGAATGAAGAAGAAAGAAAGAACCCCCAGTGCATTTAGTTGACAAGTCCAGGGGTCTTGAGAACTGGGAAATGCCACTCCCCCCAAGACATTTATTCAATGAAGAAGTGGGTTTGTTAACTTGGTGTTCTGTGTCACATCAGGGCTGTGCTGGCCACACCTGGAGATGTAGCCCACACTTCCTCTGCACCCGGAAGATTCTGCTCATTGCTGGATAGCTCCGGATGCTGGGTTTGATCTGGCTCCATTCTTCAGGTGAGGGCTTGTAGCTGGACTGCTTTTGGACATGGATACTAGGTGGCCCAACAGGTCTGCTGTTGCAACATCCAGCCTCGGTCACTGAATGGCTTTGTAGACCCTCGTGCACCAGGTCCTGGGCTGTGTGCTCTTTAGGAATTTCATACTGTGACTTCCTGATTTCACTGGGTCCTCAGTGTAAGGAGCTAGACTTTTTTGTATGCAAAGCAACAACAAGAAACCTGGCCCTGTTTTTTTGTCTGTTAAGAGGAGAGTGGTGTTGCTTTTAATTCTGAGGACCCTGTTCAAAGCCCAGAGCTGTGGCAAAAGCCAGTTACAGCAAAAATTGCTCCAGGGGAGCATGTAAGTCTCCTGACACCGTCAAGATCGTGATGCCGAGGAACTGCAAGTCCAGATTTAAAGTCAGTGTCTCTTTCCTCATTGGACACGAGAGGACTGTGGGAAAGGAGTAAAAGGAAGTCAAGTTCTACGCTTCCCACCCAAAGACATGCATTCAGTTCATGTAAGCTAAATGTGCAGGCTGAGGTACCAGCTTCTCAGGCAGAGGCGTCCTCAGGATAGCAAGGCTTGTGCCAATATTTAGGGAACATAAGCTGTTAGGACCCTTTGACCTCCCAGCTCCCCACTCTACACCAGGTGTCCCCAACATTTTTATGTGAGTTCCCCTGTCTTCTCTGACCTGTCTCAGCTCCTGTAAGTGTCAGTATCTTTGTCCTATCCTGGTCCCTCACCCAGCTACCCCGATGCTACCCGCTCGTCCCAGCACAATCCCCACATTGGTCTGGGAACCTGGCACATGGGCTGAGCTCTTCACAGGGTCTCTACATGAGGCACACAGGATAGTCTTCAGCAGGGATCTATCTCTGGATTCTTCACTTGCTAAATACACTGTAACTGACTCCACTCCCAAGAGGGGCTGTGTTGGAAATGGCCACAGTTTTGCTTTCTCCTCTGAGAGTCAAAAAGTACAGGGATGAGGACTCTTAAGTTCATCAGTAGCAGCTGCTTTGGCACATGTGTGCAGGATGTGTGCAGTCTTCTGGAACTGCTCTGTAGGGGGCTCCATGGCTGGAGAAGACCCTGTGAAGCAAAGGGATGTTCCTCTTAAAATCTGTCACCTGCAGCCCCAGAACTAACTAAGCTGCCTCTGGGAGCAGGACACATCTTCTAAGTTTAAGTCAAGTTTATTTTTCATGTTTTAAAAACCATTTGGACACAGTTTTGCTTGCACTCAGGGGCTCTGGATGGCTGTTTTTCCCAAGGCTGAGTAGGTGCCAGGCCCCTGATCTGCCTCCCAGATGTTGCTATTTCTCTTTGTTTTATTGGAATTGGGTGCAGTACCTGGGTGCTTTGTTGATGTGATGCAACACTGCCTAATATACCAGCATCACAAACACCACTGGCAAATAGGTGTGCAGACCAGGGATCATTAGGAAGAGCAAGAGACAAACACAGATATTTCCCAGTTATACTTCTCAATCTCGTCCCAAGTACCGCACAGTTTCCAGGCTGTGTTCAGTTCCTTGATTTTACAAACTGTGTTTCCTCAAGATGAACAAATAACACGCAATCCTGCAGGCTTAGGATTCTAGAGAGCCAGTTATATGCACAGTGTGGCTTGCTACCACGGGAGTCAGCCGTGTGCTCAGAACCCTCTCATGGACATCTCTCTATATATCTACCCAGGGACACAATGGCTACCTGGGTGGCCCATGGCCTATGTTCCAGTGTGGTGCTGTACATAACCTTGAGACAGTGCTATACCCAGCTGGGGGTTCTTCTATCTTTAAATGACTTATGGGTTGGCCCCTGGGACATCAGTCCCTCTGGTTCCTGTTCCAACTCATCGGCACAGATCTCCATCTCCTGCAGCAATTCTGTATCTCCCGTCCCATCTCTTACCTGAGCAGCCTGGGTATCTGGACATGGGCCTTGTTTCTGTGAACACCCAATCCTGCCCCATCCCTCTAAGGCTTCAAAAAACCTTCTCTGGCAGGTGTGTTTTTGTAATAATGGTTATACGCGTCAGTTAATCACCTTTGGTTGAATCTAATAGAAGCAAACTGTGACTCCTTTAAACAGTTTAAATATTGAAATGGCAGGAGAATGCACAGAGGGTGGAAGGTCAGTGTCAGAGAGGACTCAAGAGCCCAATGCACAAGGCAACAGGCTTCAGTTTGTAGGAACGAATGCATCTCCAGGTGTCTGAGAGGGAAAACCACCTGTGGCCCTGTTTTAGCCTCATATCCTCTGCTGAAGAATCAAATCCCAGGAAGAACTGGACTTGCTTCATCAAATCCTCTCCCCTACCTGTGTGGGCAGGGGCTGTCTATATTCATGGTCCACCAAGGTTTGACACAAAGGGAGAGAGAAACCCTCACAGGGAGAAGATCTGGTTTGTCACCGCTCCCCAATCAGAGACGGGCAGTATTATAGTCCTGGAGAATCAGCACGGGACCCATGTCCTGTGTGGAGGTGAACAATGTGGCGCCTGGGCATATTTTCTTGTTCCTTTATTAAATAATGTTCAGAACAAGCACAATTTGTCAGCTTACTCTAGAGAATACATGCTTCAAGAGTTAAAGTTGTAAACAGACTAAAACAGCTTCCTCGTCATGATTTACAGTTTCCTCCTTGAGAATCCATTGAAGGCCTGGGCTTCCCTGTATCTGTTGAGAGCCGCAGCAGAAGAGGCCCCAGCAAACTTCCAGCTGATTGGCTCCTCTGAGGTGATGCTCATCTGTGGCCCCAGCAAACTTCCAGCTGATTGGCTCCTCTGCGGTGATGCTCATTGGGTTGTTTCCCGCCCTTTCAGACCACGGAGCTGCTCATTGGGAAAAATTGGTACAATTCAGGAGCCACTTGTCAAGCAGGAAAGAACTTTATTTTTAGAACGCATGCAGCACCACAGGAGCTCTCCAGGAATTCCCCGAGAGCCCAACCGCCACCTCCAGCACTTCCAGCAAGCACTCTCAACCGGAACCCTTAGGTCCCGCTCTTGAGGCAGATTTGCTGAGTCGCGTGGGCGGAGCCAAAAGAGTCCCCCAATGAGCAGCTCCGTGGTCTGAAAGGGCAGGGAAACAGCCCAATGAGCATCACCGCAGAGGAGCCAATCAGCTGGAAATTTGCTGGGGCCACAGATGAGCATCACCTCAGAGGAGCCAATCAGCTGGAAGTTTGCTGGGGCCGCTTCCACTGAGGCTCTCAACATCTGTCCACCAATACTAAACCAGTCCCAGCTCCTGCTTTGCAAGCATCGCCAGTCCAGGCAATCCATGTGCAAACTCTCCTTGGCTTCCCACCTCTGCAGGAGTCAGCCTGTCCAAGCAGCGGTGGCCCACAGGAGAGGATGATACCCACCTGGGCATGAGGAATGTGCAGTGCCCATCAGTCGGCTTGGCCCAGCTGAGGAACAGCCCCTCTCTGTGCCCATCTCGTGGAGTCTGCTTTGGACACACAGGAGTGAAGGGGCTGACTGTGAGGCTGTGATCACCACCTTCGACTGAAGGCTTCTCTTCGTCTGTCCTATTACGGAGTGAGAACCATTTCAGCACCCTGTTCAACACTTTTCTTAGACCAGCCTCTGAATGGTTTCTGTGAGTGCACAGCAATGCTTCTCTGTTGATTTTAAATCACATGGTGGAGGCTCTTTTGCAACGAGTGAAACATGGAAGAATAAACTAAGGGAAGATGGGGAGCTGTAACTGTTTTTTCTTTAACTAGACAAATCCAGAATGCTGCTCGGGGCAGCCTCTCCATCTCTGGCATCTCATCTCCCAAGTCAAATGTGCAATGAGCACACTTGTGTGCAGGGAAGCACCATCTGCAACTGTGAAGCATCCAGGTGAGGGATTTGCAGTATGTGGGGGGGGTGACCAGCAGTGCTAATAGGACTGTGAAGTGGTTGTAGACAGTCACTATTTAAATTCAGGTGGTCACTCACACTGAGTAAGCTGTTGGTGGGCAAAAGAGTGAGGCAGAGCTCCCAGCTCTCATGAAGCCAAAGGCATCAATTACAACCCCTGCAAACTTGTCAACACATCAACATTATTAAATGGATGCAAAGATCCTCCACATCATTAATATCAGAAAAAGACAAATCAAAACCCAATGGGATGTCATCCCACCCCTGTTAGCATGACTGTCATTAAAAAGCCAGGGAACAGTAGGTATTGGAAGAGAACTGGAGGAAGGGGAATCTACTCTTCATGAGAAGTAAGGCATTGTCCTCATTATGGAAATCAGCATGGTGGTTACTCCAAAAACTAAAAGCAGATCTCCTATTTGACCCAGCCATCTCTCTTCTGGGTAATTATCCAAAAAAAAATGAAGTCAGTGTGTTGAGGAGCTCTCTGCACTCTCTCACAGGAGTTGCAACATTATTCAGAATAGCCAAGATGTGGAATCAGCCTAAATGTCCATTGGGATAAAGAAACTATGGTATCTAGATATGCAATGAATATTACTCAGCCATGAAAATGGAATCCTGTCTCTGGTAATGACATGGACATTATGCAAGTGAAGTGAGCCAGACACAGAAAGAGCAAGGTTGCAGGATCTCACTGGTGTGGGGAACCTTAGAAATTTGAATACACAGAAGCAGAGAGTAGAAGGGCAGTTTCCTGGAGTGGGAGGAGGGGAAAGCAGAGAAATGTGTGTCAAAGGTTACAAAGTTTCAGTTACACAGTTGAGGTGTCTAGAGAGCTGATTAGAACATGGAGACTATAGCTAATAATACTGTATGTGTACTATAAACTTGCCAAGAGATTTGATTTTGATGGCTCTTGCCAAAACAGATATTAGCAATAATTATTTCATTAAATACATGTATTTCAGAACACATCACACACTGAGTTAGTACTTTTTCCTAAATCATGACAACATCTTAGTTTCTTTGTATCAGTCCCTCTATATGATGTCAGAACACCAAAACAGGTATAGTGCATATTAGAAATAACAGACCTCCTACTGCCTGGCCTCTCTTCTCCCTTGAAACTATGTAACTATGACACTAGGGACTCATAGTTGCATTTAATACAGGCATAAATTATATCTTGTACCATGGAAGTATCTTACAACCATTCAACCATACCATCAATAGTACAAACCCCTGAATCTCAACTGAGAAGGACATGAAAACTTGCCCAAATAAAATCACTTTCCATAGCTCACGCAGGGTGCAAGCTGATGGCTATAATTAATGGCCCTGCACAGTGACCTCCAGTTTGTCTGTTTCCTTCAGAAGGACTTCTCTGATCCCACACTTGATCACAGGAGATATCCTCCTGAGCTGGATAGGGCTCCAAACTTCCCTGACGAATATGTTAATCCATCAAGAAAATGCTGCATTGCGAATATTGCAGCAGTTTGATTCTCCTCCCTGGCTGCACATCTGAATCACCTGGGAAGACTTCTCGGGCACTTTGTCTTGTGTCAGATGCCGAAGGCTTGCCTCTTTCACAACTCCTGGGCATCGTTTCTGAGGGTAGGTCCTGGACACGAGTACTCTTCAAAGCTCCTGATTTCATCAGCAGCAAAGGTGGTGAAGTATGAAATAGACCAAATCCAGAGAAACGAGAAAAATGTAGCAGCCAGGATTCAGTGATTCTGCGCATAAATGTGCCGCTGACACTAGAGTCTTTATTTCTGGTAAATATCAGTGGCCTTCACTGATTTTTTAATACCACAGGTAGGAAGTCTCCATGAGTCCTTTTGGACTTTGTCACCTCTCAATGTCACAGAGAAAGCCCAGGAAGGGCTTCCAGGCTCACAAGGGCCCACGTCCCAACCGCGAGCATCCTCTAAGTGAGTAGGGACAGGTGGGCAGAGCCCAGGGCGCATGTCCCCTGCTCCTGCAACAGTCCTCAAACACAGCGGGGAGGTTCCTAGCTGGGCATCAAGTTTCAAACACCACCCTGATCCCTGGGCAGGAGGCATCCCTCTGGGAGTCAGCCACCACCTGAACCAGAGGCTCAGGAAACAGGTGTAGCGCGGGAGAGCCCAGCAGTGCGCATGCGTTGCTGCACACACCTGGGCACCAACGCACCCTTGTCCCCTGCAGGCGCGCCTCACAGGGCCAGCGGGTCTCAGACGTCTCCGAGTACTAACGTGGTCCTTTTCCGAATAGAATGACTCCCCCAATAAACACCAGGTAGTAGAAGAGTGTTTTCCTTTCTTTAAGTGGCTTTAAAATGCAATTATCATGCCACACTGAAACCCACTATTCTGTTATACTTTTTATTTACCAATTAAAAAAAACAACATGGTGCTCATTGTGGACATTAGAAATGCAGGCGCTCTGAGAATCTGGGACACTAGGCACACCGGGTGAGCCACACTTGTCACACAGACCCGGCCTTGAGCCCGTGTCACCTACTCTCCCTGGGCCCACCACACAGGGCAGAGCGTTGCGTGGCTGCTGAGGACAGGAACTGCAGCAGTTCCTGAGGACGTGCTGTTAGATGCAAGCTAAGGTTTAAGGGCTTTGGCTATCCATGGAGCTGAGCTGGGGGCAGGAGCTGCGGCCACTGGAAACAGCTGTGGGATTCATCATCGGGAAGTCCTTACCTTTGGCATTTTATCACAGCTTTTTGAGTGTATGTTTGTATATTTTAAATGCATATTAAGACATCTTCAATTCATTGAACATGTCTGACATAACACATACTTACATAAGGGAACTATTAAGTAAACACACCAGGGGTTTTTTAAAAATATATAACTCTAATTTCTATTCTTATTTTTCAGATAGTAAACTGGTAATTGGAGAAGATAAGGGACATCTTTGAAGTTACCAAGCTGGACACCGGCAGCCACAGGGCTCCACAGCCTGTTCTCTTACCTGCCCATGCTGTGGATTTTGCAGACCCTTGGGACCTACAGGTTTGACAGAGGCAGGGGATGGTGGTGTGAGAGGCAGAGCAGATGCTGCCACAACAGGTGCATTTGGGTCCAGTCCCAGCTCCAAGGTTCGCTCTGCAAGCCCAAGACACACTTCCATTTCCCTGAGTCTCCAGGTTCCCAAGTGTAAAATGGGACTCACTGCAATCCGTCATGCTGTCCTGAAAACGGAATGAGGCTGTCCAGTCTCTGCCGAACACAGTGCTGTGCAAACAAGTCTCAATCCCTGCTAGCACCACACAGCGGCTTGGAGTCACACGTGGCTCACCCACCTCAGGTATGAAAAATAGCCCAGCAAAGATGCTGCTGGAAATTGTTCCCGCCCCTGGAGAAGGGTGATCAGGTGTGACCCCATGGTGCTGTACTTCCAGACTGCTGGAGTGTCCCCCCCAGACAAGTCTCCGCAGCTGTACCTGCAGGGGCCCTCCCGCCATGCTGATTGATGGGACAGATGGCAACTCCTGTGATGAGACATTAATGAAGTGCTGTTTGCTTTTATCAAATATCATAAGCAAAGCATTCATTTATTCTAGAAAAAGTGCACACAAAATATAGCATGAGCCTAGCCAATAATGTAGAACTTATTTAAAAAATTCTCTGACAATGATTGACACCCAAACATGCTGATCCATCAACCGTCTCGGGCCCAGGATCCACGTTTTGTCAGCAGGAAACACTTGGTTTCTTCAGCAGGAAGAACTTGGTTTCTTCAGCAGGAAGCATGGGAATGCTTTTGAATAATGGATTGAAACAGAGGTGCCTCTAGATTAGGGCTATTTAGTATTCTGGAATAAATGCTCTGGAGGAGGGGTTTGCCACAAAACCATTAAACTCCTGCAGAGGGCGCTCTGCACTCTTCTGAGTTGAAAATATCAAGGGGGAACTGGCGAGTTGAGGGGGTGCTCCCTCAAGATGCACAGAGAGGAAAATGGGAACTCTAGGGTGCTGTTAATGTGCATGTGTCACATAGGAGATTCAGTTTCAAAACCCGTAAGTACTATTAGTTGGATCATGAAAAGTAATAGGAGAATAGGCACCATGATCAGGGAAAAGAAATCTGAGAACACATTTCCTAAGGGCTGTGTTTGTGTGTGTGTGTGTGTGTGTGTGTATGTGTGTGTGTGTGTTTGCCTGGCTAATAAACACTGAGAGGTAGTTCGTACCCTCAGACAGGATGTGGCCACATCTAATGAAAATTCCTGAAAGGATACTTATTTACTTGTCCATGTCAACTTTTTTATTGTGGAAAATTTCAAATACATAGTTTCTCCTCCTAATTCATGAGTTCCAAATCTGCCAATTCAACCAACTATGGATGGAAAACATTACAAAATAACTGCATCTTTACTTAAGATGGACAGAATACATTTTGTGGTTACCTGTTAGGAATGGTGATTTGAATCGTCGTCTCTCTGATGGTCCTACAGCAGGAGCTGCACCCCTGCGCTGGGAACTTCCTGTGCACATGTGCAGCCAAGCCTGCCCTGTTGCCATGGTGACACCCTGCTTAAAGGAGGTTCTGTGCATGGCACAGGACTGTCAGTCTTGACCCTGAGTTCAGAAACCATGGTCAGGGGTAGAGAATTATGAGCACAAGTTGATAATTATAATTGGACACTGGACTTCATCCTTCAGCCTGCTTGCTTTCAATAAACTTTCTCACAGAAAACCCTTTTGATGATAAAACCTATATAATACACTTGCTGTGCTATCTCTGGGTCATTATTCTCCAGGAGAGGTTAATAATGTCCCATCTTGTCTCAGTTTTCTCTGTCTCAGTGTCTGTTTGTCTTTTCTCAATCCTCCACTTCCCCTTGCACATTTTCTGAATTAATGGCCATGCAGAACAATCTAGTGTGACAACTGTCTACCTATCCCTTGGGTTGTCGCAGGCACTATGAGTGACCTGCATGTGATTTAAAGCACACAGCAGGATGTGCAGGCCACATGCACACCACACACACTCCACCATTTTATTTTTATATGAGGTCCTGGAACCAAACCCCTGTGGATATCAAGGAATGGATGCAGTAGCAGAAAAAGAGAAATTCCCAAGGCGATTGTCTCTAAAGTGTAATTCTTTGGTAGATCCTTGAAGATGTTGATGCAAAGCCAGGTGTATAAAGATAGGATTTGCCCCCCTTCTGCTGCCTGTCTTCTCCCCTACTTCCTGTAGGTAGGTACCCTCCTCATTCATTTCTCGATTGTCCTTACTAGACTTCCTGCTTCTCTCCCTCTCCCTCCCTCCTTCCCTCCCTCAGATTTGGGGGGCTTTTAAAGGTAGAAAATAGACTTACACAAAGTCTCCACGGAGCCAGCTGGGCTCAGGTGAGTCCTGAGGATGTTAAAACCTGGCAAAAGTCTGCTCTGCAAACCAAGGATTTCTGAATCCATCTGTGCCTTTGGATACAGCTGAGTTTCCCCAGGGCCTGCAGGACATCCTGCAGGAAAGCGAGATGTGAGACAGGGGCCTGCTTCTTGGGAGCCCCCTGGACCAGCAGCTGACATCTTGCAGCTTACCCTTTAGAGAGGAAGGTGGACAGGAAAAGGACAGAATGAGCAAAATCTAATTCCTAGAGATAATTTTCTAACACATCGAGGTTCTATCTCACCTGACATTGGTTAGACTTTATCTACTGCCCACTGGCCACTCGGACCCCTCTCACCTTGCTCCATCTTTTCCCAGGTGCTCACCTGCTTCAGAGACATGGTGCCCTCGACTCACCCTGGGCCTTTGGTTGGTTTTCTGCCTCTCCCATCTGCAACAGAAGCCTCATCAGGATGGGCTTGCAGTCTGTTCTGTCCAGTGTCACCGAGCCCTTGATTTGTTGCAGGAGACCAGTTCTGTATTGACTATCCCACTTCCCAGTCGACACAGAAATATTGGGTCACATGTCTCTGCTGGGGGATTTGGATTTAATTAAAAAATTGCCAGAGCTCCTGACCTCAAGAGAGGATCCTGACTCTGAAGTCAGCCATGAATGTGGAGTTTTCATCCAACAGAGATAAAAGGAGCCGGCATTTCCCAAGCCCCACATAGGCCAACAGCTTTGCGTAAACCTTCAATATTTTATGTTAATAAATGATTTTTTTATTGCAATGTGTGAGTCAAACACTGCTAAGACTCTGCAAGACAGAGTCTCCAGAGACACAGGGCTTCTCTTCTCACAGCTCTGTTTGCTTGTTTGTTTTAAGTCCATTTTCTTTTTCCATGGCAAAGATTTTCTACTAAATCTTTATTCTAAAAAAAAATTAGAATTTTGCTTTCTTCTCCTTTTCTGAGACACACAGTCACAAGCCCAGACTTCTCTTTCTCCCACTCCTAGCACAATCCTTACACTGATTAAATAACCAGTAAGCTGGTAAAATTATGTATGCAGTATGATTTCATAACAAGGGCTCTTTTCACCAGTATCTTGAGTTTCCATTCTTCATTTGATTACCTTTTGATGCCTCTATTGTTTCCTCCCCAAACCTTCAATATGTAAAAAAATAGATATTCTACCAGTTTTTGTTTCAATTCCTTGACATTTATGATCTCCCTCTCCTCGCCCAGTTACCCTCTGCCCTTGTCTCCACGTTGACTATGTCTGTGGCTGCTGTGGCTGTTTTGCTGGGGACAGAGCCCAGGGCCACCTGCAGGCTAGGCGAGGACCCTGCCACTGAGCCACACTCCCACCCCAGGACAACCATCTTTTAACCTCTTTTCACAACCAAGCTGGGACCTCACTTGGAGCTGGAGCCTGACTGGGGCCAGACTCCCAGGGTCCCCCTGCTGGAGGAAGGTGTCATGAGACAGCCCTGCCCCCCACCTACAGACGTGGGAGGAAAAGGAGGAAAGGAGGACAGAGGAAAAGGAGGACAAGAAGGATGGCCAGATCTTGTTCTTGCCAAGAGCAAAATACAAATTGCACTAAAGAGTCAGGTGCGAGTGCCAGAAATGAGGCAAACGACAAAATTAAAGCAGGCTAATTGGAAGAAATGTGGAGAAACACAACCCACACAGTGGCCACCATGGGCGGAGACACAGGCAGGATCAGCAGCAGGGTAAAGAAGGGACCGCAGGAGGAGGGGTCATCCAAGCAGCAACAGCAGACACACGTCCTTATTGGACTGGATGAATACAGGGGTCAGTTTAAGCGATGAAAGTCAACATTTATGGGTTGAAACCCATGCCATCGGCTGTCCCCCAAGACAAATTTTATTGATAAACTCGGACTCCAGATTTAACCAGGTTAACAAGCAGCGTTTTGCAAAAGCGATTTTTAATTTAAAATATTTTCACTCAGTTAATAGGGCAATTACAATTAATATTTTTCAAAATTAATTTAAGCCACATTATCTCTACTTAACCAAGCATTATAATGGAATCAAGCTAATAGCATTACTTTGAGAAGGAAATTAGTAGTTGTGCAACTGCCTATGGTTCAAGAGCTGCGTAAGCGCAGGCTGCTATTACCATCACAAACAAAGCACTTTAATTTCCTCATAAAGCACAGAACCAAGTGATTCTCAACCCTGGATGAGTTTGAAAACAGAAGGGTTAGTCTTCAGGGGAACATGGAAGCACCTACCTCCATGTGCTGGGGAGCAGCACTCAGGTCTGTCCTCCATGGAATCTACCATATCTCGGTGCGTAAAGAGTGGCCCATTGCAAAGCTGGGCACAGAGCAGAAGGAACACAGTGGGCAGGCAAGACTCCAGTGAAGCCCGGTCCTGGTAGCATTTTCTCCAAGAGAACTCTTGCTAATAGGGAAACAAACAAAATATTGAGAATCAAAATGCACAGAGACAATGCCATTGACTGGGTGAGGATTGCCTCACAGTTTTGGACATGCACAGGGAGATACGACTGAATTGGGGCTTTACTAAGAATCAGATAAAGTGATTGAGTTTTCTAAAGCTCTATGTGTGGTGTTAGGCTTCATTGAAAATAATTCACATACCCTACACTTCACCTGATCCAAATGAAAAAATTCATCTTTTCTTTGTGAATTTTCAAAGCCGTGCAACCAGGAGCAGAGTTTAAATTTAGAGCCTTTTCATCAGTCCATGAAGAAATCATTGCTCCTATGTTCTCATCCCAAATTCCTCCTGCCTCTCTCCCGACACTCCTCAGTGTGTCTTTGCCTCTCTGGATTTGCCTACTCTTGATATTTCGTATAAATGAATTTTGCAGAAGGTGGTCTTGTAGGTGTGGTTCTTTTTCACTTAGCACCATGTTTTCAAGTTTCATCCACATTATAGTAGATGTCAGTATTTAATTATTTTACTGCTAAGAATATTCACTGTATGAATATATGTTCTTTTACTTATCCACATATCAGGTGATGAAAATTTAAGTGGTTTACATATTTTGGCAATTATGGGTAATGCTGCTACGAACACTTATGTACCAATTTTGTGTGGCTATGTATTTTCATTACTTCAATATTTGTTTTTTAAGTAAAGTTTTCCTCCTTTTGGGATTGAAATAAATACTTTCCTCCACCATGGTTAGGTTTTGTTAACAAGAAGTTTAAGTTTCTTTTAATACTTTTAGCTGACTATTGTCAAAAATTCTACTGGTTACAATGAGCAGATGAATTATTTTCAAAATTGTTATTAATATGGTAAATTCCGTCTTTATTTCCATGGCACTTTTTAACGTTCAAAGTAGAAAATGTTGTTAGATATAATTGAAATCTCTGCCCATTTGTGCCCCTGAATAATGAAAATCCTCTCATGTATCCAGACCTGGTGATATTTAATTTAAAATATTGTGATGATTCATTCATTTGGTTTTATGCCTTCTAATTATCCTCAAACATTGCAACAAAAGGTGAATTTTCTATGAATATGAAGCTTCAGACTCAATAAAATTAAATCATTGAAAGGCAAAGCCTCAGCCCTTTGTCCATGGAAGTGGGAGGTGACCTCTCAGGACAAGGAAGCTCTGGGAGCAAACCAGTGTCCCTGGCACTGGGCTAGGTGCCCTGTCTCCATGGACACCCGTCCACCCCAGGTGCTCAGGGTGTGGGGAGTCCAAGGAGAAGAGGCTGGGTGGGGAGGACTCTCTGCTCCAGGTTGTGAGGACCCTGAAGTGCACAGTCGCCTTCTTGGAAGGCAGATGTGGAGGGGGCCTCGAGGGGTCCCAAGGCCACATTGACCTTCTGGTCCTGTGACTCTGCAGGGGCCCCCAGGAGCCTGTGTGACAGGTGACCCTTCCATTCAGGATCACCCATCCTGTGGTGTCCTTAACCCCCAGGACATAGGTGGCTTGTGCTACTCCATAAAGGGGGACTTCATCAAGCAATCTGCTAAGTAAATGAGGTTTAAGGAAATCATTCCGAGGACTTCCAAGCTCTGCAGGCCTCCTGGGAACATTCTGGAAGCCGCCATTTAGTGTAAATAGCAAGTAGCTACACAGCCCCATTATATGTTTTCCAAAGAAGGCCTGCGGGGACTTTCCTAGACAAAACACCACCGATGGGTCAGAGGTGTTGGGTTCTCTGTGTGTGTCCTTCCCTTAAAGGGGAAAAGCACATTTTGTCAAAGCCCCATCATTCACAAGCCTCATTCTGCAGCCTAAATGCTGCTCTAATTAGCTCATCATTCCTGCATTGAGGGGCCAGCCATTCATGATACAAGATAAAACAAAACTTACCGGACCCTCCAGACTTCCAGCAGACATGGCCTCATTGGGGGTATTAAGAAGGGACCTCTCAGACACACTTGTTGGTGCCACTAAAGTCCCAGTCCTGGCTGGTCACTAACAAGTTGTTCTGTTTTCCTTATTTAAATGAGTCTGAGTCTTTGTGATTAATGAATCACAAGAACATGTTTGGGGCATTCACAAGCCAGACAAGGAAGCAGAGGGCATGGAAGGCTGGACCCCTCTCCATGGCCTGGGCTGAGCTCCCCGAGAACCCCTGAGCTTCAGGCCAGATGGGAAGCTATCTCTGTCAGGCCTGGCTCACCGGCTGACCCCTGGGGTGGACAGCACAGGGTGATGTGGGTAGGTGATTGACACACGGTTGCGGAATCAATTGAAAAAACCTGGTCACGCCTCCCTCCACACGCTGCACATCAGTCCCCTGCTGCTGCCTCTGAGGGTCTGTGTCTTTCTTCAGGGAGAGAAAGCTGTTGGCTTTTTTGTTAAGCAGTGGTGGAGGCACGTGGCCGGTGTGGGCTGGGGTGGCTATACCCAGGCACAGCTTGGCTTTGTCTCCTTGCCTAACTGAAGAGACAGGAAGTCCTCGGCACATTCTAGGGCTGGTCCTTTAGTGGTGGGGCTGCACATCGGTCCCAGACCACTCAGAGCCAGGCCCTGCCAGGGGAGGGGAGGAGGGAGGCCTGGGTCCGCTCACGAACAGAGACCCCAGGCTGCGCAGCGTAGCTCCATAACTGAGAGCAACAGGGACACGTTCTCACCCACCCTGAGCACAGGGGGTTGAGGGACGTGGCTGGACGGGAGGGAAAGCTTTTGAAAAATAAATTAATCTGCTGCAGCACGTTTCCACTGATTCTTCATATTCAATTCCAAATTTCTTCGGAGGAACCCCTCTTGGGAGGGAGGCTATCTTCAAGCCCTGGTGACATCTCAAGTCTCTACCCCTAATGTCATCTGGGTGAACGATCATGCACTTGTTTTTAAGACTGTTGAAACAGTATCTATTTCTGACATGAGAGAGCAAGCTGTGTCCAGGTAAGTACGATTATTTTATTGTATTTGTCACATCATAGGGCTGTGCCCAACCTACAGGGGCCACTCAACATGTACCTGATGAAAGTTGAAAGAAATTAATCTTCCTTGTGTTTAGAAATTATGGTTTTTCAAATCCCTGCAGCCAGATAGAAATATCAATCTTGAAAGTCATTCATTAATCCTACAATGATCAGATAAGCACCAATTTTGTGCCAAGCCCTGACAGCTTACATTCATCTAAGACCAGCGTGCTCCAAGTGCCATACGGGTCTCTAATCTCAGAAAGCTTATACTCCTGGACGAGGAGATAAAAAGCAGATTGCCAATTTAGAGATTGATTTCATAATACCTTTATTTTGTTTATTTAGCTTTTTTTTTAATGTGGTGTTGGGGATCAAATCCAAAGCTTCACATGTGCTAGGCAAGTGTTCTACCATTAAGCCACAATCCCAGCCCATCAGAGATTAATTTCAGATAATGATAAGTGTTATGAAGGAAATTAAGCAGGTCAATGAGAGATGGTGATGTGTTGAGGGACAAGTTTAGATTTTGCTGGTTAAAGAAAGTATCTCTGAGGAAATGTCCTAAACAACATCCTAGGTCATTAGGATGTTGTTTAAGATCAGGGTTTAGGATCGGTTGTTTAGGATCAGGGATCAGATCAGTACTGCTGGAATTAAGGTGAGCAAGTAAAATTGAGGGATAGACTGTGAATGGAGGAAGATCAAGTGACATCAGAGTAGTTATAAAAATTAGATTTGGGGGATATGATTGGCTTCTGTAAACATGAGTTTGCCTGGATCATGGAAAACAGACTGCAGAGGAGGGACAGTCAGGAGGCTGTTACTAGGCCAGAGATGATGGGAGATTGTTTGCACCAGGATCATGGCAGAGGAACTGCCTCTTAGATGCTGCTGCAGGTACACCCAATTCTGCAAACCACTGAACCTTACGTCAAAGCTCTCTGTGGAAACTGACGGAATCTCCTCTGATTGTGTGGTTCCTGGGAGAGATGCAATGGGGAACCTGAATGGCTCCGAGAGCCTTCCACACCCATGCCCTCCAGGGCCCTGCAGAGGTAGGAGGTCTTGGGAGAGGCCTCCATTGGCTCCATTACCAGCCATTAGGCAGAAGCCAAGATGGCACAAGGGACTCAGTTATGGCCCATTAGGGCCTCAGCCCTGCAGAGCTCACAGGATTTGAGGGCTCTCAAAGGTTCTTTGTAAGCCAAAACTCAGGCAGAGTCCCTTGCCCCAGTGTGCAAGCACTAAACATGGAAACCCACTGACGAGAGTGAGAGGGCGGCTCAAGCCCCCACCCCAAATCATGGCTTGCTGCACATCTGCAGGCTCCCAGGCTCTGGAAGGATTGGCACTCACTTCTCTAATAATTCAGTCTGAATTTTGCAAGGGAAGCAAATGAAGCTCCAGTATCCCATTCATATCACAAGATGGCATGTGTTTCCAGTCCTAGAATCTGGACAAGAAGCAAGGCCCAGTCCCCTGGCCTCATTGGCAAGAGCAGTCATGGTTCCTGTCACCACTCAGCCCTCTCATTGCACCTGTTGGGCACCACACCGTGGGCCAGGAATTGAACTCTACTATTGCCCTTAAATTACAAAAGTACTCAGCAAGACAAGTGCTTATGGATTCCAGCATTAAATACTAGGGCTGCTGAAATCAGTGTATCTCTAGGAATCGGTCATAATCACTGGTTTTATTCTGGGTGATTATTTGCCCATGGTTACATCGTTGAATAACACTAAATTACAAAATGATTCCCACTGAATTTTCAGTGCATCCTGCTGGAACAATTAGCTTGACATCTGGGGGATTTTAAAACATCATTTGATGCCTTTTAATCCCCCTTTCAGGGAGAATAGAGCCATTTTTGTGTCCAGAGCCTTTGACATGGAACAGTCCAGGGAGAAGGGCAAAAATTATGAACGTGGAAAGGGGATGGAGGACGTTTGAGAAAAAGGGGGTGCCCTGTCTCCTGAACTCCCTTGGGCATTTTTTAGAATGAGGAAAGACAGTTGGCAAAGTTGGAGCCAAGGTGTTGGAAATGTGCCTGGATAACTGAAACTCTGAAGTTTAAAGAATCATTAGAAAGCAACAGAAAATATGGCCCAGGGCAGCATGATGCACAGCTTCTAACGATGCCAGCTCCCTTTCTCCTCTTTGTGAAAACCCATCCCCACTTAAGTTGAGTGAGCACATAATTTATGATCCAGATCAGGGCACACTGAAATCAAAAGGAGTCACTCTTAATAACTGCAACAAGAAAACAGGGAAAGAGCAAACATAGACCCTACAACCATACAAATAAACTGGAATAGTGGGTCATCTGATCAGTGTGCCAGATTGAAACTATGATTTGTTCTTATTTGTTCTTCATCCCTATAGGTGGGCTGTCCATCAATGGAAAGAATTCTTCATTCTTCCTGCTGGTCACCTTAGTGTTTTGTGTTATTGTTTTGTTTAGGTTTGTTTTGGTTACTGGGGATTAAACCCAGGGGCACTTAACCACGAGCCTCATCCCCAGTCCTTTTTATTTTTGATTTTGAAACAGGGTCTCTCTAAGTTGCTTAGGGCCTCCCTAAGCTGTTGAGACTGGCCTTGAATTTTAGATCCTCCTGCCTCAGCCTCTGCAGCTACTGGGATTACAGGTGTGCACCACGGTGCATGGCAGCACTGTTGGGTGTTGAACAGGACCTCTGAGGACTCATTCCTGTCTATATTTCTCTTTACCAAGCTCAGTCCCTTCCTTCATGCTATGGAATGTGCCATGGGAGCTGAGTTTTCAAAATTTTAGTTACACACAGTAATTGTGCATTTCTAGGGGGCACAGTGGGATGTTTCTGTACGTAATTATGTCATGCAAAGGTCAAATCAAGGTGATGGGCACACCCACCATTTTAGACATGGAGTGTTTCCCTATTGGGAGAACATTTCAAATCCTCTCCTTTAGCTTCTGAACTACACAATGCGTTGTTAAAGGCCCTACTGGGCGACAGAGCTCCAGAACTTGTTCCCTATGTTACTTTGTGTCCATCAACTGCCTGCCCCGGTCTCTCCTCCCCTGGACCCTCTCCAGTCTCTGGTGCCCTCTATTTTCTGCAGTGTCTTTCTGATGCCATCTTCTACCCAACCTGGGGCTCGAGTCAATGAAGCCAGCTGAGTATGAAACCTCGGCAGCCATGAGAACAAATCTTCCGCTCTAGGTTGCCTGTCTCAGGAGTTTTGTCCAGTGATGAGGAGCTGACTCAGGGGCTGGGTAAAAGCAGAGGTGGCACCCTGTCTGCCACCCTGTCTGCCTCTGGCATTTGGAGAAAGAGAAGTTGGCTTCACAGGGACCTTGGCGGACTTTAGTGGCTGGAGGGTTTCCTGTGGCTATGAAGAAGACGACCTCTGCTCCCCATTGGTTATCTTGTAGAACACAGGGAGGGGTGTATGTGTGTGTGTGTGTGTGTGTGTGTGTGTGTGTGTGTGTGTCTGCTCTCAGCCCAATTAATTTGGCTCTGGGCTTTTATATTTTAATTACAATAGCAGCATTTGTAAATATTCATCAAACACAAATAAGTTTCCTGGTTCGTGAGGCCCCAGACCAGCGGGGAAGGACGTGGAGGAACATCTCCCACATGGTGAGCTCACTCCCAGACATGCACAGGCGGCTCTGCGACCTGGGGTCTAGGGTCCATCTGCTGAATCCATTTTGATGAATTTATAGATGACCAGTAGGTGTGAGGCATATGGATGGGACCTGAGGGCGCAGGGCAATCGAGGCCCTCCACCTGCCTGTGGGTGTGTCTTTATGCATCTGAACCCACCCCGCTCCACCAGGTGTGCCTGCACCTACAGTGTGGCACTGTCTCTCAGGCAGCATCTCCGTGAAACCATCCTGAAAACTTGTGCATACACATTAGTGCATATTTACATGTGTATGTACACACACGTGTGCCTGTATAGCAAGTGTGTGGGTGTGCACACAGGTGCATATGATGGGTGCAGATTTAAAGTCACCAGAGTGGAATACAAAGTTAGGAGAAATACAGGCTCTGGAAATACCATGCTTCAAGTTCTGACCCATTCTTCTGGACGTTTGCCCATTCTTTCTGAGGATAATTTGTGTTCTGCTCCCGTGCAAAGAAAGTCCCCAAACCCCAAACCTCAAGGCTTACTGTCAACATCTCTGTCCCAACTCCACATGTCCTACATGTCCACTGCTGGCCAAGCAGCTTCCCTCCCCTGGTTTCCTTGCTGAGACCCAGGCTGAGATGTCAGCCACTGTCTGGTCATGCCAGATGGACAAGAGAGCATATGGACATTCCCTCTAGCATCTGTGTGAACACAGAGGCTTGGTGGAGTGAGGAAGGAAGTATGGCCACCCACAGGGAGGTGCAGGCAAGAAGGACGACCGTGGGTGTCGGTCAGCTTTCCAATGCAGTGACCAGCTATCTGACCAGAACAACTGAAAAGGAGGGACGTTCATGTTTGCCTGTGGTTTCAGAGCTCTCAGCCCAGGGCCAGCAGCTCCACTGCCCTGCGCCTGAGAGTAGAGGGGGTGGCAGAGGAAGCAAGGGACAGAGAGAGAAGAAGGAAGGGGCCAGGGACAAGATACACCCTTCCGAGGCACACCCTGACCTTCTTCCCCAGCTAAGCCCTGTCTCCTGTAGTGACAGAACGGACGTGGTAATACCCTTAGGTCTCTATGAGCTTCTCACCTTGTCCCCAGCAGAAGATGGTGGAGAGTTCACTCGTGTCCTTGGCCTTTCTACGGTGACTACACTGAAGTAGGTTCTAGCTGTGTCTGGACACTAGAGGGTATTCTACAGTTGGCCAGAAGAAAACCCAAGCCTGGAACAGATGATTGGAGGGTCCTGCGTGTTTGGGGAGACTTGGACATCCCATCGCTAAACACCAAGGGGGCTGTTCTGCTTGAATTTGGACTGAAACTGAAAGATCAACACAAAGCCAAGCAGGAGCTCCGAGAGACCTGTGTGAACTGGCGTCACCGGTAAAAAAGGGGCTCACCAGTTGTGGGCTCCCTCCTGCTCAGTCTGGTTCAGTGCTTTCTTTGGTTGGATAATAACCTTGTCTCCTAATAAGGTCCAGCCTCATGATTTGCTGCACATGACGATAAATATCACACAGGAGTGGCGGTGGCCTTCTGAATACTCCATGGTTCCTTTAGAAATACCACAGGAGAACAAAGATGGCACTTGAAAGTTTAGGCAACTTGAGAGACTTTGCCACTAATTTAAACAGTGTGGATTGTGGCACAGTTTCATATCAACCGTGGATGAGCCCCCTTTGGCCAGCCAGATGAGCTTCTTGAATCAGCATACTGGACACTTGGAAACTGCATGATACATCGCCTGGGTTGACATCACAATCTCTTGCACATCTGTGAAGCATGTGCCCTGTAATACTGGTGTTACTATTATTTTGTGCTTTCTTCTCTGAATATAAAAAATACACCTACACAGGGCACTATATATTTTAAGCTCTCTTCTGCCATCTGTTACTTCAGCATCTCCATCATTTTTCAAGCATACATATTACAAATATGCTTTCCTGTTGGTTGAGGAGGGAAATAAAGTTTTAATAGAAATAGCAAGAAGGAAAGATAGAGAATGTCACAGGAAGATGGGGTAGAAAATCGACCACAGAATGTGCACCCTGTCATGAATTGTTCAGGCAATCCGCAAATGTTCAGTGAGGCTGATTAAAATTGTGAAATGTTCTGCATGAGTTAGCAGTCACCAAAATAAAGCTGTGTAACAAACAGCCCCAAATTCAGTAGCTTAAGGAGACAATTTGTCATGGTTTATACACTGTGGGTCCACTGGGCAGTTCTGCAGGTCTTGGTTGGGATTGACCTTGAGATTTTTCTAGTCTTTTCTGACGCCCACTCACAGGCTTGGCAGGGATTTGTCACTGGTTGGCTGATATGGTCTGACCTCAGTTGGGAAGTCAGCACTCCTTCCCCAGATCCTTGGTTCAGAGTGGGCAAGACCAGACTTATTTTTATGCTGGAGGCTGAATTCCAGGAGGGAAAGAAAAAGTGTGGAGACTTCCTGAGAAGTCGGCTAATAAAGAACAATTGTCATATCCACTTTATTCTATAGACCAAAGCCAGCCACAGGGCCACCTTGTAAATAGGTGGAAAATTAGATTCTCTGAGAGCCCTTGGTTGAGGATTGCTGGGAAGTGGGGAGGGAGCAGGTCCTCCCCTGTCTTCTCTGCCCTGCAGGTGGCCAGCTCAGCTTTCAGCAGCTTAAGAGGAGCAGAGAGCCCCAGGCCTGCAGGACAGCTCTTAATGGACACAGCAACTGCTCTCCATTAACTCAAAAGTCTCGGATGCTTTAGCTCTCCCTCCTGGAACTCAGCCTCTCGCATAAAAATCAGCCTGGTCCAGCCCACTCTGGACCAAGGATCAGGGGAAACCGAGATGGAAGTTTGGAAGGTTGACCCTAACAGATTGGATGTCCTTGGTGGTATAACAGAGAGGACAGTGGCAGCCCCTGATCCATCTACCTGTATCTGCCTGGGGACCTCCCTCTGCTGCTTTTGCTTGACCTTCTAACTGGCCTTGGGCTGCAGCCTGGGCACACATTTTCAAGGAGAAATTTTCCAACTGCTAATGTTCTGGTTTTGGTCTCTGAGCAATATTTGAACTTCTCGAGTCCCCACTGGAACTCTGACTGTACTGCGTTTGGGTGAACTGTGTCCCTCTGAAGCCAACACCAATTCAGAGCTGGTATTTTACTAAGATGCTCACCACCCAGTTGGCACAGCACCTGGCACAGACTTGTCACTCAATAAAATATTTTAAAATGTTCATCTTACTGTGGTTTTTAAGAGTATGTCACACAGATCTGCCTTCTTAGCATGTGTTAAGTGTATAACACCGTGTTGTTAATCACAAGTGCACTGGGGAACAGATTTTGAATACAGTTTAGCCACGTTTCTGAGCACGTATGTAAACCTGATTTCATGTCAAACCAGAGTTACATTTTGCCGCAGTCTGGCTGGGCACAAATCACGAGCCACTCAAGCAGAAACAAACTTTATTTCTGAACTCTCGCGAACGCCACCCACGCGGCCATCTCCCGGGACACACCACACACCAACAGGAACTCTCACCACCAGAACTTCACCAACCAATGCAAACTCTTCAGGAATCCCCATGAGAGCTCAACCGGAACTCAACAGGAACTCTGCGAGAACTCAAAAGTCATCATCTTAATGGCTCGCTGGCGTCACCTCTCAACCACTACTTTTGGCAAAAATGCCATGCGTCATCCCGATTCGGCTGTGGTCCTCAACAACATTTCCCACTGGATTCTGAGTAAACAATTCACATTATCTCAGGGTGAGAAGGCAATTGACGTAACTGAACTTTGGAAAGAACATCCACCGTACAAAACTCACCATTCAGGACCTTCAAACAGAAAGTGTGACCAGATCAACATTTCCACTAAATGACATGATTTCTTATCATGTGAGTATTTCACGTCTTCTCATATTAAGCAACTCATGGAAAATAGGTTGCTATCAAAAAAAACAATATGTGAAAATGATCAGTGGACATAAAGGTTCTCTCCTTCACACTTGGTTGGCTGCCGAGTTTTCCATGATACTCTGCAAAGATGTGTGATTGCTGTGACTAGGGGAAAGCATTTGGTGGCATTGCTGCTTTGGAACAATAATGACACTGAATCAAGGGTAGGAATGAATCATGTAGCAGCCGCAGACACCATGCCTAAGGAGGTGATTGTAAGTGCTGCTGGCCAGTATTCTCCTACAAAGTTCCATGTGGTGTCCTCTTCTGCAAGGTTCCTTAGGTGTCCACTGAGCTGAGGACACCATGGGTCAAGGAGTCCTCTCCTCCAACTGGCTTGCTCAGCCTTGTTTCTGGTGTTAACCTTCGCTAGTCCTTTACCCCAGTCCTGCTGGTCCCATCCCACCCCTCATGGCCCCTGCATCCCCAGCTCTCCTCCCCACCTCAGAAGCTCTTTCATGATGGGGCCACATGGATTTATCTCAGTCTCCCAAAATGACCAGCTGTAGCTTATCTCGACTAGACACTGCCAAAAGAGACTCTTAGTATCTTAAGCTATCATTTTCATGTTGGGTTATATCTCCAAATTTTCCGGTAACTTAAACTTCACCTAAGGTGAGTATTGTTCATAGTTTTCAATTTAAAAAAATCATGAATGATAAATATTGTTAGGAACTTATGAACTGCCAGGCCTTGTGCTAAGGGGTCCGTTGGCCTGTTCCTATCTATCCCACACAACACTCGTGGGAGGGGGGAACTATTGTCACTGCATAGCTTAGTGCAGCTGATTCCTGATTAGGCTCTTTTTTAAATTATTTCTGTAACTGATCATAGTGTCTGGACACTTTATTCGTTGGCTGGTGATTTAGATGAAATGGTGGATACATGCTCATTTTAAACCTGTGAAGAGAAGAGAGAAGATTTTTCCCTCCTTACTGACATCCTCCCCCACCCTTTCTCCCTCACCCTTTATAGTAATTATCTTTTAAGGCATAGAGAAGGTACATCAGAGAGGTAGAAAAACGGCAGGAGGGAAAGCCTAGATGGACTTCCAATCCATCACTGGTCACCCCAACCAAGTCGTCTCACATCTTACGGTTCTTTCTCTAGGAACACTGTGGAGAACGGGTGCTAAAAGTGTGCCTCCTGAGATTGGCTGCGATTCGCGCTGCTCAAACGTTTGCATTCATTTACAGGAAGAAGTGTGTTGTTTTACGCTAGTCTCCTTGGGGCTGACTCAGGCTGTGGAACTTGGAGTAGATGAAGGGCATCGCATGGTCTCTGCAACTCATTCACTCATGCTGTGTGCGAATTATTGCACACTTGTATGTCCCAGATACAGTACCACGTTCCCTGCTTGGGGATGACAGTCCCTGAAACCATCACGAATCCTAACTCGTGTGAAGTGTACTCAGATGGACCCTGGATAGGCAAGAGCCTCCCTGTGCCTCTGAACTACAACTTTTATTCACAGCCGTGATGTAAATGGCCACATAGATGCACGGGGCGCTGGTGGAATGCAGATGATCTTTCGTCATTTTTCCTGTACAGGCTGTGTTTCTTCCTCTCCTCTCATTGTGGGGAAGAAACACTCCCATGAATTGAGAGACTGAGACTCAGACCTGCAGAGGAGGACTCATGATCCAGGCCCTGCCAGTCAAGGATGTGCCCGTGGTGATGGGACTGTGATGAAGATGGACAGGTGTAGGGGTGTAGACCTGGGCCTGTGCAAACCTGGTGAGAGAGCAAGGTTTAATCAGAGTCTCTCTCTCCCCGGCTCTGTCTCTGTCTCCCCCTCCTCCCAACTCCCGCATCCTCTCCCTCTATGTGCCACTGATGGGCTCTGTGGGTCTCCACGTGGAGCTGCTGCCACAAGGAAGTCAGACCCACAGAATGAGGAGTAGATGACCAAGAACTAATGACGTTTTGAGGACCTTGTTCTCTCCATGTTAAAGCCCGCCCTGTGTGTAGCCCTCTGGGTCATTGCAGGCAGCTTGTGCTAAGCCCTGGTTTGAAGGCAGAGAGCTTGGACCGTTTATTTTCCCGTCTCTTGCATTTTGGGAGAGCTCTTCCCTGCCTCTGCCCAGCCAAACTCCTGTGGGCAGCTCCTTGTACCAGGTGCTTGTTTTTGAAATTCCCAACATTCAGGGGCAAAGCATGGCTGACTTTCCACATGCTCTGCCCCTGGGTGCCCTGACGTCCCTGTTGGTTCCATACCCTGCAGAGATATGCCCCTCATGGATGGCACACTTTGCTGCCAGGGTCCACACTGAGACAGGAGGGCGCAGCTCTGAAGGGCAGTGTGCTGGTTTCTGATAAATCCTGCAGGAGACCCATGAGGGTGAGCACAGATGGCCATTTCTTTGAAGGAAGGCAGGGAAAGTTGTTGGCTTGCATTTAAGGAGAAATTATAAGAAGTTATGAATCTTGTGATGCTAGAACCATATGCAGTCTAACGAGCTGCTCAGATGCAGTCTTCGTGGACTCCCACAAACAGAGAACAGAGGACATCTGGGTCCCTCGTTCCCCACTTGATTTTGGAGGCCAACACCTATTAAATGGAGTAGCCAGCTGATTTACCAGAGCTACATATAATTTGTGTACTCTTTCTCTCAAAGTCCCAGTCTCTTTCCATCTCTCTCTCTCTCTCTCTCTCTCTCTCTCTCTCTCTCTCTCTCTCTCTCTCTCTGAAATCACTTGAACACAGTAAGACACATCACTGTCAGACAGACATTCTAAAGGTATGGTTTTCTCTTTACCTCACTGTTTTCTCCACAGTTGTGACTAAGTCTCCCACCTGGCTCAGACCTCTGCCAGGTTCCTCTTGGCTCTTCTCCAGGAAGTGTGAGAACTGCTGACTTGGCACAAATCAATTCTCCATCCCTACCCTGGGGCACTCAGGTAAACTCAGGCACAGTTCCCCCCAGCTCAAGGCCCTGTCTCCATAAGGGTGGCCCCAGCCTCTCAAGGTCCTCATGGAGAAGCTCAGCATCACTCAGCTTCCTGCTGCTTCTAGCAGTTTTATCTGTCAACCATACACTTAATGATGAGCTTCATTCGATTCCTTACCTTCCCAGGTGAACATGTGGGAGCAGTCACCGAGCTCACGAACAAATCCATCATTTTAGGTTGTTTTTCTTCTCTTGGGCTTAGTTAGAGGAGCACTTGTGCTTTTCCAATCATTAGTCCACTGGGTAACTGGAGAGAAGAACCTGGTTTATAGAGAGAGCACAGGATGGGCAGCGCTCATGCAGGGGTCAGTTCTGAAGAGGGACTTCCGGGGCTCTGGTGTTGCTGATTCTACTGCTGTCCAAGTGCTCTCAGGATGGGGGATCAGGAGATCCCTGTGGCCAAACAGCAGTTAGGTGTGACTCTCAGATGAGCATGAAAACTGAGACCAGGCAAAGGACAGGTGGCTGATTATCAAAGAAAAGAAAATGCATAGATAGCACTTCCCATCCCCATCCATGGTGGCTAACAGCCTTTGGGGAGGGTACTTTCCAACTCAAGCCATCACCCTGAATGGCTCTCTTCCTGCCTTTGGTCAGGTAGGCAGGAGAAGAAAGGAAACCTGAAAATTATAGAGCAGCAGGACACCCCTTTCCCTCGGGCACCAGCTCTGGGCCCCCTCCTCTCCCGAGGAGTCTCTCTCTCTCTCTCTCTCTCTCTCTCTCTCTTTATTCTGTTTCTTAAATAAACTTTACTTTCTGCTCTTTACTTTTTGCTTTGGTGTTTCTCGGGTGTTTAATCTTCAATACTGGGAAAGAAGGACCACATCCTGATTTTCAAAACCAGCCCATCACAGAGGTGAGGCAGGGGTCACTCCTGAGCCCCTCAGCCTCTGTCTTCATGGTCCACTCAATGTTTGATCTTGGAAAAGTTAACTCACACTTTGACCTCAGATTTTTCATATAAATATGCCTAATAAAATACTGTATCAGAGGATTCTTGAACAATGGTGTACCATCACCTGTGTCTGGCCCATGGCTGAAGCCCAATAATGTTAACTCATTTCCAAAATTCTCAGCTTCAGAGAAGAGTTATAGGAGTAGATATATCATGGACTTAGTAACAGCTTCCCAGGGATAAAGAAATACTGATACATTCAAAGTTTATATTATTTATTATAGTAGCATATTTGTTTTTTCCTGGGAAAAGATTACTAAGTTAATATTAAAATATGACAATGTAGACTGGAGAAAATATGCTTTTCAAAATTCAAATCCTGGGCTGGGGCTGGGGCTCAGGGGTAGAGCGCCTGCCTTGCACGTGTGAGTCACTGGGTTTGATTCTCAGCACCGCATATAAATAAATGAAATAAAGGTGTTGTGTCCATCTACAACTAAAACAATATTTTTAAAAAATTCAAATCCTCAGGATCTCTGCTCAAGAAGATGCTGGTGATAGTGCCCAGGCCCTGACCACTAAAACCCTGTTGGAGCTGCAGGGTTGGGCAGTCAGGCTCTCACCTGCTAGGACTTTTGAGATGACGATCTTAAAGAAGATGTGGGAGGTGGGGGACCCTTACAAAAGTGAGAGGAGAGTTTCTTTCCTTCCAATTTCACACGTAAGACCTCTTAGATGACCCTTACTGCTCTGGTGAAATCCCTGGGGACATGAAGCTTACCCAAATTCTGTGAAGCTGTATAGTTCAATGTTTTTCTAGGATTAGTTTGCTTTTCTTCATGAAAAAATATCTGGGAGTTAACTGCTTAAATAATATCCTCCCCTCTTTTTAAATGAAGGATTCATATACCCCAAACTGGCGTCAAGCATTGGTGTCATTTAGTTGTATTTTATGCCAATTTCTTTTCCTGCTTCCTTTACTGAAATGCAATCCTCATCAATTCTTCCAGAATTTATTTATTCATTGGTGCTGGGGACTGAACCCACATCTTACCATGTGCTCTTCCGCTGAGCTGAACCTCAGCACCTCTTCTGGTTACTATTTAAAGGCATTTATACTAGTCAATTGGACTACTTTGCATCTTGTTTCCTTCCTAGAAATAGGTCTCTTATTCAAAATATGAGGCTACGTGGAGAAACAGTTTAATGAAAAAAACAGTTTATATATATGTATATATAATATATAATATATATTTGTTTATAATATATAATATAATATATATTATATTATATATTACATAGTGCCTAGCATGTGTGAGGCCACTAAATGTTAAATTGAGACCCTGCAGAGACTCTTTTTTATTTTGTTATAATTCACATTTTGCCTCCTTCTAGAAAGTGACCAGTTCTTCCCATCTTGTCTCTAGTGAAGTCATGGCACAGCAACACCAAAGGGCCTGCCTGGAATCTTGGAGAACCCAGCATCCCAGAGTCACATCAGGAGTCTGAATGAATTTCAAGACCTTCATGATAACAGTTTGGGTCTCTGCTTACTCACATATTTAGGGGGAAATGTTCAAAAATAATTTTGCTTTTCTTCTGGCTTGGCTTCTTTGCCAGGTTGCCATTCTTCAAAGATGGCAGGAGGCTCTGTCTCAGCCTTCTCCGTTTCCCAGTCCTCTACCTAGGTTTAGAGAGTGTGTGCTGTGCTGAGTCGTCTGGTCCTCAAATCATCTGCACAAGTGGGCATCAGCATCCACCAGAGAGCTCCACCAGAAGCACTGAGGGGCCACCTCTGAACACACATGTTCATTGGCCACTTACCTGCTCAGGGAGATGAGCACTTCCCATCCACTCTGTCATTGCCTGTAATATTATTTAGATGATGGATTTCTTGCCACTTTTAAAATTTAACTTTTGTTTTTAAATTGACAGGCAAAATCATATTTATCATGAGCACAATGTTTATACACACACACAAATACACACACACACAAAGTCATGACTGATGACCTTCTACATTATCTGTGCATTAACATATACATTATATTATGGTGAAAGCACTTCAGCATGTGTTATGGGATTACAATAGGCTGTTATCCTCATGCACAGATTTATAACTGAGCTCTTGAACACACTGTCCCAACAGCCTCCCCTCCTCCACTCCCAGCCTTTAATGGAGAAGGCGGAGCTTCAGGAAGGTCCAAGTTCAAGTGTCCCGTAAGTATCATGTGGATTAATTCTCAAAGAAACACTAAAAATGGATCAGTGACAATTTGGTTCCATGTTTTCCTGAGTGTGGCAGAATTCTAATGATGGCAAATATTAAATGGCTTTGAGTCACACTAAGAAAGGTTCTTCCTAGTCAAATTATCTTTTAATCCTTCAAATTATATCAAGAAGGAAAAAAAAAAATCTCATTTGGTGCTAGAACGTCTTTATATTCCCAAAAATTAGCAAATTTCTTTCTTTCTTTCTTTCTTTCTTTCTTTCTTTCTTTCTTTCTTTCTTTCTTTCTTTCTTTCTTTCTTTCTCCCTCCCTCCCTCCCTTCCTCCTTTTTTTCCTCCCTCCCTCGCTCCCTCCCTCCTTTTCTTCCTTCCTCCCTCCTCCTTTCCTTTCCTTTCCCTCCCTCCCTTCCTTCCTTCCTTCCTTCCTTCCTTCCTTCCTTCCTTCCTTCCTTCCTTCCTTCCTTCTTTCCTTCCTTCCTTCCTCTCTTCCACGAAGGAAGACTGGCCATTAGTTTGGATACTTGGAACTTGCACCTTTGGTGTGTCCACCATGTTTTCCCATGGCCGCTTTCTGTACAGGGAAAGGGGTGCAAGTGTCTCATTAAGGCTAATGATAATTTTCTCTTAAATAAAATTTTTATTAAACATGACTAATTCCATTACTTAGTCATGGGGTGTGGCAGGAGGGGTTTCTAAGGCTGTATATAACATTTATGTGTATAGAGGGAGCCAACAAAACAGGAAAAGAAAAAGAATAAAGAAAGTGGGTAAAGGAGAGACTTCCTTTACACACCCACCTAACTCCCACTTGTGAGATCAGAGTTCAACAATGCCCTGGGCAAGTCACCCTCAGCCATGAACAAACTCACTTACCAGAAGAAAGCACAGGGATGCTTAACTCAAGCCTCAAAGGCAAAAGGGCACAGCCATTATCTCAGCAGAGGCATCGATACAGGGACCCTGAATTCAAAACATCCCTGGCCATGGCCACGTCTGCAGGTTTTGGCAAGTGGTAGGACCTCTCTCAGATCCCTTCTTCCCAATCTGAATCATCACCATGGTTAAAAGAGTTGGCAAATACCAGGTACTGCACACTGGGTTCCATCCACCTAAAGATTTTAACAGATAACTGATAGCATCATTTGGGGATCTTGACTCCTGCATTTATTGCTTTTCTGACCCTAGACACATTACTCAGCATACTTATAAATGCAGAGATAGATTGATGTCTATAAGATAGATAGATAGACAAATAGGAAAAATGTAGGCACAGGTATAAGTTTTTATGCACAATTTGGAGTAAATGATACACTCCAACTTATTGAAGTCTTATAAATAGACTAACATTCACCATGCCCAGGACTTTGTGAGTGATCAGTAAGTTGTAGTTATTGGACTTTTCCAAAATCAGAAAGTAAAGTTGATTTTCAAAGTCCTCCCACTTATGTCTTCACTTTTTAACTTTTAAGGAGCTTCTTCATAGAGCTGTTGAAGCTCATGAGAAGGCTACAGGGACAGAATGTCCTATATCCCTGTCTCACATATTGTAAGAGGACATCATGTCTTGGGAAGTCATATATGTTGCTGAATTCACAGTTAATCCTACAGAAACAACCCACAAAAACAAGAAGAAATTGAGACGTCAGGAGTCACAAACTCTGATTACTATCTCCCTGCATTTGAATCAAATTAGTAATGATAATAATAGGCCCAAGTACCTTTTTGATTTCTTACCATGCAGCAGCACATTCTGAGGAATTTCAGGTGCTTAATTCTACTTGGTTTTCAGCACTGTCCTAAGAAATGGGCTTTTCTTAAGGTGCTGTTTCACAGATGAGCAAACTGAGGAGCCGAGGTAAGATAATGAGCAATTTGAGGCTGAACCAGGATTTGAAGCCAAAAGCTGACTCCAGAATTGAAGGCTTTAACTTCTGTACCAAGTGCTAAATGGACCCGTGGGAGCATGTGAAAGGAAGCCCAGTAAGTTTGGAGTTTCCTTAGATGGTGGCGTGAAGGTTCTAAATTCATCTTTATTTCTACATCTACCTTTAAGAATGCAAGTACGTTTTTCTTCAAGTATTTGTTGGCCATTTGTATTTCCTCTTTGGAGAAGCATCTGTTTAATTCTTTTGTCCTGTTACTGGGTTAATTTGTTTCCTTGGTGTTGAGTTTTTAAAGTTCTTTATATATTCTGATTATTTCTCCACTGTGGAGGAGCAACTGGCAAGATCTTTCCCTTTCATGCTTCGGTTTCCTTTGCTGGGCAGAAGCACAGTGTTTCATGAACAGGAAATGAAAACAGACTTCAAAAAAGAGCAAATGAATTAATCTCACCAGAAAAGTAGCTTAGCCAAAGAGTACTAAGTCTGAATAAAACATTAGGAATAAATCAACATGAATTAAAATAATAATTGCTCTATAATACACTGAATATAAATGGTCTCAACTCTCCAATTAAAAGATGTAGACTGGCAGAGAGGATTGTCAGGACCTAACCATATGTTATTTAAAAGTGACTCATCTTTCAGGCAAAGATATTTATATGTGGAAGATGAAAGATTGGAAAAAAGATATATCTTGCAAATGGAGACCAAAACCAAGCAGGAGTAGCTACTCTCATATCCGACAAAGCAAACTTCAAGCCAAAATTAATCAGAAGAGCCAAGGAAGGCCATTTCATAGTGGTAAAGAACTCTAACAAAAAGTTATAATCGTTGCAAGTATTTATGCCACTAATGTGAGTGCAGCTACATAAATAAAACAAACGCTATCAACATAAAGTCACAGAGAGATTCCAATACAATATTCCTGGGTAATTTTAATACATAACACTTACTAATAGGTAGGTCTTCCTGTCGATCTTAAAAACCTTTTCTTTGATTCCTTAATACCCAGAGCTACTACAGAATTTCAACCTAGGCACATGCTTGCAGTTTACTCAATAATTATAACTTGTTGACTTGTGATAAATAGGAATCTACCTACATGCCACATTTCATGCCTATTGTCTTGACTCTAAAAATCTGAGCCTTCATAATTAAAATAGGCAGCTATCCTGACTACTTAATTGCATGATGACTGAACTAAGAAACGGAGTCTTAGGTGTATGAACTTTATTTCAGTTCCAGCTTCACATTTCTAGTAAAGGTAAGAGGCACCAAGGACACACACTGGTCTCCATGTTCCAGTCTTTGGGAAGGGTACCTGCATTCCACATGCTGCAGGCTTCATGACTCCCAAATGCTCATACATTTGTTCACACATACTTTCTGTGTTCATTTAATTGGGGGCAACTTGAATTTTTGTAATAGCTATAGAATTTGTGTCAAGTGTCCAGGCCAAGTATCCAGCCAGCCCCATCACCCTAGTGTAGGAATCCCTCCCTCATCAATGGGGTGAATAGGAGGTGAGTATAAAATCTTCTTAACCCCACCCAGTGTTTTAACTCTGACTAATGAAGGGGATTTGGGCTAAATTTTGAAGTAGGAGAGGTAATGCAAATTTTATGATCATGTATGTCCATGTATGATCATGTAGAATATAAAGCAAAGATGACATGGTATGTCAAGAGTTGGCACTTAGGCTTGGTAAGATCTATTGTCCAGATCTATTGGACCCTATTGTCCAGAAACAGGACTAGTAGCAGCTTTCTTGGCCTGGAAAAGGAAGTTAAGAGCATATTAGATGGCTGGCTTTAAGCTAGTTTCTCATTCCCCATATTACGGCAAAGTTTGAATGCAAAGATTATAAGATCCATACCAGATTTACAATTCAATGGCTCTAAAATATGCATCAGAGGCTAAACTGCTTGATTAGCAGGTTAACTACTGAGAAAATTTACTAAATACAGCAAATTCACTAACCGCTGCTGTCTTTCATGAATTGTAACATTAGTTCTAGTACACGGAGCCTGAAAGGTAATGGACCTTCCCTGTACCCCTGAAGTTAAGTATGTTTTAAACACATATTTCAAAGTTGTTTGAATAAAAATATCCATCATTAGGTTGGCATAATTTCAGAAGGCAGGAGGCCTTGCCTTATCTGGTATCTATAAGTCCAGCTAGGATAATTTCAAACAATGACTACCTGAGTGTGTTAGTCACCTTTTCATTGCTGTGACCAAAATACCTGGCAAGAGCTACACAGAGGAAGGATAGTTTATTTTGCCTCACGGTTCCACATATTCAGTCCACGTTGGCTGGTTCCACTGCTCTGGACGTTTGGTTCCAGAGTGATGCAGAACATCATGGTGAAAGGTTGTGAAGCTACTCACCTCATGGCCGTCAGGAAGCAGAGAGAGAGAAAGGGAAGAAACCACAGGAAAGATGGACCCTCCCAGGGCATGCCCTCAGTGACCCACCTCCTCCAGCCATGCCCCATCTACTACAGTTGCCACCTAGTTAGTCCATGTAAATGTACTGATTAGGTTATAACTCTCACAGTTCAATCATTTCGCCTTGGAACATTCCTGCCTTACCACAAAAGATCTGGAATACACCTCATATCCAAACCATAATACCTGACTGATACCATGAGACCAAAATTCTGTATCTGTCAATGCACTGGAACACTGCCTGTAAAGTCAGACAGGGAAGCTAATGACGTGCAGACCCAAGGAGGAAATGACTTTCTCTCCCTCTCCTCCAAAGGAAACCATCAGGAGCAAAGGCAGGAAAGCCATAGAAGTAGCTCTATGTATATTGACATGGAATGATCTTTATGGGTTAGATTGAGCAACATAAATCACCCTAAGATACCATCTCACTCCAGTAAAAATGGCAGCCATTATGAAGTCAACAACAACAAGTGCTGGCGAGGATGTGGGGAAAAGGGTACACTTGTACATTGCTGGTGGGACTGCAAATTGGTGCAGCCAATTTGGAAAGCAGTATGGAGATTCCTGGGAAAGCTGGGAATGGAACCACCATTTGACCCAGCTATTGCCCTTCTCGGACTATTCCCTGAAGACCTTAAAAGAGCGTACTATAGGGATACTGCTACATCGATGTTCATAGAAGCACAATTCACAATAGCTAGACTGTGGAACCAACCTAGATGCCCTTCAATAGATGAATGGATTAAAAAATGTGGCATTTATACACAATGGATTATTACTCTGCACTAAAAAAATGACAAAATCATGGAATTTGCAGGGAAATGGATGGCACTAGAGCAGATTATGCTAAGTGAAGCTAGCCAATCCCTAAAAAACAAATGCCAAATGTCATCTTTGATATAAGGAGAGCAAATAAGAACAGAATGGGGAGGAAGAGCATGAGAAGAAGATCACCATTAAACAGGGTCGAGAGGGGGGAGGGAAAGAAAGAGAGAAGGGAAATTGCATGGTAAAGGAAGGAGATCCTCATTGTTATACAAAATTACATATAAGAGGAAGTGAGGGGAAAGGGAAAAAAACAAGAGAGAGAAATGAATTACAGTAGATGGGGTAGAGAGAGAAGATGGGAGGGGAGGGGAGGGGAGGGGAGGGGGGATAGTAGAGGATAGGAAGGGCAGCAGAATACAACAGACACTAGTATGGCAGTATGTAAAAAAGTGGATGTGGAACCGATGTGAATCTGCAATATGTATACAGGGTTAAAATGGGAGTTCATAATCTGCTTGAATCAAATGTATGAAATATGATATGTCAAGAGCTTTGTAATGTTTTGAACAACTAATAATAAAAAAATACTTATTAACTGCTTAAAAAAAAGATTGAGCAACATAAAGTGAGATCAGAGCTCAAAGTAGGATCTGCTTCTATACGTATTCTTTTAAGGGTGAAATATATGTGGATATGCACTGGATAACTCTGGAAGGATGTAGACACACATACATAACCTAGAAAGCATTCTCTGTGAAGAGCAGGGAACATGGAAGGTAAGGCAATTAATTCTCAATGCTTCTAGCTGTTGCAAACTCCTTTGCATTGTTTGATTTGTTTTAATCATGGATAGTATGAATTGGGTTTTTTACAACATACAAACATTAATGTTTTTAATCTTGTTACAATTTTTATTATACATGCTCCCCAAATACCATGTATTAAAGTCTTGGTTGAGCTATACCTTTAAGAGGTGGAGTCTATTGGGAGGAAGCTAGGTCACTGGTGTGCATTGAAGGGCTTATTGAGACCTCTGCCTCTTTCTCTCTCTGCTGTCAGCTGCAGGAGATCTGCAGCTTTGCTCAGCTCCCCTCTCCCTGCCTTGAGGTTCTGCCCACCACAGTCCTGGAGCACTGGGGCCAGGTGACCATTGATTGAAAACATAAGACCAAACAAACCTTTCATCTCTTTGAGTCGATTATCTCAGGCATTTTGTAACTGGGGTGGAAAACTGATTAAAACACCCCCAGCATAGAAAATAACCATAGCAACTTTAATATTTTAATTTCTCATTAAGTTTCTTATTCAAAGCCAGACCATATAATCCTATTTTCACTTAGTGGTTATGATCTTCTCCCAAGGAATACATGTATTAAGCAATCCCAATTGATGGAATGAAAGCTGAGGAAGACTAAATAATCACCCAGAGCTACACATCCGTCATCTAGACCCCTGACCCACCATTTCTGTGTGAAATCCAAGCTAATTTACCACTGAATTCCAAAATTCTTTAAATTTCAGACAGGTTCCAGCTGCAGTATCACATGTACACTTTTATGACTCTTTTGCTCAAGTCTGTAATGTTTTCAAGGTTGTATTAAGAAACTGGGGGAGTAAGTTTAGGGTGATTTCCAAGAGGAAAGTTTTCATTGGAGATCACGTGCCTTAAGCTCATTCATAATTTAACTTTTTTTTTTCAAAATCATTAACAAAAGGAGAAATTCTTATTCATTTTTCCAAATTGCTGAAATTATTTTTTAAAATAGTGTTTTGTGTTCCGCAGCAGCTCATCCCTGCAGTTTTAATGCTGCCACTCCATCTTCCATCTTTTGTCTGAATTGCCTGAAAGTAATTTGCATATCATTACAAATAATTACTTGCAAATTTCACTAGTAAAGCTCAGCTTGGAACTGTGACATCTTTCCCCAATAATGGGTTCAAAATAAACAAAATTGCATTCACTGATGTAAAGTCAAGTAAACATTCGGTAAGCTCTATATATCCAATTCAGGGAAACAGAAAAATCTCAGTCTCTGGAGTTGGTGTCACACCATCCTGAGTCACTTTTTAGAGCTTATTACTTCTTATTCTAAATTGTCAGCAATTGTGATTTTGGCAAGAGACCACCTGGATGGAAGGCGTAGTGAGGCCATACACAATCTATTCTTTTTTCTTTATTCTCCAGAATCATTACCTACCAAAAAGGAAAATAATAGGTCTTACCAATAAAACACAAATTAATTTAGTCTTCACAAATATAAAATATTCCAGTCATCTGTTTATGTGTTTAAGAACAAGAAATATGAATCTATTTATTAATATAATGATAAATAATTCAACCTTTTGCTTTGGTTTTATATTATGGTCAATTAATAGCAGAAGACAGGAGCAAAGGCATATGAGCAGTAGCTACTGGGCATCAGGAGCCCTGGTGTGGGTGGTGTGTCCTGGGGGATTTCTCCAGTTTCAAAAGCAGACAAATGAGCTTGGTGGACATGCACACACACACACACACATACACACACACACACACCACGATACCTAGTGGAAGGAGGTGGTTCACACTTGTGGAAATCAATGCCTGTTTGTCTGTTTTTCCCTGACATGAAACTTTCAGATTTTTTTCTTTTAATACTTCTGCATCAATATCTTTATAAAATTCTTCCTTGTTAACTGACATTGTTTTAGAATGCATTGTAAATTTACATGAAGTTTGAAGACACATTATAGAGAGAACATGAAGTTTACCCAATTTCCCCCAACAGTGCAGAAGTGTAACACCGTGATCACATTAAAGACATCCACGCTGACATAACACACCAGTCTCATTCGGAGTTCCTCATCTCCATTGGTCCTTGCCCCTGTGTGTCACCTGTTTATGTTTTCATCTCATTGGGCTCCTGAGCAGGTGCATCTTGGTCAGGACCCCTCTTGATGGTCTTCTGTATCTGCTCCCCTCAGTTCACATCAGCTGTGCATAAACCCTGGAAAGCACTGATCCTGTCTTCATTTCTATAATTTTGTCACTGCAAAGCCATTATGTCGGTGAAAACCCATGCTATCCAAACTTTGAGGACTGGCCATTTTCATGGAGTGTAATTCCCTGGGAACTCGATGTATACAGCAAGAGCTCCCTGTGATACCACTAAGCAGGCCCCATGGACTCAGTTTCCTCAAACACCCTCTCATTCAAGAACATCTACCCTGTTTCCAGCTTTGGTCAAGGCCCAGCCAATCAACCCACAACAAAATCCAAAAGAGCCAAAAGCAAAAACACAACTGCTAAGGACCATCTGTGGAGGTATTGCACTTTGCCTAGACAGATGCCCGGGTGCAGTTGCTGGGTTGTGCCGTGATTGCTATTTAGTTTGACAAGCATCTTCCCTACTGCTTCCCAGTCACTGTAACAGCTTTGCACTGTCACCGGCTCCTCCTGACAGATTGGTTCTCTCCATTCTCTCCACATCCTCACCAGCACTGGGGTTCACACTTTATAGTAACATTGTAACTATTCTTCTGGTTTTACCTAGTGTCTCAATGGTTTCAGTTGCATCCTCCTGATGTCTAATGATGTTGAAAACCTTATATTGTCCCCATTTGTTATCTGTGTGTCTTCTTTAAAAAAAAAAATTGTATATTTTGCCCACTTATAAATTATATTTTTGGCTTTACTTTAGGTAATTTTTACTTATTTCTTTTGGTGGGGGTACTGGGGCTTGAACCTGTGGATGCTTTACCACTGAGCACATCCCCAGTGCTTTTTTTTTTTTTTATTATTTTGAGATAGGGTCCCCTTAAGTTGCACAGGGCCTCACTAAATTGCTGAGTCTGGCTTTGAACTTTCAATCCTCCTGACTCAGCCTCCTGAGTCCTTGGGATTGTTTTATGCAATTTTTGAGTTGGGAGAACTTTTGTAAGTTCTGGGGAGTAGATCTTTGTGAGATATGTGGTTTGTGAATATTTCTATCAACATAGAGCTTGTCTTTTCATTCTCTTAATATTGTCTTTTTCAGAGCATATGTTATTAATTTTAATGAAGTTGAACTTCCCACTTTCCCTCCCATGGATCTAGGGGTTTTCAGTGTGTCTAGGTTCTTTGTGTTTTGTTGTTGTTTTGCAAATCAATGCCCAGTACTCTCCATTGAAATGACTGTCAATTCCACATGGATTTGTCTTTTCACCTTTGTCAAAGATCAAACTTCATTTGATTATGTTCACGTGGGTTTATTTCTGGTCTCTTTCCCCCTTGATCTGTGTATCTGCTTTTCACTGATATCCTACTATATTGATTACTGTCATCTCTTCAAAGAATTTTTGGTATCAGGTGGTCTGAGTCTTCAACCCTTATAATTTTTCTACCTTCTGTTTGGTATCCTAGGTATTTTGCTTTTCCACATGAATTTTATAATCTATTTGCCAATTTCACAAAATTTGGGAATGCATTTTACTTATAGATCAAGTTGAAAATGATTGACATATTAATATTGATTATGCAATGTATAAACAGAATATTTCTTCATTTATTTATACAGTTCATTTAAGAAAATCAGTTTTTTTTGGTTTCTAATATGTTGGTTCCTTATACACTGATTTTTTAGATCTATATAAAGTATTTTTCTTGAGGGTAATATAATGAATAGCATTGTTTAGTTTTTCCTCTCCATTTTTAAATTTCCATTGCTTTTATATGGGAAATACTTGGCTATTGTGTATTAAGCTTGTTTCCTGCCACCTTGCTATATTTATTAGTGCAAAGTTTTATTGTTAATTATTGGGATTTGATACAAAAATAATTATGTTCTCTGTAAAAAGAGTCAGCTGTCTTTCTTCCTTTCCTACATGGGTGCACTCTATTTTTACCTCTTGCCTCCTTTCACTGTCCATAACCTCCAGTCTGAGGTGGGCCAGAGTTCTGAGAAAGGATGTCCCTGTCTGTTCCTGATCTTAGGGAAAAGCTTCCAGTTCCTTATCACTGAGCGTGATGTTTACTGCACTTTTTCTTTCTTCAGTTTTTTTTTTTTTTAATCCATTTCAGGTACTTCTCCTTTTTACCTGGCTATGAGGTTTGATGGTATATACCTGGTGAATTCTGTCAAGTGATCCCTCTGCATCAATTGATATGAGCATGCACATTTAGTCTGTTGATATGGGGGAGGCCATTGAGTGCTTTTCCAATCTTGAGTTAGCCTTTCAAACATGGAATAACCCCACTTACTCGAGTGTTTGATTCTGTTTACACACTGTTGGGTTCAACTCACCAACATTTTATTAAGGACTTTTGTGTCTCTGATCTTCATGGATATGGAACTGTAATTTTCCTTTTCTTAAGGTCTTTTCATGTCTTTATCTGGCTTCCTTCTTAAGGTAATACAGGTCTCCTTGTATCTCTTGGCTTTGCTCCCAACCCTCAATGTTTTTTTATTTTTATTTGAGAATTTTATCTGAATCCATTTTGTCTTATCAGCCCAGCATCCAGCAACTCATCAGAATTTCCCTGCAAGTGTTATTCTCAGTTAATGTCTCCCCCTCAGTTAATGTCCCCAAATTTCCATGGAAATGTTTCCTTCCACCTCAGTTCTCTTGGTTTCCCCAAGAGAAGTCACTGACTTTCAGCTTTCCCATCTCTTCTTTATCTTAATGACAGGAAGTGGTTGTCTCAAAGTTCCTTAAATGTCAGCACATAAACTTAGAAATCCAGAGCAGAAGCTTATTTTATCAGATATGGGCCAGCTGAAAGCATTAGTGCCCCCACCCCCTGCATTTGGCCATCATAGTGATCACAGCCCCAGTCACCCAGCTCTTCTTCCTCCCTGGCTCTGTAAGACCCTAGAACAGGCCCCTCAGTGGGAAGTTCAATTATATACAGATGCATATACAATACAGATATACAATGTATTAAATATAAGGCAAATACCAAACAGTTATTTTCCAACCCAAGTCTGAACACAAAGCAGAGTCCTGTGAATCCTCACTCCTCCTGGCACAGAATGACACTCAGTGTGGCTGAGGAGTCTCTGCCGGTCCCTTCCCACCCAGTTCTCCAGGCAGTGCCCATCTGCCCTCAGCCAGTCCAGTTCAGTGCCACACCCAGGACACCCACTGCTCTATTTCCTTTGCTGGAGGTCTCTTCCCTGTGCCCACTGTGAGGTCTCCAAGTCCTTAGATCTCAAGACAAGGGCCACTTCTGCACGGAGTCTCTGTGAACTACTGTGGCTCCTCTAGGTCACAGCCCTTGTTTATAACTGCAATTTCCTTTTGCATTATGTGAACATTTGATTTATGTTTTGATTTGCATCTCTTTTCTCTACTGAAATGTAAGGAGGTTATCAATGGCTTGATATATTCAGTCATGATAGTGTCCATAATTAATTGAGGAGTCAACCAACTGAGTGCTAATGGAGATGAACAATGTTAGTTATCTCAAACAGCACATTCTACATATGGTCTGAGGACTTACACTTGGCCAGGTGCTGTCATTTGCATTAAAGATATTTTAGAAACACAAAATAAACAAAATGCTTCTCTTGTAGTTAATAGTATCATTGAGAGATGCACATAAAAAATAGGGACAAATGAGGGTTTTACAAATATATTAATGGAAGTTTTGATAAATAATTAAATATTATGTAGCATGGAAAGTAAACATGCATAGATTCATGTGAGCATGATGTGTCATGTCTATGCTGTGTTATGTGGACACACATGAGTACACCTGATTATGCATGATAAATGTGTATCATGAACACATTATGCATGTTTACATTCATATATGTGCATATGTAGTTGTGTTTTTATATATTTAGTTCTGTTCAGAAATGGCATATCCTAACTATGAAGGTAGTTAGTTCATTGGGAAGATGAGAATCATTTTATTCTGTTTTAATCTTATAATTTCAACATAAAATTATGATTTTAGTTGATGTTTATAATGGCTTGAAAAATAACTCTGATTCAATGAAACTGCTCATAAAACCATGCAATCTTTTCTATGTATTTTAGCAATATAATTTTATAATAATCTTATAGTTATATGTATTTGAGAAATAGTATTTTAAATAATGTCATTAGGTTTTAAGTTAAACTAGATACCAAGACAAAAGAATATTATAAAATTAGAGCTAAATGGGTAATGTATATGTAATTAAATTTAAGTGTAAATTAATGTAATTCAATATACAAACAACCAATGCTGCATTAGCCATTAAAGATCAGAGGCACAAAGTGATTGAGACCATGTTCTCCCACAAAACAATGATTCAAGGGCCAGTGAAATTTTAATGTTTTCACACTTCCAAGATAGCATCACTGTGATTAAAAAAAAATACAGGATTTTTACTCAAATGTGGAGTTTTTTGAGGCTCCCTGTTTGTTCCTGCTTCTATCATTTTGGAGAGGTGACCACAACAGGCCAGTTCTATTTTTCTGTAAAGCAAACGTGATACCCCAGAGCCTGAAGTCCACAGTGGCGGTGGCTGGTGGGTGGGGGTGGGAGGGGGCTCTGAGGCCCGGGAGGGAGACGATAGACACTGGCCGGAAGTAGTCACTGCGGAGAACACCATTTCTCCATGGGAATGAATCCCAGCAAACACGAGGTCACAGAGGAGAGCACACCAACTCCAGGTGGGAGCCACCAGGTGCCTCCGAAATTGCTGCAGTCAGGGGCTGGGTGTGGCTCAGTGGTAGAACCCTTGACAGGCATGGACCAGTCCCCAATTCCATCCCCAGGACCTCAGAGCAAACAAACCAACAAGCAGGAACAAAAAAGCAAAAAGCCTTGCAAATGCTGCAGTCTGTCCCTGACACCCAGAAGCTAAGCAGCATCAGAGCTTACTAAACTCTGCTCCCGCGGTGGGTGACGACAGAGAAGGGAAGTCAGCCGGGAAGCCTCGAGCCTAGTAGATCGGACCCCAGCAAATCCAGAGGGCAAAGCAGGGAAGCCAAGGTAGGGGGCCTCACACTGCAGTGCAGCTCTGAGAAAGCATCGGCCGTCCAGCCTGGAGCTGCCGGGAATACACGGCGGAGGTGCCCCTCGTTCAGGGTAGAATGGCCAGTACCATCTGGGCCTCTGCACAAAGGGCTGCAGGAGGAGACTGCAGCCCAGGGCGACTCTTTGCCCTTGAGAAGAAGTCCAGATTGTGGGGTTCCTTTGCAGCACACCTTCCTTTTAACATTATTTTAAAACATTCTGGATTATAGAATAGGCTGTAGTTTCAGAATAAAAGGAGAAAATGTCCATAAAAATAAGGGGAAGATGGTTGCAATTGCATCTCAGTTTTACAAGCCACTGTGAAATCCTTCACAGCCCAAACCAACACTTTTGAAACACAGCTGCTCTATTGAAATCGATAATCCATTAGCTCAATGAATGCATTTGACTCCTGTAAATTTGAGAAATGTTGTGTCATTTTGACAGTTGCAGCCGGAAGCCTTCAGATGCTGACTTGTGTCCAGGTTGGGCCACCTCTGGTTGCTCACCTAGCCAGAGGCAGTCGGGCTGAGGTTATTTCAGTAAAAGTCTAAGTAAACAAGACAATAAGACATCTCCCTCAAAATAAATAAATGAATGAATGAATAAATAAATAAATAAATCACTGTGCAGAGCAATTCATTTTCCCTTGAAATGGGTAAGCAGGTGTTGGACGTTTCACCAATTAAATCGTGAAGCTGATTCTGCAAGGTCCACTTTGCTTTCTTAAAGGTATCTTTTTAACAAAAATGCTGATGTACGATTATTTATTTGCCTGGTTTTTCTGCTTTCATCCTCTGTCATGAACATTTCATGAAAAATGTACCCTTTTCTCCCTGTCTACTGAAAACCTAATGAGCAAAAAATGTGAATGCATTTAACACACACACACACACACACACACACAATGTTGTGGGGAGTTGGGGGGTGTGGACCCAGGGTGGCTCTGCACTGTGGGTTCACGTAATGTTCTTCTGCTGGGTTCTGTGCTATCATTACAATCAGAATTCCTTCTGAAAAGAAAAAGAGATGAAATTTAAAACTCAAGAAAAAAGCGAAACGAAGGGAGAGAGAATCTGGTGTTAAAGTAAAACCAAATGAGATGTGAAAACAATAATTACCAAGACTGGAGTGGCTTCTTTTCCCCCAGTAACTAAGTTTCTATTTGTTCCCATTTTTTCTCACTGTGCAGAAGTTTCCTGGGTCCTGAGTGGGGGGTCTGTAAATGTTTTTATGAGGTGCAAGGATTTCGGGAACAAGTTGGTTTCCTCTGAAGAATGCAAGATAGTTTTAACATAATAATCAATCAATGAAATCTCCTATAATAATAGAGAAGAAGAACAATGAGATTATCTCCACAGCTGCAAATGGCAACATTTTTCACCATCCAATATCGACTCCTAATATAAAGTCTCAGTAAACCAGGAATCAACATTTACTTCATCAACCTGCTGAGAGGTTTTGACAGAATTCCCACAGTTGACAGCATAGGTAATGTAATAAACTACTGCCTCATTCCCAGGACTGGGAACATCTGTACTTCTGAACAGTGGCTCTCTTCAGGACTGTACAAGGGCTCCAGGGCAGTGCAATAAAGCAAGACTAATAAATAAAGGACAGAGAAGAAGGAAAGGAAGAAGTAAACCTGTCTGTGTTGGCAGATAATATGATCCTTTGTGTGGGAGAGCCTAAGCATTTTTCTAAATGCAGCTAGAGTTAATAAATGAGCTTAGCAAGATTGCAAGATACAAGATCAGAGTGCAAAAATCACCTGAATTTCTATGCACATGTAATGAGTCACATCAAATTGAAATTGAGAATGCAATGCAACTTAAAGAAACAGTGAAATATTAAATACCATAGTATAAATTTATCAAAAAAGAGACAAGTCCTGTACATTGAAATATCAACTATCAAGGTGGTAGTTTATTCTTGTACATTGAAATATGACTATTGAAAGAAGACATAAAACTAGGCACATATATTTTGCTCATTCGTTGAAAATTTGAATACTCTAGTAGGTGAATTATTTCTTTAATAATTTTAATAATAATTTAAATTAACAATCTCATTTTTAAAATTATTTTATAAACCAGAAAGCTACAGAGTCAAGTGCAAAATGCAGGAGCCATCTTACGCATGTGTGGGGGAGAGCTGGCTCAGTTCTTCCTGACTGGGCTCCGGGTTTCATGAGCTCAAGTAGCCAACTCTGTGCATGCACCGATGCCAGGTTTCAGAATGATGTTTCAGAGTGAATGGTTAATGAATGTATCTGAAAATAAAAATGAATGGGTTACACAAACTGGTCATTATTTTTTATTTATTCATGGATTCAACAAGCATTCTACTAGTCCTTGACAGGCACCCTGCTCTGATCACCAGCTGTCCACCTCTGAACACATGGGAAGGCTGCATTTCTTCACTTCCTGGGAATGGGCTTGTTGAAGCAGTGATGTGGGAAAGGAAGTTAACACAGCCTACGTTTGATGACTTCACTCTCCACTCTCATCCCTGCATCAGACTGCATTCCCCAGAGAGTTCAGAGGACCCGTGGCCCTTGCCACCAAGACCAACAAATCATGTGGATCATTGGCATGACTGCAAAAGAATTCCTTTTTGCTTTAAACTCCAGACGGACAAAAAATTTTTCTCTGTTGACACAGATGATGGTAAATTTTAGAGTTTTGGGGCAGACATTCTCTGGCTTTGCTGCCCAGCTTTGCTCTCTCAGCATGAAAGCCACCATAGATAGTATGTGAACCCACAGGAAGGTCTGTGTTCTGTTGAGACTTGACTTAACAGCCCAGGGATTTGGGTTGCCTCTTGCATGTGCCATCTCTTTAAAACACTGAGTTTTGAGGTTACTGCCCCAACACAGCCTTGCCCACCTTGACACAAACAACCACCACCCTCTTGTAGTTTCGGGCGTCTATGAAAGGGGTGACCTCTGACCTCAAGAAATGACATCTAGGAAAAATGGCTGCTGAACACGGAGGCACAATGTGATTGACATATTGATGGATGTTTGCGTAGCATGACATATTGATGAACACTCTGCTTATTTTTTTAACTAATAACAATTTTTTTTCTCCTCCAATGTAATACACCTCATCCATGTTGGGATAAAGGCTCTTGCTCTTTCCATACTTCTCTTGCTTACTTTTTCCTCATCCGCCACCAAGAGTGACTCTGTGAGAACCTTCAGATTCTATCACCAAATAGCCGAGTGGCTCCTAATTCAGAATACTGTGTTGTTCTTATCTTTACTTCTTCCTTCACAGACAGAAATCAACTACATCAAAAATGCAAGGAGCATCCTAAGTCACCACTGAGTTTGGGAGGTACCACCCAGGGTGCCGGCTGTCACCCAGACATCATCGCCCTCTGCACTGAATTTCAAAACACCTCCTCAAGACCTGTGCAAATGGCACTCGTGTTTTATCTTCATGGTGGGATTTGGTACAATAACTATATTCCCCTGTAAGTTTTGATATCTTCCAAATTTTCTCTAATAAGCATGTGTTACCTTTGTACTAAAATGAATTTACTTGAAGGAAAATACATTACCACTGTTATTCTTCATAAGCCTCCTAATTATCAGGCAGATATTACACATTTCATGCCAGGTTGCACACGACCAGAACAGCAGGTCTCTGCAGAATTCTCAGGAGCTTGGACGGCAGGTTGGGTTTAGCTTCTTCACACTGTTTCCATGTAGGGGGTGTTTATCTCTGGCAAGTGGGGAGAGGACTCACAGGACAAAGCCTTGCCTCAGAAAGTGACAGGATTGATCAGCAATGTCTGCTGCAGATTTAGGACAGGTAACATATGGAGCACCTAGTGACTGACCGTTGGGGTCAGCACCATTGCTGACCCTAATGGCAGCGCATTGATCAGTCGATAATGATTAATCATCTCCACTGATGCTAATAAGAGGAACACTAAATCATTTGTTTCACAGAAAATCTCTGTGCTGGTGGAGTGTATGCAAAGCCAGCAAGAAGACTCTCCTCCTGCCAGAACCTTCTCAGCATCCTAAGTCTAATGCACGGTGCTCAAAGCCACCACCCACATCATCCGACACCAAGGCAGCCACCACCCACCCACCAAAGAGTGAACTTTGAAGAAGTGAATAATGAATTTCTTATTTTCTCTGTATAAATAACACTAAAGGCGATATTAAAAATGCAACTGCGCATTTATTCATATATGCAAATCATGTTTCCAGAAAATAAATTGGGAAATTAAACTCATCAACTCAACCCCAAGCTAAAAATTACACGATTAATCTTTACATTGTTTTCCTTTAAGCAAATTCAGACTATCAAAAATTTGAATCTGATAGGCTACTAAGTGAATTGTTTAATGAAAGCAATATATTTACTTTTACTTTTTTTTTGCATAATATATAAGCAATTCTGTTACCTTGTTACAGGTGCTTTTATATAGAGTAATTTATTTCTTTCCATGTGCATGATGTTTTATCATTATTTGAAATGGTCTTTTTGTAACATCACTACCCTAAATTGATGTATAATAAACTGTGTATGTTTAAAGTATACAATTTGATAAAACTTCAATGTTTATGCCCCAGAAAGCAACACCACAATAAGGATAATGTACACATCTCTGCCTCCCCCACGGATTCCTCCTGTCTTACTCTAGGCAACTGCACAATGCCTTCTGGTTGCTATGGATTAATTTCCCCCATTCCTTTGTACAAACAGGATCATGCAGTAAGTAGCCATTTGGTTTCCCTCCTGCTCTCTGTGTCCATTCCATATTCCTTCATGCTGTGAGTGTTGCACAGTCCCATCCTGTCCCCTGAACACTGTGTGTGTGTTCACCTGCAGAGGCACATTGGGGCTGCTGGGTTTTGGCCTCTGGAAATCTGCTATGAGCATCACGTATACCCTGCTGTATGGCTCTACCCACTCCTGTCTTTTGGGTAAATATGCTGGTGTGATGGTTGCTTGTAGAACAGGTGTGTCTTTGACTTCTTATGAAACTGGCCAACTGTTGCACAGTGTCATAGGGAATGCATGATTCCTGCATTTCCATTAGTGATGGATGCTGGTTAGAGGTGTTCTGCAATCTTGCCAGTGATTGGCATGGCGAATCTTCCTAACCTGGGTGTTCTCAAAGGAGCAAGGTGGAATCTCATTGTAGTTTTAATTTTACTTTTACCAGAGGGTAGTAATGTTTAGAATCTTTTCATACATTTATACTAAATATTCTCATTTTGATGAGTTTGTTTAGTTTAATGTTATTTGGAAGAAATTTCCTATGTTCTGGACTGAAGATCATTATCAGATGAATATATAATCCACAAACATTTGCCTCCATCTGCCTTTTGATCAACAATCTTAAATTTTAAGTCAGATATATTATGTTTAAATATATTATGTGTCAACTTGAGACGGTGTAGCAAATGAAACTTTGACTTCTTAAGCGTCATACAATTTTCTCCTAGGAGCTTTATAGGTCTCTGATGAACTTCAGTTAGTTTCATGTGTGGCTGCTGAACGGATAGTCTGCTTAGTATGTATTTAGGTGCTGAGTTGTTGCAAATCTTCTCAGCGTCCCTATGGCTTTTTCTGAGATCCCACTTCTGCCTCTGCACCCAAGACACTCCCTGGGCTCTTCTCTTGGCCTTGCAGCCATGATAGGGCTTCACCACTCTCTCCTCTCTCCATGTCCCATTGGCCCCAACCGTCTGACACCCAGTCTTTGACACTCTTGCTTCATATACTTTTCTGTTTCCCAGAAAGGTAAATTCAGATGCTGCTATTTTATATGGTCAGCAACAGAAATTTCTGTTTTTTATTCAAAGTCTATTTTAAGATAAATTCCCTATGAAGTTGACAAAATCAATGCAAATTCCAGAAATCAATAGGTGACATGCTATTGAATGATCTTGGTACTCCAACTTCCTTACCTAAAGTGTGTACAGAGTTGCTGCTGTCCTATTTATACGGGGTGGTCTTTCCTGCCAATCAATTCATCCTTAATACCAGTACCTGAAAATTAATTAATTTATACTGAAAAAAGCATCTGGGGTTCAGCTTGAGAATTACGTTTCCCAGATTAGTTTCACATCAGCTGCATTCATTCTTTCAGTAAGTGGTTTTCTTGTACAGGATTATAAATATGCACAATCTCATTTATAGACTCACATGTTATAGGCAGCTAAGGTTGCCTGAACGTATGCATAAATGTGCAACATTTGCATAGCAGTTTAGAAATATTTACTTTCCAAACATTCTCCATTCTATCATCCTGACTTATGTTTTGATATGGACAGATTCATTGGCAAGGATTTCATGATTTTTAAGACCCTGTAACCAATTTGTAGATACTCTCTTTTTTTATATAAAAAAAGCCAAACATGTTGTTTCAATTGATCCATATTTCCTCTTATTCGATGCTTAAGGGAATTTTTTTAAACACTATACTAGAGTATCAATTATGGAGAAAAATGAAGAAACTAAAAATATATGTCAATGAACATATTCATATTCCAATATGCAGCGTTTTTATTTTTTAAATTTTTTAATAATGTTGCTTTAAACTAGCTACTGTATTTACTGGCAAATGCTAATTCAAGTAAAGGCTTTTGAAGTTTACTTGAAAGAAAAACCTGAAAATAATCCTGAGGAGGAGTCACAGACTTCTCTGGTTTTTCCTGGAGTCATTCCACTTTTTTTCTTTTCTTCTCGATCAGAATAATGCAACATATGGTCTTGTTCTAAATGTCTATAAAAAACACTGTGTTCTCCGTTAATACTTCTGATATCATTAGCCCCAAGAATTAGAGTGATGTTTTGAGAACACTGCTTTTTACAAATATGTTTGCTCTTTTTTTTTGCTCCAGTAGAAATATAACTGCATTATTACTAAGTTTCCTCCACAAATTGCTGTGGATATGCAAAGTAAAGAATCAGGAGGGATGAGAGGGATAGATAAAAGAGAGGAGAGGTCCGAAAGACACCAGCTGCATTCACCACCTGATATCAGCTATGTGACAAGCTCTAGTGTGAGCTGAGTTGCTTCTTATATTAGCTATTTTAATCCTATTTAGTATTCCTGGGAGGGTCCTCTTAAGGTTCCCCGAATTCTATGCATGATGGCAAATCCATTCTGACTTACACTTGCCTGCTCTGTCGCCAACAGTGGGCTTTGCACTTTGAGGAGGTGATCTCATTGGCGGGTCTGATGGATATGGTGGATCTTCTTCATGACACTCATTCACGTTTCCTTGTTGATGAGGTGCAGAGCCAGGACTTATTACAAAGCCTTGGCTCTTCCCCAACCACAGGATATGGCCTCTGCAGAGGAGGCTGCCATGTATTTGGCAGTGATCATAACACTCAATAAAAATTAGCTTAAAATAGCATTATCTTGGAATCAACACTAAAGAATGGATGCTGCCAAGCCCAGAAGAGCTGGGACAATTATTAAAATGGTAGCCTAAAAGGGCAACGTTCTACTAATTATCAAGATGTATTATTTCTCTCCAGCAATTATGACTGTGGTATGGGTTCAAAGCCAAGTTGACCACTGGAGTAATCTGATTGCCTGGATCATCTGACTCTAACTGGATGTGCTGGGGTTGGAGATGGAGTAAAACTGGAAAATGGTAGCAATGTAACAAATAGGTCACTTTCTATAAGCAGAAATCCCTGCAGCTAGATCCCTGCCTCACACCATACAGGGACTGTGATGTAAGAAGCTCCCTGAGTGTACCTTAAATATGTGCAGACCTTCTATGTCAATCTTGTCTCCATAAAGTGATTTAAACAAAGGAAATCAATTAAGTACATATTAGATGCTTTGTGAACACCTTTGCACAATCATGTATGAAACAAATGCTGGATATTTGTCGAAAAATTAATTAGGCTGGCTTCAGAATTTGTTCTGTGTAGAAAGGAGATCTTTTTCTTAGGAACTTTTAAGTTGTCTAACCTGTGGTCCCAGTTATTTAAGTAGTGAAGACATTCATTTAGAAAAGAAACAAAATTAAAAAGGATCTTGAAGAGCTGGATGCTTTAATTCAATGTAATGAAGAAATATGTCAGGGACACAGGATTGGACCAGCAACTAGGCTGCTAAACAACGTGGAGAAGAGACGAAGCCAAGGCAGCTGGAAAGATGTGGGTAGAACATCAGAGTCTCAGGTGGAAATTGACACCAGAAACCGTGTCAAGGAGGAAGCCATGGTACCTGCTGGCTGATATCTCCAAGCTCATTTGCAGAAGGATGTGGGACGCAATTAGCTGCTCACCAGAGGTTTCCAAGAAAACTTTCCTCAGGGGAAAGGGGCCCTTGAGGACCAGCACAGCAGGTGATGGGGGTAGTGTGAAGAGGAACACAAGGGCAAATTTCCTGAGGGAGCCCAAGCCAAGTGAAGAATCAGTCATCTCAGAATCTGCAAATGCAGCCTGGTCCTATTTCATCTGTAAAACAGACAAAAAAGGGGTTAAATCCTATCTGAAAACCAAATCTGACATTAAATGCTGTTCCTTCTGACAAAAGTTGATCTGTCTCATGGAGGCATCAACTTTAGTAAAACTCTGTTGATCCAAATAGATTAAATGTAGGGACAGATGTATAAGGATGTCAATCGTTTACAAGAATATCTCTGATTAAATTTAATGCTTTTCCCCCAAATTAAACAAAAGATAAACAAACATAAAAAAGTCATGGCACCTCAATAATGTAGAAATTATGTCTATTTCCAGGGAACAAGCCACCCACTGTCTTCAGAAATCCACACCAGGCCCTGTGCTTGGAAGGCAGCTCTGCCCACCATTCTACCACCAGCATGCATCTCCTGGAGAGGTCAGGACCCATCCCAGACTCAGAAAAGAGGCAGGTGGTGTCATGCACAGACCCCACCAAGCCCCTGGAGTCAGGAGCTCCCTGCAACCCAGGGCTTCAGGACACCACCCACAAGATGGGTCCCAGGTGCTGGACATCAGTATCCTTCACCTCCCTGTCTACATGCCCACGTACCAGGAACCATGCTTGGTATTAGGGTCTGTAAACAAGTCAAGATGGTGCCTGGCATTTTGCCAGAGGGAGTGGTTTGTGAAGTAACGCCAGGGAACCATTAGGTGTGGAGATTCCTTATTGGTTGACTGCTGTATCTAGTTTATGCTAATTAAGATAAGCTGTGTGTAATGTATATATACCCTTCCGGTCCTACAATAAACGGCTCCCACTCCTGCTGTATCAATGTACACAAGTTGTTCGTCACCCCCTGGTTATTTTGCTGCAGCCGGACTGCGGTAGCTTGGGCCTCTTTTAAGCTCAGCATGTCCCTCCCTAGCCTGGCAAGTCTTTCACCCACCCAAGTCATTGCTATTCTGACAAAGGAATGTCTAAGCCTCAGGGCCAGTTGACTTCCTTTCAGTTCTTTGACTTTTCTCTCCCCTCTGCAGCCCTACTCTATTCCTGTAGTTCTCTAGCAACCTCCTTAATGGACACATTGACTGGCTCTGGCTCCGAGGGTGTCCGGCTCTGGCTTCTCCAGTCCTGCCTCTGGGCCCATGAAGCCCAGGGAGGCTCAGGAGACGATAATGAAGATGAACCCAAGAGACACAGCGGCAAAGAGGCGAGCTCCCTGTCGGTGTCTATTACCTACGGGGCAGAGATGGAGGTAGGCGTAGAGCAGAGGATGATAGAGAAGATGTAGGGAGGGAAGAAGAGGGAGGAGGGGGAACAGCAGAGGGGGTCTGGAGCGAAGGCTTGGGCAGAAGCCGCCACGGAGGACCCCACGCTCCATACAGGTGAGGATGCTGAGGGCAGTCTTAGTCTTAGCAGGCTGGGGTGGGTCTCTTAGTGCTTTCTTCTCGGCTGTCCTCAAGTGGTCACCCGTGACTGAGCCAAGATGCACTGTCACTCCTTCCTCTGAGCATGAGAGGCACCCCACAGTATTCAGGCTTCTGCATGTGACCTGCTTTGCTGAGTAAGGCATCAGTAGTTCTGAGGTTAAGGTGACTTCTTGGCTTCACCTGTGCATGAGCACCACAGTGCCTTTGGATGTCACTGACATTTAAAATGGAGCCAGTCAAGTGACAGGATTGCATTCCCAGCCTCCTGTCTGGATATCACCTCATTGTCCCCAGCACCGACTGCAGAGCCTCCAGGGTGTGCTTGTACTCTGAGCCTTTCTGGCCTGCCCTCGCCTGCCTTTCAGCACCTGCTTTGTTCCAGTTCCACAGAAGCCTCCGCTGCCCAGTGCATTAGGTGGAGACCAGACCAAGACCCCCATTTGGTCGTAGCTGGGTGCAAGCCTTCTGAGGACCTGAAATACCACACGGCTCCCAGTGCAGTCTCCACTGGATCAGCGTGAGAAGGCAGTCTGTGAGGACATCTCCACTCAGGGCTTCTGAGAGGACGTTTCTAGGGGACCTCAGGGCCTGTGGTCAAGTTGTTTTTTTCTGTCCTTGTTGAATTACGAAGGCAAACTGGGATCCAGAGCTAAATTGCTTAGAACAGTAAAGAGAAATGGTGACCTTGTACCACTCTTCCTCCCACAGACGGCTTTACTTCCTCCTAAGTGGTTGTTATATTTGTAAAATATTGACTTCCAGAACTGCCAAATCATTACCCAGACCAGAGCACCCCTGTCTCTTGATAGAACTTACTGTGTCATACAGAAAATTCCAAATGAGCCTATCTTCAGCGGGGTCTCATCTTGGGAGGAATCAGTGAAACTGCTGGACCTCACTGTGGCCTAAACCAGCTTCTCTATAAGAAATTCAAAAGTAATATTCTCTTTCTAGTTCTGTGTTGGTTACTCCACCAAAACGATGTGTTATTTACTTTTCTAGTTTTCACAATTCCCAGATAGCAATGCCTTGAACCATTTCTGTTATTAAATAGATCAAAGATGCAATGACTAATTTAAAAACTGTCACGTGAATTTTAATTATGTGTAAGTTGAAACAAAATGGAAAACTGATTTTTTCCTCCCAAGGCAATAATTCTTGACATTAGCAAAATCTCTCCAGTGTTGAAATACTTCAAAAGTCCCAAGTCAGAAGGCTCATTTAGGATGCTTGTCTCAATGTGGCCCCAGGATCCTGCTCCTTAGAGAATGGTGTCCTGCTGCCAGCTGCCCACCCCACCTGTGACATGCTCACTCCCTGATTTCCTTCCCTCCAAGTCCCGCTATCCCGCCTGCTGAGAGCACACGGGCTCCGCTCACCCATTTCCAGCCCTTCCCCTCCTCAATCACAGGAACCCCGTTTCCCAGGGTCTTTGCCTCTGGGCAGTACCCAGGTCAGCCTGACAGGAGATGGAAGGACAGAGGGGAAGAACCCAGGGTTGTCTCTCTTCCCTTCTCTGCCTCGTGCACTGCCTCTGCAGGTGGCCCAGTCTCCTTTGTGGCTCCGTCTCCCACTGGGTTGGTCCAGGATTTCATTCCAAGTTCCAGGTTCTCAGCTCTCATATCATCACCCCTCTCACCTCTAGCAGGGTAAAGGCAGCGTGTGTGGGTTGCCTGACTCTGGGTGGCTCTTCATGTCTTCCATCTGCTCTGGAACAAGTGCCCTGAATTCAACCCCCTCTGGTAGAAATACCTGTGCTTTCCCCTTTCTTACTAATGCATGATGAGACAAATTCACCACTACGACACTGTATTAAACACTTATTTTTTGCCAACAATGAGAACATCCCTTTGTTCCATGACAAGACACCTGTCACCGAGGGCAGTGTGTCCTGGACTGGCCACACACCACATAGCTCTACCTGTCCTTATCTCTCCCTGCGGGCTGGCACCCACCATGGCAGCCCATCTGTGAGGACCCCGTTCCTTCCTGGCTCTCATACCAAGCAGGCGGTTCCAGACACAGCACCAGCCCCGTGGGCATCTTCAGGAGTGGCTCTAGCCCCAGGCTTTGTGCACCCAAAACCTCCAGGAAAAAACTTCAGAATCTTACCTTTAGGTTGGTTCAGGTGAGCTGCATCCTGCCCTTTCCTGCTTGGGGGAGAGGCAGCCTCAGCCCGCTTCCTGTGTAGAAGGCTGCCCCACACCACCCCACTTCCTGGGCTCTGCGACTTCCTGTCCTTTGTGTGCACTTGTTTCTCAGCATTCAGTGGCAGCCTAGCAATCCATGTTGGACTATGGGATTATTTCCTATCACTGGTTCATGGAGCCTGTGAACATCCCTTGGTAGCATCCAGGACAAAACATAAAGGAGAGCTAACCATACCAGGGGGCTGATGGTGACAACCTCGAGAACCTGCCCGTCAGACCCCACAGGGCATGTGATGGTGGACATCGGCTGCTCTGTCCTCAAAGCTGTCACCAAGTCTTTGACTTTTTCAAATAGCATCATTGAGAGGCGATTCACATGCCACAGCCCTCACATTCAGTATGCATGGGTCACAGGTCTTCTCTCCGTCTGCAGAGCTGGCAGCCCACACCTCCGTCAAGCCTTGAACACTTCATCTTCTCCCAAAGAAGCCCGCCGAGCTTCAGTGCTGTCCTCCGCTCCCCCAAGGCCACAGTCCCAGGAATCCCTTTACCTGCTTTCTTTACCCACAGACTTGCTTATTCTAGGTGTTTCCTAAAAACAAGATCCTGCAGCCTGGGTCTGTGTGATGTCCTGCCACACTGGGCGTTCCCTGATGGAGACTGTCCTGTGCCTCTGCATTGGCATTTCATGGCCTCCCGACACGTCCATCCACATCCCATCCCTCTTTCTTCCACAGACCCTGGACTTAAGACTTCTCTCCTGTCCCTCCCCTGGCTCTCCATCTGTGTCTCCAGAGGCATCTCCCCTAGAACATCTCTTGCAATTCTAACCTCATCTTGGTTCCTGCTCTTGGAAACCCACACAGCACCAGTGCAAATCTGAGGAAGAAAATATGAAATATGGGTATCAGCTGCTCTGTCCTCAAATGGTCGAAGCCGTGGGCACCCTCCCCAAACTCCCCAAATCCCCTCTCCACTTAGAGCTGCCACTTCTCTAAATCTGGTTAGATTAAGTGGCTCCTTAATTTGGAGCTTTGGGTGATCTGCAGCATGAAAACGTAAGCGTGCCGTTGACAACTCAAAGAGGGAGCACCCCAGAGGCTCAGCTGCATCCAGACTCAGACAAACTGGCCCTAACAGTATCATTAAAAGAAAACTTAATCTATTCCATTATATTTTACATAACTTAGCTCAGAAAATCCCCTGCCACCAGCAGTACTGATATTAAACAGACTTCACATGTAACTGATCAATATTAAATTCCTTAAACATCTATTCTAACCTCAGAAACAAGCTTCATAACTACTTTTATACAGCCCTCTTGCAAATAACCCATCCTTTGTAATCACCATTGGTTTCAAGTGTGACAAAAAATTTAATTTTATCAAATGATGACATTTGCCAAATGCACAAAAAAATGAATTTTCCTCTGATTACGGGTTTTGATGATACTGAGTTTATTCTTTGCTCTCCAGTGGCAGAACATTGCCATCAATACTTTAATCAGATCAAAGAATTGGAGATATTAAAGAGAAGAGGACAGGTTCCGAGAAACAGCTAGGATGTGGACTGGATCCCCAGAGAGCTACAAGTTGAATTTACATTGCTTATTTCAACAAAGACATATTAATTTTATGTCTTTTGCAATAACATTTCGGTAAACATTTTAACTTCAGTTTCAATCCAGGAAAGTGAAGTTGACATTCTGGGCATTTGGTGTTTTTATACTCTAAGCATTTTTGGGTGCGTATTTGGAGTTAATGGGCCATGGTGACTTTTGGCCTGTCCTTCCAGCTGGGGACGGCCTTGCTCAGGCTGTATTCCTGGCCTGGAATAATAGGGCGCTTTCAGCCCTGGCTGTTATAATCTTATCCACTAGGGGGCACTGTTCTTTTTTGAACTGATGTGTAAACATCCAAAATACTGGAGTCTTCTACAGCTAAAAAGAAAATACTCATTTATTCCTCAGAGAACGTCGGAAGCCTTTCCTTTGGAAAACATTTGAAAAGAAAGCCAATATTCCCCTTTAGAAAACAATGTGGGCTGCTAGGATATTTTCTTCAGAGAAACATCATTTTCCAGTAATTGAGAGACAGAAAATGCTTTATTTGGCAATATCTGAACCAAACAACGAAAGCTTTAAAATGCTTTTTCATGTTGGGATGCTATCAGATACTTTACTGCACTACTCAGACCTAGGAGAGACGAGCCTTTTTAAACACACAAAGGCACCACCAGAGTTTAACAGCTAAGTCTTCAAGAGTCTCTCCCTGCTGTGTCCTGAATGCCAGCCTCAATTGCAGCTTCCCTGCTCAGAAACTCACTTGGAACCAGCAGCACTACCATGACGGAGGTGCCATCTCTTTAATTAACATGGAGCCCACGATATATGTTGGTTTCTAACTGCAGGGACAAAGGTCCCTGCAAACATAGGTGTCTTTGCCAAGGGCTGGATATCTGGGAGCTGTATCCAGGAACAGGTACTCAGCAGGCATTTCTGACCCCAACAGACACAGGGACTGAGCAACTCCCACTTGAGCTGTCCTGGCAGTGGTCACCAGGAGACACCTGCTGCTTGTACCCCAGCCTCATCCTGTGCCCCTTCATTTATGGATTGTGGACGGCCACCTCCTCACCATACCCTCACCTGAGGGGAACAGGCTCGGTTTCTTTCCCTTCTTCTTATTCTAATCCAACCTGGAGGCTCTACCCCATGACCTCATCTAAACCTGTGGCCTCCCAAAGACCCAGCCTCCTCGTGAAGTCAGGAGGATGTTAACATGTGGCTGCATGCATATACCACTGTGTGTGTGATAATTGCCTTAATTGAAATATGTAAAAATGCTTATGCTTTTTATGATCTTAATTTAGAGTGAAGAATCAATTTGGGCCTAAGTCAAGATAGGAAGAAAATGATCTTGCTCGGCCCTGGCGATCCTTCAATATACACTGCCTCAGGCCAAAACGCTGATGAGCAAATCTCTGTCCATGCAGGAATTAAGGTTCTCTAGGGGTATGGACCTTTGAGAATATGATGGAATCTGTGAATACCTAGAATGTTCTTGGGAGTGGGACCATAGGACTGGAAGTTGAAATGGCATCTGCCTCAGCCTGGGCTATTCCCAAGAGTCAAGTACTGCTTGACAACATGCACAGGCCATTCCAAGGTTGAGCTGCGAGACCAGGGACTGGTGACGTGGCCCTGGGACCAAACACTCCAGCCCTCGGGCGGCCTTTGTAATAAGGTTTTATTGGAACTCAGACATTTTTTTATGTGTTGTCTGTGGCTGTTTATTCACATCAGCAGAGCAGAGCCAGGGTGGCTGATCCCATATGGCTGGGAGGCCTAAGATATTTACAATATGGCTCTTCACAGAAAAGGTTGCCAACCCTGCCCTGGAACTTCCCTCTGAGACACCCCAACAGAGCATGAAAAATGTTCTCACAAGAGGGGGCAGCATGCCGAGAAGAGGCCCAGGCCAGCAGAGCAGAGTGGGAAGCCTGGTTGGGGTATCTGAGGAGACCACCCAACTCCATGGAAGGAAGGATCTTCCACCATCCCACAGGGCAAGCTGTGCAGGGGCCCAGCCTTGGGAAACTCTGCCCTCTTCCCTGATCCCTCCTCCTGGTGAAGAGGAAAACAGAAGCAAAGAAGGTGAAGTGGAGAGCTTTCAGGAGGCCGGCTCTCTCCCTCACCTGGACTTCTACACAGAAACAGGCGGGGACAAGGGCAAGATGACCAGAGACTGACCAGCAGGCTTCTTCTTATTCTGCATTAGATAGAGAAAATAAGAAATTTTCATATAACAACAATAGCAACAGAAAAGGAACAGCTAGGCCACAGGACCCCAAATAGTCAGGATAGACTTTATATCCAAGGTGAAGGAGCCTGCATGGAGGGCAGTGACCATGGACAGTTGTCCACTTCAGGCAGAGCGTCTCTGTAGGATTTTACTCACAGATTCCTAAGTGTTTCCAGGTGATTTCAGGCGTCCCTGGAAACCATTCATGGAACTAGAGGACAAATCCTGAGGTGGCCTTCCACGCCCACTCAGCTACAGCAGATCTCTCAGTTCTCAAAGGAACCTTTTGTGTTCTGAGATTCCTAAAAAGCAAATGCATCTTATTAGTCTGCTGTATTTTTGGAAGCTGCAGGGAATCTAGCACATGACCAAAGAGAAAATGCTCTGACAGTGGTGTTGCCTAGGTCCCCCCAACTCAACTTCACCCCCTGGTACTCGGTGAGGCCAGCAGCAGAGACCCAGAGCCAGGAAGATGAGTTGGACTGGAGCTCAGCTCCAAAGAAGAGCCTGGCTCTGTGGGTAGGTGGTGAAGAGAGATGAGGGGGAATCTAAATAAAAGACACCCTGAGCCAGGAAAGACAAGTGCAACCAGGCTTTCAAAGGTATGACATCTCCTGTCTTCTTCACCTCAAGTCTTTATTTCTGCACAATCTTAAATTATTTGATGCACCTGCATCATGAATAGGGAGCCCCAAATCTGTCTACTACATGGGGGGAAATTAATTTGGTGGCCTGCATAAGATGAATCGGAGCACTAAATAACAAATGCTAAAGGAGCAGCCAGGGGTGATCATAAATGCCCAAGTTCCAGGGAATGGGAACACATAATAAAGAGAAAGGAAGGAACAAGATTAAGTTAAGATTCTGGAGGAAGATCAAGAGTCAGGGAATGCTTACACACGACAGTGCAGGAGGAGAGGGCGAGACCCTTGGAGAGCGACCAAGAGCTTAGAACGGCCTGTTTAACTGGCAGTGGGGACAGATGAGGTGTGTGTGTGTGTGTGAGAGAGAGAGAGAGAGAGAGAGAGGGGGGGGGGGGAATTACACACTTAGTAAATGGGAATTCTGTTTGTTAATCAGACAGGAAACTGATGGAGTGAGAGAGTCTCAATACAAGGTGATACAGAGTGACAGCTGGCAGCCTCTGCCTTCATCAAATAACCAAGCCTTTTGCAGATGAGCTTCCCCAGCTCCTGCTCTCAGCTCAAGAAGTACCAGTGGGCTTAAGTTGAAGTCTCTCCCTGTGTCTCCAGCGTCTGGTTCACAGCAGAGGATCTTTATGCTAAACTATATTTCTCAAAGAGGGGAAAACAAAGGCTGACCCCTGGTTTCAGTTTTTAAAATAAAGCTTAACTTCACCACTTTTTAACAAGAGCGGCCCATGCCTTTGCTCCCGAGAGGAACTGTCCTGATCTGACGGGATCCCACATGTGCGCATGAGGAATGAAAATGGTTTGCAAATCAATCCTATTGGCAGAAGAGCTGTTTTCTTCCTTTGAATTAACAGGATGATGTGGGCATTTTTGTTTACATAATGTTAGACTCTGCCGATATTAAGTACCGAATTAGCAAAGAGAGGCCAGTTTCCTTTGACTTGAACTATATTGTGGCCGACAGGTGTCTAGTCATGCACATAGCACTCTTCTCAGAGGGAAGTCTGCATGGAGCTCCCAGGAGAGCCTCAGTAGACAACGTCATTCCATAAAAACAGCATAAGAGACCAATAGTAACATCCATTCTCCTCTTTTCCCCCTAAATAAGAATCACGATTCCCCTCTCTGAACGTGTCCAAGGATTCCTGACTTGTCAAGTATTGCAGGTCCTGTCTCCCACTGCCCCTCAAACCTCCCCTGCCTCGGGCTCTATGGAGTGTGCTCACAAATCTGCATAATCATCTCTTCTATTCTCGATGTTTCTCTCAGTTCTTAGAGATGTCAATCCACGGCGCGGGAGCTGCCAAGGGAAGGTAATTTAAACAACATCCTCTCATAACTGTCATCTGTCACCTTTCATCTTAAAGGAAAATAAATCAAACATGAAGCTTATGCATAACCCAAATGGCAATGTAACTTCATATTTAAGATATTTAATAAATGTCAGCTTTAGAAACTAGGATCTTCAAGGAGGTTATATAAAAAAACCTGCTATTCCCACGAAGGATATTTCCAAATGTTTCAAGTAAATATCTTATAGGATGTAACTAGAGGGGCATACTACGGGCGAGACAGTCACAGAAACTTTTTCTAGTAGGACTCCTTTCAAATAGAAATGAAGATGAGCCCTGTGCGTTTGCAGAGGTGCAGAGCTTTGTGATAGAGTCGAGGTCTTTTGAGCATCCCCAGTGTAACTCCAACAATCCTTCTGAAGGTGACCAAATTAAATCAAAGAAAATAAATCATCACAATTACGTTAGACAAAAATGATTTGAAGAAGATCGTTGCCTTCAGCGGCACATGCTGCTTTTGGGTTTTATCGCGGTCATTGGTCAGGGACTCCCTGGGTGTAATTTTCTGTAGGACAATTACTCATACGAGAGAGTCATTCTCTAATAAATTGAAAGCAGTAGGTGAAACGACCTGTCAACTGTCTTCTCATTGGTGCAGCCACACTTTTTTTTTTTTAATAATGATGCCAAGTTCAGAAGGAGGGAAGACTCTAGTACCTGACAGCCGGCTACACCAAAGGCAGCCACACCTGCCTGTCAGCGATCACAGAAGTGGCTCATGGCTCTACAGACAGGGGTAGGAAAATGAACCTGAGAAGCTGCAGAGGGGGCTGCAGCCTCTCAACTCATTCCAGATCAACAGGGTGACCAAGAAGGGGGGGCAAACCCTGTGAGAGGACATCAGACACCTGCCGGGTTTCTCAGCCTGTGGCCACAAGCAACCCCCAACCCATGTGCCTGACCAGGGTGTCCCCAGTGGTAATCAGCAAATACCTTTCTAGAAGATGAAGAACATGGACAGGGCCTCTGGGCAAAGACAGGCAGGCAGCCTCCAGTGGCCCTGCCCAGAAGGGGTGATCACCCCACGTCACTGCACTCACATGCTCTAGGTGAAGGGAGACTCTGGGCTCCAGGAACCCTCCCTCCTCTTTGGCTTTCCCTGCAGTGACTTTGGGCATTCCTGAACCAAATCCTGCCCAGGACCTCCCACAGCCCAGCTGTGCCTAGCTCAGAGTGGTACCACAAATGAGCCCCCTCCCCAGCAACTCAGGGGCTGCGTCTTTCCCGGGCACCAGCTGCTCGAGGAGAGAAGACAGAGGCACGGGGCCTGCCAGAGGAGCAGGCTGGGAACAGGCAGGTGTGACTAGCACACGGGGCGGGAGTTCCAGGGACACCATCCAACAAAATGCTCTTAAAAGCTTCTCCGTAGGGCTGGGTGCAGTGGCACAGACCTGTAATCCCAGCAGCTTGGGGGGCTGAGGCAGGAGGATCGAGAGTTCAAAGCCAGCCTCAGCAACAGCAAGGTGCTAAGCAACTCAGTGAGACCCCATCTCTAAATAAATACAAAATAGGGCTGGGGATGTGGCTCAGTGGCTGAGTGCCCCTGAGTTCAATCCCTGGTAACCCCTCCTCCCTGCAAAAAGCTTCTCAGTAGGAAGTTACATGCAGAGGGAACCAATGGCTTTAGAGGAGTAGCTCCAGACCAGCACTGTTTATATACATAAAGTGTGTACGGATGGAGTGACCAAGGTGCCTCATTATGTTACACACACACACACACACACACACATACATGGATACACGTGGACACTAATGGACACATATCCACTAAACTCTGCTTCAGCTACAGAAACTGCAAACACAGAGCTTTACTTGGAAAGATCCTACACAAAAGGTTTCAAATTAGGTTGCTTAAAGACACTCCAACACACTTCCAGATGTGGAGGAGAACGGCTCATTCTGGTGAGGAAGAAGTGCATTTTCTAACAGGACCTGACAGCTGTCTTGCTTCTTGAGTGCATAGCATTCCACAGATGGGTACGGTCTGAGGCTCTGTTTTGCTTATCTTTCTTCTCCCACTCAAAGAGGCCAGTGGCTCTGCTGCGCAAGATATGCTTGCAGCTGGGCTCCCAGGAGATGAATGCCTGGGTGCAGACTGTTGTTGAAGGAACAGCCTGGGAGAGAGAACACCGGAAAAGAGCATTAGTCCCTGAGGTAAGGTTGAAGAGAATCAGCTCCACACTGAGGCCCACACACAAACTCGAAGCCAGCAGTTGAGACTGCAGAGGTGTGGGCCCCCGGAGCCTGCCTGCCCACTGACCCTCCAACCCTGGGAAGGATCCCCCCACTGAGATGCGCAAGAATCAGTGTCCCCTGGCATCTCAGAGCACATTTATAAATGGAAAACCTTTCCAGAAGTGGAAGGGTTTGTTTCTAAAACCAGATTCCCAGTTTTAGGAAGAGAAAGAACGGTGTTGAAAGTCCAGAACAGAAAGAAGCCATTCAGCCCAAGTTCCAAGACAGAGCTGAGTTTATTACACAAAAACTTCAGGGAAAATCTTCCCAGCCAGCCGTGATTTACCTACTAAAATCGAGAGGCAGATAGCGCTTCTGGAGTTACCAGGCACAGGCGGTCACCATGTGGAGGGACAGCACCCTCTGCACTTTAAAAAATGTCCTCTAGTTTTTGGCCTGTATTCTTGCTGCTTCTACAATCTAGCAAGGTGAATGTGTCTGGAGACATTCCTTCTGACATTCTTGGAAGTCCACGTGAACTGTGAAAAGCTCAAGCAGCAGATGTTTGGTCTACCTTACCCATCCCTGCACGAGGGGCGGACAGACACCTGGACACAGGTAGCTGGTGGATCCTGCCTCCCAGGATGATGTTTCTTATGCTTAGCCCACGTCAAGATGGGTGGGAGCTGTTCCTTTTATTCATCTGCTTTCTTCTTAACTCCGCGGGAGCAATCACTGTAAAATTGAGATAAAGCTTTGACTTTCTGCTAAAGTATGAAAGATAATTCTTAGCAAAATAAAGTTAAGGTTGCGGCATTAGACAAAGGTAAAGTTGATGGCGTGAAGCAATATCTGACTTGGAAGAGCCAACACTAAACAGAATCTTAAAGCAGGTGACTATAATTCACAAAGGCAAATTATTTACATTTACCCCTAAGTTCTCCTTGCTGAGCTTGGCTTTCTTTGTCTCTCCTCCCAACCTTTCTGTAAAAGACATCAACAACTGCAAAGCGTATTTTTCAAAATGCAATAAAGAAAGAGATATGTCCTATCATATTGTTCTAGATATTTTGTCAATAAAAAGAATATTACCACTTACGTTGAGATTCATTTAACACCAAGCCTTCAAATTATACCAGAAATCTACTGTCTTGCAGGAGATGAATCATTTTACATGAACTAAGTGACAGCTAATAGGACGATAATAATAAATAGGAGGAGAAATAGTAAGACCCAGATAAAAGGCAACAAGAATCACAGAACACAGTCATCATTTGAAATGTCAAGGTAAAACGATCATGTTGTCAGAGAAGCTACATCTCCAGTACTATCATTTCTCCCCCGCTGAGTAGATTCTGTTCAGAAGAGGCAAATCTTACCTATTTTTCAGTCGGGGTCATTAATCTTCACAAGATGTTAGCAAGTTGGGACCCCAGGATTAATTGCATTAGCTCAGCCCAGGATCCCACACCATCAGAGGGAATTCAGAAGGGGATACATATGTCATAAACATGCTCTGACCTTTGCCCTGAGACAGGGAACAGGCTGTGAAGGTGCCTTTGTTTAGGTGAATTCCATTTTCAAATTGAAAGGTAAAGAGAGCAGCGCCTGCGGCAGCCTGGGCTGGAAACAAAGCCACAGGTCTTTACTTCTTGCTTGTTCCTTTAATTTATTTTTCATAAAAAAAAAAAAAAAAAAAAAAACTTTCATTCAAGCTGTGCCCGGCTAAGGAAATAAAGATAGCTTTGCCATCCTGAATAGACACTCTTGACTCTTTGCCTCTTCCTGTCACTGAGAGAAAGCACCCACAGTGAGAGAATCACCCAGGGCCATCCCAGAGCCTGTCAGAGAAGGCAAAGGAGCGAAGAGACTCTCCTGCACTAGCCAGAAGCCACCTATGTGAGTTTAGTTACTCAGACCTTCCCCTGAATTCGGGAGATCCCTGCTTGGTAAAGAGGACAGGCTGTGTGACACAAAGGGTTGCTTCCCTTGTTCCCCAGACGTCACTCACACAGTGGTAAGGTGGCTTATTTTTAAGAGGTCACCACACCAGGACAAAGAGATGGTAGAGGAGAAACAGGAACAGCATCTCAGAGTCAATTACCTGTGTGTCCAGGATGCCACAGGGCCCACTGTGACCTGCACAACACCCTTCCTGCTTGAGAGCTGGTGGCACCAGGTGGGCGACAGGAAGGTGATCTGAGGTGTCCGACTCCCAGGAAGGAGGCCCAGGCAGGGTTCACAGCAGCCGCTGCCTCTCTCCCACTCTAGGTAAAGCCAAGCCTTACAGGTTTGTGTCAGACGCCATGTCCCCAGCCTGGTGGTTCTCAAAAGTGCCTTCACAGCTGACGATCTCGAGTTACCATACTGAGGGCCTTTCTCTGACTCAGTGGTTCCAAAACTAAGGTCCCAGGGACCACAACGATTATCAGGAAGCTTGTTAGATACAACAACCCTCAGGCCCCAAGCAGGCCTTTCCCCGGGGACAGGTGGCGGCTCCACAGGTGGGAACTGCACGCCAACACCTGTGAACTTCCAATCCAGGTGGCTGCTCAGTCTGGAGGAGGAGGTGGGCTTCACCCTGCTGGGCACAATCAGGAACAGACTGAAATGAGAGCCGGCAGGAAGGCACCCTCAGAGGAGCCCTTCCTGTGTCGAGTGTCCACCGCACCTGCTGGAAACTGCCTGCTCCCCGGCCTCCTGAGCAGCTTCGGGGGCCTTTTAGTGATAATAATCACAAGTAAATTACAGCCAGGAGCCTATTAGGTCTGACAAAGTGCCTTTTCAAAATAATGGAAATGGAGTGCAAATTTTCCAGCCCAGTGAGGGAGACAGCTTTACTTTCTTTTTTTTTTTTTTTAAAGCCAACTTTGAAGAAGTTAGAAAAGCTGAAAAAATAAGAACCCAAAATTAATGCAAGCACTTTGGCAGCAAGAATCCTAAGGACGAAGCTGTATTTTGCAGGGCACCAAGCAGGTGGTCCTGGGAAAGCCCCCTGCGGGGAGCACCCAGCCCTCAGCTGAGTGTCTTTATGCCAATTGAAGCTGCTGGTGCAAGCTGCTCCCGTTCTGCTCTTGTAAGGGGTTACCAGCAGCACATTCAAAGCCCAGTTCAGGCACAATATTTAAAGAGTGGCAGCAAGAGAACCACTGAGACTAGCAGAGGGAGCAGGTGGCGCTCCCTCTCCTTCCCTCCTGCCCTCCTCCACCCGCAGGAGAAGCTGTGGAAGGGCCTCACGGTGCCTTCCCAGTGATAGAGTCTTGGGTGGGCTCCGAGGAATGGAGTGTTTCAGGTCTGGGTTTATAGACTGCACAACAAAACCAGCAACTGGGAAGTGAGAATCTGAAAGCCCATAGGACCATTTGAACATGAGCCTCAGAAAATGTGGAAGGGGGCAGCATCCGCCTCAGGGGAGGGGACTGGACCCACCTGGCCCAGACCCCTGTGCCAGGAGCTCCATGCTCAGTCAGGTTGCAGGCGCTGGACACGGGACACAGTGCAGGGCAAAGGACCGCACTCCAAGCTGAAGGGACCTGCTCCTCAAAACAGGAATGTGGGGACTTCTCAGCTTTGTGAGTTTGTCACTGTGAAAGATTCACAATCTTATGATCAGGTCACATTTAGTTACATATTAATAAACTACCACCATTTAGAGGATTGATTTGCACCAGATCTGGACAGTCCTCAAGAACTGAGGAATATGGAGTTAGATCTTTTAAAGTTCATTCGTATTGATTAGTTTCCTTTCCTCTTGTCTTTATTTGGTTGTGGTATTTTATAATCCTGGGGTACATGAACTGATATAGGTGGTGACAGTAATTGCTGAAAATCTGAAGGATTATTGGCTTTGAACTGAATGACTGATAAGCTGTAATTAGTTTGGGATACTTTTAAAATATCATGCCATGTTTCTAATCCCCACTAACGAGAATTAATAATTCTCACTGTGAAGATTTTTAAATTTTTTTTAATAATCTGAGCCCTATGATTAGAAAAGAAAGCAGGGGAATCTTAAGATAAAAAATCTATGTATTCAGGGGAAAGAAAAATAAATATTTGTTAGCAAGTCAGCTGAGTCACACAGAAAGAGGCTCAGACCTGGCCATGCATAAATGAGGACATGGATGTCTAAGTGTCTCTCTCTCTCTCTCTCTCTCTCTCTGGACACTTTTGTTCTCTCTCCCCATTAGCTGCTGGGGGGACACTGTTCCCAGTTACCTATTCCTGAGGCTGAGCCACCTCTTGCAAGGTCCCTTTGGCCACCCCTGGTGGATGAGAGGGGAGGCCTGGGAGCCTTCTGGGCAACATGGTTGCTCTCTGCTAATGAGGGTGCTAGGAGGGCTCTCCTCTCCCCTCCATCTCCTGTCTGGGGCTTGGGCTTAGGGTAATCCATGGACTCCTACAGAGTATCTGCAACCTTGGGGACACAGGGACAGACTCAGGACTGAGGGTTTGACCACACAAGCCCCAGGGAGGACAGCCAGGTCAGTGGCTGGGGAGGTGAGCACTGCAACCCACACACGTTCAATAATGAGCCCTGTGCTCCATCTGTCTGCCTGTCCATCAACCTGGCGACCTCGTGGGCACTCACTGGGTCATTATCAGGCAGGGGTGGCTTCTCGATCCCCTTACTTTGAGTTGATGATTTCATTCTGACCAGCCTCTCACTTTCAAAGGAACCCTGAATGAGAAGATATCAAGTCTCTTATTTCTCTAATCACATCTCATAAAACTCCAAATAACCACTGGATCTGTTTTCAAAATGTTATCTTAGCCTGCTGCCCGTGTATTCTGTCCTGAGTGGTGACGGGCTTGACAGAGAAGAAGGAAAAACTGGGAAGTGGGAAAAAATGGAGTTCAACGACTAACTGGATACAGCTGTACCTGCAGCCTGATCTTCCTGATGGTTCAGTTACCCCACACAGGGCGCACTTTCCCCTGGCCCACAAGGAAGATCATCCAAATTGTTTACTTAGAACATAGAGACCCCAGTGGTGGACTCCCCAGAGTCAGAACCATGCATTCACTTGACTTCCCAGGTACTTAAAGAAACATGAGAACATGGTGAGGGAAAGAGAAAGGGAGAGAGGGAGGGAAGAGAGAGAGATACAGAGAGAAAGAGAAATGGAGGAAAGCAAGAAGATGGGAGGAGTGTGGGCGTGGGAGTGGGGTCAGGGTTTATTTGAAAACCCAAGCTGCAGTCTGATCATCTTCATGACCCCCACCCCCACCCCTTGAGATGGTTCTCATGAGGTGAAATGCCTGGTCTCTGAGGCTGACCTCTCTGAAATGCCACCGCCACCAAGACCTGACAGCCGTAACCAGAGTGGTTTTACTTAGATTGTAATTATACAGATCAGTGGGCTTCTGAGACAATCTCTCCAAATCCTGGGCTCTTTTTTTCCCAGAATAGAGACCACGATGATACCAGGGAGCAAACTCACAGTGTGACAAGCTTTTATTCAAATGCCTGTGGCATGCGGAGCCAGCAGTCTGTCAATGGATGCCCCCTGCATAGCCAGCAAAAGGAATGAGATTGTCTAGACTCACTGAAGGGACCAGAGGCAGGCAGAGGGGAGGACGGCCTTGGATCCACCAGGAAGCCTCCACTGCGTCTCCAAGAGCCCTGCCCTCCCCCACATAACCGACCATATGTGGCCAGTTCCCAGTGACATATAAGCTGTAAGCTGCTGTGGTGAAGGTGGGTGCATTTATTATGCAGATGCATTAAAACTCCTGCCAGGAGACCTCCAAACCAGCTCAGACTCCAGTTTTGTGGAGTCCAGCCTCCTTCTTGCAGACTCCTGGGTCATCCATCTTGCTTTTCCATGGAGTCCATGTATCTTGCATCCCTGGTGCAAATCATCAGCACCCTCAGCACATCAGTGATCATGCAAGAAGAAGGGAAACAGGGGTTAGTCAGGAAGGGAAACTGCAAGGTCTCAGAAGGGACTCAGGAACACTCTGATAAGGAAGCTTGTCCTAAAATCGCACACCTGAAAAGAATTCTAAAACAATCAATAGTGAATCGGATTTCATACTTCAGGTGACAGATGGACTTCTTCTCTGGATCAAGGTTAGGGCATGTTTACAACATCAGGAAAGTTGACCGACGGGAGGCCTCAACCACAGAACAGTGCTTCCTTCTGACGGCCCAGGGCAAGGCAGGAGGGAAAGGTTGGGAGTCTACATGGGAAGGATTTTCAAAAGAAAAAAAAATCATTGTTTGTCATTCTTTGCTTTTCAAAGAACCAGAGGTCACAACACAAAGTTGGACAAGAAATGAATCAAGAGCCTGTTTTGTCAACTTAATCAGTACCTGAACTCCTTCTAAAAGGTGAAACAGCAATTTGGAATCCCAAGACCATTTTGCAGGTGGTGACTGGTTCTCCCTGGCAATTTGGAATCCCAAGACCATTTTGCAGGTGGTGACTGGTTCTCCCTGGACATCTTGTCACTGCCAGTTAGAAGTGGAGTCCTCAGCCAGTGAAACTGGAAGACCCAAAGCTAAGGGAGCCTGACTTGCTGGTGGTGAGCTGGGGGACTCAGTTGTTGCTGGACCCCTGTCACGTGGCTGGTCAAAATCCATCAGGTATGTATGCAGGCTGAGGGTTTTGAGACTTTTTTCAAAAGATGCCACAAGTTAATATTTTATATAAAATTTCTGGAATTCTAAATTTTGTAACAAATCTAAATTTTTTATTACATTGTTCTGGCCCAAATCAATACTTCAGATCCAGCTGAATATTGCCTGATTGTACATTATGCCATACAGCATCTGTGGTCCCAAGGGAGTCTTTGATAAAAATGCCAACAGGGCATGAGACCACATGGTTGTGTGGAGTGGGAGAGGCCCTATGGACTCATGGGCTCAATATGATAGGATTGTTTTTTTCCTTGCTCAGGTCACCATTCAGGGAGGAGATGGAGGGGATTCCTCTCCAGGAAGTCACTCTGAGACGACTCCGGCTCTCTCCATCTTGCAGCCTCATGTATTCCTGGCCTTTGCGTTTTATAACTACATCCTGGCTGAGAACAGAAAGCTGTTAAGACACACAGCTCAACTGCTTCCATGTGTGGATTCTGTTCCTGTTACTCAAATGTCCAGACTTCTTCCATTTTGGAACACTGACATCTTGAATGCGTGGCCTGTATGTCAATCAGGAGAGGGAAACCAGTAACCTACAACTTCAAGAAAATTTGGGAATCAGATGATAAGAACTTGGTACCAGTTTTCCCATATTCCCCTGGCCAGAACAGAACATGTGGTACCACCTAACCTGGGAGCGAAGCTGAAATTATAGCCCCACCCTATGCAAATGAGAAAGAGCCAGTTTTTTTTTTTTTTTTTTTTTTCCCCACAAACAGAAAGATCAAAGAAGAATGGGTCTTCAATAACTGTGGAGATGCAGCCGTGGTCCTTGACTACCTCTGTCCTTTGACAAGGAAAAAAATAAATTTCAGTTGTGGGACAAGGGTTTGGTGATCTAATAAAAACTGATACATAATAAAACTTATTGGCGCATCCTCCCCAGAAGCTACAAGGAAGCAAGAACTGACTTTCTTGTGGGGGAGAAAAGAACTTGCAGCTGCATGGCCTGCCAGGAACCAAGATGGCACTACCCAACAGCAGCCCTGGAGCATTGTGGGGATTTGGGCACACTGTCCTCCAGGAACACCCAGGCTGAGCTACTGTAATCTTCAGGATGTATCCATTTAGCAGAACTCTGAGTGACAGCTGTAGGCATGGGCTCTGCAGAGCCTTCACACAAATCCAGACATCTTTTGCATAATGACTCTTCAGTACATTCCACAACTTCTCCAACAGGAGGAAAGACAAATTGGTAAATGAGTGCAATGTCATATTATGGAGTTAATTTTTTCTAAGTTATAAAAAATGATGAAGGAATCAGAAATTCAAAGAAAGGTGCAAGGAGAAAGTAGTAAATCACTTACACCATCCATAAATATTTTGGTATTTGTGCATTTTATACAAAAATAAAGTTGCCTGTATATATCGTTTAATAATTGTGTTCTTTTTATTATTAATCTATCTTCTCAGGTCCACCAAACAGTAATCTAACATCCATTTTATTATTTTCATGGAGACATCATTTTTATTTTATGAATGTGTCCATTTATTTTTTTTCTAATTCATATTGATAGTATTCATGAGACATTTAATCAGTCTCCTATTTAGAGACATTTTCCCTCACTGTAAGAAGTATACTTAAATAACTGCCATACAAATTCCTATTTTTAACATATTTCCAATGAAGCAGAATTACAGGGTCAAAAATCACACTTAATTTAAAGCATTCAGATTGCCAAAATCATTTCCTGAAAATCTTACTTCAAATAGAAAGATTTTTAAAAGATGCATTACTTCCAACATTTAAAGATATTATCAATGTGTTTGGCTCAAATTGGTATCTGCTTATGCATTGTATCAGTCGTTAGCGAGATAATACACTTAAAATATATGTTGATTTTTAGTTCAAAGTTTAGAAACTGACTTTGTAATATATTTTATAAATTTTGTAATGATGTGGCTCATCTTTTTTTCTGATTACAATATGATCAGATTGCCATAAATACTCACATGTGGCCCTGGGATGAAGACACATGTAATAATATGTTTTTAAATAGGAAATTAAAGCTCCAAGGGTTTAAATATCTTGTTCCAAATCCTAATAAATTCAGAATCTTTAGGATTAGGGATAAGAATCCAGGACTCTCGCTTCCATCCCTTCTGAAATTCCCACCATAGAGATAAGCTTGGCCAGCTTCAGGGGAGTGGGGACGGGATGTCAACCACCCCCACCTCTGAGCAGGACCCTCCATGTGCGCAGAGGCAGCAGAACCTGGGGTGGACTGACTCCTGCCTTCACTCGCTTCCTTGGCTGTGCTTCCTCCATGTTGAACACGGTGATGCTCACTACTCCTTCTGTGACATCCTTGTCCCCCTTGCCTTGAGGATGTCCTGGTGGTTAGGGACATGCATGGAAAAGAAATGTAAATGCTATCAGCAAAAATGACAGCATTATCCTATTGAAAGACACTCTTATTAAAATAAAGAGCTTACCCCTACATAAAAATGTCTTAAAGTTTGGAAAGTTCAAAGTCAATATAGAGAATTGGAATTGAATGGTTTCCTCTTAGGGTAACGACTCAGGGTTGATTCTAACAACCCAAGTGAATTTGCAAATCTTAGAACAAGCTAAGGCATCACAAACTCGTCTTCAGAGGCAGAACTTAAAAACTCGTGTGAACTCGAAGACTAGGATGGGACCAGGCACAGAACGTCCTCCCCAGAACTCACATCTTGTAGTGAAAGTACAGGACCCAAAACCTGTGCCTCTGGCAATGACATTTCTGCACAAGGCTTTCCTCCATGTCTGAGCAAGTCTCTTTGAAGAGCAGAACCAGGCTTTGAATACCACAGGGATCTTTTAAAACCTGGTGTCCGGAGTGAGTGTTATCTTTGAATCCAGATTGCTCCCAGAGAACAAGGGCAGCTCAGGCATCACGGCATGGCCCTGAGGATTGCTGGTGAAATTGGAGAGAAAGCCTTCAGCAAGTGACTTAGGAGTGAGTCACTTAGCTCTGAGCACTGCTTCTCTTTCCTCAGGAGACACACGCTTCCTGTGGGGGTAGGGACATTCACCACACCTCCAAGCCTCCTGCTCAAGTGAAGATGGCAGGGCTCTGACACTCAGCAGGCCCTTCCCGCAAATTAAAATGAAAATGGACATAAATGATATTACTCATGGTCACATCAAGGGAGTTCATTTTACCTTTATATCTCCTTAGGTGGTGAAATCTGAACAAAAGCAATTAGCTCTGTGAGTTGGGGCTCTATTTTATCAGGCTTTGGTAAATCATGGGTATTTAATTCATGTGTGCTCGGTGGATAAATGAAAGGATCAATTTCTCTAACCATTTTAACATATCAATTCTTAAAGTGGACAGATATTCTCCTTTGTCAAGAGAAGCCAGATAATACTATTTCGAGCTATGAAAACACTCTTTTTTTTTCTTAAAATGTCAATCTTTTTTTTTTAATTTTAAAAATTTATTTATTTATTTTAACTTGTTATACATGAGAGCAGAATGCATTTCAATTCATAGTACACATTCAGAGCACAACTTTTCATGTCTCTGGTTGTACACAAAGTAGAGTCACACCATTTGTGTCTTCATATATCTTCTTGGGGTAGTGATGTCCATCTCATTCCACCATCCTTCCTACCCCACTGCCCCATTCCTTCCCTGCCCCCCCTTGTCAATATTTAAAAGAATATTGGGTGGCCCAGATTAAACTCTTTAATAGTCATGTGTAGCCTCTGTGATAGGTGTCTGTCTCTTGTTCCAATGGATTTGGTTTTCTCTATAATAAACAGGCTATTGTATTGTTTTTAATTGTAAATAACTAGGTTTACTCTAGAAAATAGGGAGGTGTTTAATAAGGAATATCATGAAATTTGCCCAGTTATTGGAAATGGGAAAGGAGATTCTAGATTCAACTTCCATGAACAGCACTCAGAGGCCTTCAGCTATAGTGTTGGTATGTGGGTCCCATGACATACACATTCAACAAACGTTGAGGTTGAACCTAATCACCAATGTCATGGTATCTGGAGCTGGGTCCTTGGAGAGGTACTTGGGTCACAAGCATGGATCTTCATGGATGGGATGCGCATTCTCATAATAGAGGCCCCAGGGAGCCTCCTCACCAATCTGCCATGTGAGGTCAGAACCAGGAAGAAACCCTCACGGACATCCCCTCTGCAGGCTCTTTGGTCCTGGGTTTTCAGCCTCCAGCACTATGAGGAATCAGTGCCTGTTGTGCAAACCACACAATCTGTGCTGTCTGTCATAGCAGCTTACTAAGGCTAGGACACCTTCCAGGAAATGGCCAGATGGAGAAGCACAGGGATCCTGCCAGTGTGGAGATCAGTACTGGAACAAAATACCTGACAAGAAAAACCTAGAGAAGGAAATGTTTGTTTTGGTTTATGGTTTCAGAGGTTCAGTCCATGGTCAGCCAGCTTCACAGCTCCAGGCCTGAGGTGATGCAGAACCTCACAGTGGAAGGTGTAGCAGAGGAGAGCAGCTCAGGACATGGCAACAGAGAGGAGAGAGAGAGAGAGAGAGAGAGAGAGAGAGAGAAGGGCTGCAGGAAGAACAACCCTTCCAGTGCAACCCCCCAGTGACCCATCTCATCACCCCACCACACCAACCCACAGTCACCACCAGCCATTCCAACTGCATGGACTGAAGAGGTCACGGCTCTCGTCATCTAACCACTTCACCTCTGAATATCCCTGCATTAACAGGAGGTTGTAGGGGACACCTCACACCCAAGCCATGATAGGAATAGACTGCCACCACCACTGGACCAGAAATACTGGACTTCTTCAAGCCTGTGTCCAGACAGTGGTTCCTGAATCCCCCCCAGCCTGATGCATATATCTATGATCAATTCTTACACAGCAATGTGTGAATGGTGGGCTCTATGGTCCACGTCTAACCCCCATGGCTGTGAGTCTGCTAAGGTACTTCTGTGTTTTTCAGTTCATATTATGAAGGCAGGTAGGTTCTCTATGAAGAGAAGTACTAAAATGTGCTTCTTGATAGATCCGTGAAACTCAAATTTCTTCTCCATGAACCTGGACTTGGACTACATATTTCATTCCCACTGCATTCAGGTAGCATCATTCAGGGAAAGTCAGGGTTCCCTGGAACCAGTAGACTATAGAAAAATGTTGTGTAAACTTCTCCCAGGTTTGGGACAAGTACACAGTCTTGTTCCTTTTCTCTCTTCATCTTTTGACCGATAAAGAGGACATGGCAGTATCACAGAGGGCAGTGGAGCCATAAAGTGGGAGGATCTTGGTGCCCTGAGTGACTGCATGGAGCCGAGCATCCGGCCTCCCACACAGCCAATCAGCCTTTATCTTGACCACGAGCTACTTCTCTGTCTTGTTTTACCAGCTGGCATTAAGGGACTTGCCAGTTCCTACAGGTGACATTGAGGGATGATGGCCATGAATAACACACACCCTTTCAAAAGGGGAAAATACAAGGGTGCATTAAAGTCCTTCCCTCTAAGAAAGAGAGAAAAACAAAAACAACAACAAAGAAATCCCAAGACAACACAACATGAAGCAAAACCAACACAGTCACTCCAGCCATCACTGAAGAGATAATTCTAGCAATCCCCCCCACACAGGTGTTCCAGCCGTCCAAGTTTAAGACTCATCCTGTCAGCCGCGTATGAAGGTGGCTGTGTTACATAGTGTGAATCAGTGAAAACAGCACTTTGCAGAACCTGATGAAACCCCAAACTTTAAAACCACACCCCAGCCAACATTCCCATATGAGCCTAATAAACCCTCCCTGCCCAGGAGATGCACCAAACTGATTTGATGGCCTGCTCTCTTCTGTGAGTATTGCATATTTAATATATTTCTTGTGAGAGAAAATATGTGATTTGTTTGTGTGGATGCTTTGCTCTGTTTTTAGGCCTTGAAGAACAAGTCACTGGTCCTGTTAGTGTGGACGTGTGCACTCCAAAATCCTCTCCTATAGGTTCCAGCCCTTTGTACCTGACCCTTCCAATTGAAGCTATTAGTTCAATTGATCTCTGTCTTCCCAATCCCAAGTGCTTATCATCTTTTCACATGCTAAGAAATGTCACAGGAGGTTAAACTCTGTTGATGGTTGTTAACCATTCAATTGATAAAATTTTCTAAAAAGGGATCAAATACAAGGCAGGAAACTATTAGATCGGATTGGCTTTGACCTTGTGTTCCCTGATCTCTGTGTGTGGTGGTAAGAGGAGGGAAGTGGTGTTTGGGACTTCTCTGGGTTGCTGTGCGGGTTTGAGGGTTGTGGGTATCGACGAGGGGGTGTATCCTGGATCCATCAGTTGCCTGCAGTGAGACCCTGTGGGATCTACACACACTGTACTTTTCGAGCAGTAGATTTCAGCTCTTTCCTATAGACGTGAACTGGAGCCTGCTCTGTGCCAAGCACAGGCAGCGAGGAGAGGCTGCCTAGGTGTTGCCCCGCCACAGCACAGTGGGTGGAGATGGGGGAGGTGCACGTTCCCCAGGGAGGTCCCTCTTCCATTGGGCCCTGCCTTTGATTTTTCAAAGATCAGATTAAACCTGTCTTCAGATAAATATTACATGGGCTCTGGTGGGTTAGAGGCTGGCTGACCTGCTTCCCATCCCAGGAGAATCTGCTTTTCTGGAAAACCATAGACTTGGCATAAAGAAAGTATGAATGGCCACTCAAGGTGGGACCCTGAACATCAGGTGGCCAAGGACGGAGTGGGGGTCCTCGTGCTGAATTGCAGAGGCTAATACATCTGTCAGCTGCTGAATAAGTCCCTGGGCCAGAGACCCTTCTCCATGGGCAGGCAGACTTGAATGAGAGGCTTTCTAAGGGGACTGGCATGTTCTCAAATGGGAGTGATATAAGGTGATGGACTTCTGAGTTTATCAGACAGCTAAATAAACAGACTTTCTCTCCTCCCTGGAAAACTCTTACACATGCCTCAAGGCCCACTCGGTGCTGCCCTCATTAGGGGTTTCCAGATAGAAGGTAAATGTGTGGTCTTGCATGAGTGGATGTGTTGGGTGAGGAGGGCTTGGGAAATTTAGCAAAGTTTCCTTTGAAATGAGGGATGGAGATGGGAAGAAGTTACAGGGGAGATGATGGAAATCCTACATTAAGCAGAGTGATGGCAGCAGACATGCTGTGCTCAAACGCATGGGACCTCAGCAATTTTAACATATGGAAACGGTTCTCTAGTTCAAGGTGCTGGTGACAGAGAAGTGTCCTGGGCCACTAAGTCCTCCATTAAGCCTCTCGGAAATAGTTTATTGGCTGCTTATATATGCCACACCTTCTGCTCGGAGCTGAAGTATGACAGGTACAAACTCACAGTCCCAGTCCCAAAGGAGAGACAGGCCTTGAACAAGCCACATAACTATAGGGAAAAGCACAACCATGAAATAGTTAGGAAACTGCACACATGTGGTACAAAGTGTAGGACTTGACCTGCTTTTACAAATAGGGGCAGGTTTCCCTCAGGAGGCAAAGCTTCGTTGACCCCTGGGGTGCACCAGAGTTGCCAGGCAAGGGTGGAGAGCCCCCAGGCACAGGCTGTGGAAGGGACTGAGATGGCAGTGCACAGGGGGAGTCCGACTGGCCTGTTGCTTTGGTAAATAGTGTTGTAGATGAGCCTTCTATGCACGCCGCCCCTCCTTTTCTATGTTCCTGGAGAGGAGGGCATGGATGGATGAGCAAAGAAAGCCTGTGAATTTAAAAGGGTTTCTTTGTTGCAGGGCTTTTCAGAGTCTTGGCTATTTTGTTTCCACTTACAAAGCTGCAGAGCCTGGAGCTGTGGACCGGTTGCAGCTGGCTGTGGGAGATGTGGGTTTGTCCAGGATGCTACTCCATGCAGGGTTCCCACAAACACGTGGGGAGTCTGGGTTTACCCCAGCCTCTCCTCTCACCAACAGAGGGAAATGTAGTGCAGAGGCAAGAAAGACACCAGTCCCAGGTCTTCGTTGCAGGATATGAACTAGAAATCTTTGTTGCATTCACTTAAATGCATGATTTGATTCATTTTTGTTTAGCTATTTCACTAGCAGCCACCTCCACCTACTAGGTTCTGTTGCATTAAAGCCACAACTCATAATGTAAGGGTAAAAGAAATTGAAGTTAAAATGTAAAAGTTAAAGGGTAAAAGACCGGGTGTTGTAAAGTTTCTAAGCTGCAAGGTCTGAGTTAAAATGTAAAGGATTAGGTATTGTTAGGTTTCTATGCTACCTGCAAAACCTGAAATTTCTGTAGCTGTTAAGACAATGCTTAGAACCGCCCAGTAAACATTTCCCCTGACTGTTTGATTGTTTAATAACTGAAGGGGTCTGTGTGGTTGCACGTAGGCCTTGCAGGGCCTAAACCAATCAGTTTAAATGTGTACTCTCCTTAGGAATGACCTATCACTCCAGCCTGACCTGTTCCCGCCAATGAATGAACCAATCATGTTTAGGAGTTGTTGTTCAATTTTCCCGCGCCTCATGATGATTTGTTCTGACGTATACAAAGCCCTCCGCCCTCCCCAAAAAGTGTACTTAAGCAGTGCTCAGCCCCTGCTCGGGGGCTCTGGGCTGTTCTCCCTTCTTGAGTGGGCACGGAGCCCCAGCATGCTGGTTCAATAAATCCCCTTCTGCCAATTGCATGAGTGGTCACTTGGTGGTCTCTTTCTCCAATGCTTCGCCTGACCCTTACAATAACAAAATTAGGGTACATCTCTTATTTGATCCTTAGCAGAATGCCCTGGCAAGGAAGCCATCCTCGGAGCTGGCCATATTCCAGCTCTGGGATTCCACACTGGGGACCCCTGTTCTGAGCAACTTTATACTTCAAAAAAAGCAGCCATCCCTTGATGCCACCTAGAGGTGCCCTGGCACTTGTCCCATGATAATTAATGCTCTGCCCATGCCAAGGTCAATATTCAGTGTCTCCTTTTTGTGTTGGAATAGTAGACAATACACAAGAATTTTTTTTTTTTTTTTTCCCCTGGTGCAGGAGAGAAAAAAACCTGTGAGACCAAAGAATGTTAATGAGAATTTCTCACACAAAGACTCACTGCCGCTGCTCCCTTGGGGCAAAAGGAAGGGAGAGACATTTACAAAAATATAAATAGATAGTCCAACATAAGAGTGTTCTATTATTTAAAATCTCTGTAATGTTGTCTTGGATTTAAGAGCTGTAATTAATTATGAGCCATGATGAATGGTCAAGGAAAAGCCAATGATCATGGCCCTGGTGGTGACAGCCTACTCGGATGTGAGGACATCTTGTCACATTCACGCTGCTGATTTATTAGGCACTCAGTCTTACCCAATTGATCTTGCAAAGAGAAATTGCTATAAATATAGAACAACTACAGAGAAATCCATCCAGGGCAGTAAAGACAGAGGCGACGGCCCCAAATATGGATTTTCAAGTTTGTTCAGGGAGCTGCTTCCCTGCACGGTGAAGCACACTGGGGCCCATCCTGGGCCTGACATGTCCCCCCAGCCTAGCACAAAGCTGGGCCCAGGGGAGATGCCTTCAATTATTTTGAAATAATTCTTTGAATTAAATAGAGCCAAGTAGGATCTAATTAAGTTTAAAGAAAAAGTACAGAAAATAAAAGTCCCCCAAACCTAGGTGGAAAGAAACTCTCCCAAATTCTGGAATAATTAAGGCACAATTATTTAGCCCAGAAGCCCAGAATTGGGAAGGCGTGTGACAGTGCATAGGGAACAGAGAGGGTTGAAGGGACCACACATTCCAAAGAGCTCATGCTCCCTCCAGGATCCAGGGAGCGGAAGTAGGAATGGATTCTTTTACATCTGATTTTGAAGCACAGAACAAAGATCTGTCCTAGGAGATGCTGCTTCCATGTTAAAGCTGGAAGGATGCTTCTGACGCCCTTGCTTCCTAACCTGTGAGACTTAGAGACCAGATCATTGCCCTTCATGGGCGAGCTGGTGTGTTTCCCACCTTCCTGGACCACCCAGAATCCAGGCAGTACCTTCTGTTCTTTGAACCCACAAAGGTGGCACCATGGCACCCAGGCACCATGAGACCTTCCTGGTGGAATCCTGTAGAAGGCCAGTCTCCAGGACAGGAGTCAGGCCACAGCTGTCCTGGCTGTGGCAGGGGACCACAGACACTGAATGCTCAACACCAGGACTTGCTCCAAGGTGGCACAGCCACAGCAACTCTGGAAAAAGGAGCCCAGTGAGGGACAGGTGATCAGGGCCACAAGACTAAGCTGGCTGGGAGGACTCACACCAAGGGAGGACCCTCCTCTCCCACCTGTGTCCACAGGCCACATCCTCCCATATCCTGGGATAAAGATCAGAGAGCGGGGAGGAAGACAGAGGCCTGGGAAGCCATCTTCTCAAAGGAGAAGCAGGGCTGGTGGAGCTCTGATGAGGATCATCAGCCCCTGGTGATCAGCCATGCCCACTGCCCACACACGTGCAGCAGACAGCCATGCAAAGAGGTCCCTGCAAACCCTGAGAAAACAAGCTCCAAACAGACACTCAGTGACACCCAGATGAACAGAACACCCAGGAAACTTAAGGGACCACTCTCCCAAAGGAGTCAGAGGCCACCTCTGCGTCAGGTGCTAAAATCATTGAGAGAGACAGAGTGGGGTTAAGGTCAAAGTTAGAATCTAAGATTTTGGCAGATATTGAAAACTTAATTTTGCCTTAGATCATTTAGGTAGTTGTGATGCAATTAAACATGCATTTAAACAGATTCTATCATGGTAATAATAACAAAATAACTATTGCTTGGGTACAGAGAAATACAATCAAACTGTTGGCAAAGTCATTTGCAGGTGGCCCCAATAATCCACAGGTCTCCATGTCAGATTCTAGCCAGTAATCGTCATTAATTATTTTGCAAATTCTATAAAGCCACATTAATTTAGAATCCATTATTTCTGCAGAATGTGTGACATTTATGCTAAGGTGGAATCCACAGCACCTTTGTCTTGTCTGAGATGAAAGGGTTCCCTGTGCTAGGAACAAAGAAGTGGAGGATTTAAACTGAATAAGGATGAAAACATGTTGGAAAATGGCATGTTATTTGTTCATAAATGATAATCATAACTGGAGAAGCAAAAAGTTCTGTTCATCCTTCTCCCCAAAAGCATTTTGGGGTTCTCTGCCTGGATAGCATTATTAAGTCTTAATGCACATTCAGAGTCTTAATGACATCTCAAAGCTCCCAGCATGCATTTCGCTATGCAATTTCCACAATTCAGACTTTTGCTCATTCAAATTGGCCTTCTGATTTCATTAGTCTATATATTGTACTCACAACCCAATCTCCTGGAAAAGGCAGTTGCAGGCACTGTCTGCTGCTGGACAATCCATGGAAGGTCCTTGTTCCCTCCCTTTGGCTTTGTGACCTGGAGCCACACATCTGAGGTCTCTGTGCCTCAGCCTCTTCTTTGGTTAACTGGGGGTGATGATGAGCCTCACCCTTCAGGTTTGTTATGAGAGCTAAACAGCTGGTATTAACAAAGAATGTCCCTGCCCATCTTCTTAGGAAGCCCCAATTAAGATCAGCTTTGCTGGGTGCGGTGGTGCACGCCGGTAATCCCAACAACTCAGAAGGCTGAGGAAGGAGGATTGTAAGTTCATAGCCAGCCTCAGCAACCCTTAGGTAATGTAGTGAGAAACTGTTTCAAAATAAAAAGTGCTGGGGATGTGGCTAAGCGGTTAAGCACCCCTGGGTTCAATCCCCAGTCCAAAAAAAAAAGATCAGTTTCAATGTGTTAGTATCCTTTTTGTATCAAAATGTCGTGAATGGCCATACTCCTGGTCTGTCTGCCAAGGAAACATCTTCACAGTGGATCTGCTCTCTAGCATTTGGGGATCAGTGTTCAGGGACTGTACTATTTGCCACTGCTGCTATAAGAAGTCACCACAAACTCAGTGGCTTTTGCCATTCAGTTATGGAGGTCAGAGATCCCTTGGCCATAGTGTAGGTAAGGCTGCTCTCTTCTGGAGGCTCCAGAGGAGAGACCCTTTGTTTGTCCTACCAGCTTCTAGACCTCAGTGTCCACTGCCAAGTGTCCTTCTCTGATGGGCCCTGCTGCCTTCCTGTGACAAGGACCTTAAATCAGACTGCCCTCCCCTTTGCCTCTGGAAGATCTCCCCATGGAAAGGTTCTCAGCTTAAGCACATGGGCAGAGTCCTATCTCCCATGTCAGGGAGCACACTCACAGGTTCTGGGGGTAGGGAATGGACATCTTCAGGGGACCCTTAAATGACCACATGGACACTGACATTCAGTCTTTAGTTTCACTCCTGTCTCCCAGCCTGCTCCACCCTCCCCCAGTCTTTCTCTTCTTAGTGAACAGTAGTGGCTTTAAAGGATGTATCTACAATTACAAAAAGATGGCTGTGCTACTGATAAGCTTTCCAAGTCATATCAGTCTTGATTGGCATTAAAAAAAAACAAAAACTTGCCAATTAAGCAAATACACATTAAAAAAAAAAAAAGACGAGTAACAAGAGGAATAAACAGATGTCTCTCATTAGCAAAGTAAGGGATTTTATTTTTACCAACTTTACTTTTCTTTCTTAATGCTCATCCATAAATGAGGTAAAATGAAGGCTTGGGCTAAATAATGAAACCTTCAAGCTTCCAGACATAGGGAACAGCAGAGTTGAGACAAAGGGCACAGCAGCAGGCTTCACCCTGGGCAAGACAACAATGGCCCCTATGAACTTGCTCTGGGGTCATGTGACCTTCTGACATCTTATGCATATAAAAGAATTTCCCAAAGGGGGCTCCATGGATTCCCAGGGAAAGCAAGTCACAGCCTTGACCTTGTCCTGACTTTGTGGCCAGCAACATTTCTGCCCCTGGTTCCAGCGCTCAGATGATTTGCAGTGATGGTCCTCACTGCCTAGACATAATCCAGGTTTGTGCAGGGGGCCACATAGGTGATGGGAAGGGGTGAAGCTGGCTGGGGAACCTCCTCAGGCCCACACTTTTATTTATAGTTTAAATACTTTCCAAACCAAGTATGGGCTTTCCCACTCCTGTAGAAATACCTGGCTCTCTCAGCCTATCTTTGGCTTCCCCACTTTGAATAAAGCATAATTCTCAAAAAGGGTCTAACCTTCCTCTTAACCCTACCCCAAGAAATGAGACCACAAGAAAGCCACAGCATCTCAGCTCCAGGTAGATGATGGTGGACGGTGGGAGGAGGGACTGGGCATTATGGAAGCTCCCCTTGCAGAGGGCACTTGGGCTTCTCACCCTGCAGTTGGCTCCTAGGTGGTAAGAAAGAAGGTAGCATGGGAAGGCATGGAGAGTCTGGTGGCCATGAGTGTTGGGCGTTGTTCCCATATGGATGCTAAGTGCTGACAGTGAAGGACAGGCATGTGAGGGCCCCCACCACTGCCCCTCATGGAAGCCCCTTTCTAGCCAGCCCTCCCTTCCTTCCTCTATTCCGGTGACGGTTCCCTGTGCCCCCTCCCTGCAGCCACACAGAGGAAGCCAGGTCTGTGGTCTGAACTAATACAGGGCCAGAGGGTCTCCTCTCCTGGGAATCCCTACACCAGTCAGGAGTAGGGAGCTGGTATCTGAGAAAAGGAATACTTGGGCTCAGAGGTGACATGTGAGAGCCCCAAGCCATGGAGAGGAGAAAAAACAGAGTAGCGGGGAGAGTGGCCAAGAGACTAGACATAAATCCCCAGTGACAATGAGGAGCATGATGGGAATTCAACATTAATGACCAGTCAAACCCTCATCTGAGCACCAGGCCTTACACTTACCTGGTGACACCATCTCTCAGTGCTTGTCTTCTTGAAAGAAAGATTTCGGTCATGAGACTTAGACAGAATAAGCAGAACGTTGATGGAGTGAAATGGAAGCGAGGGCCTCACTGAGTCCTCCAGAGATGGGTTTTCAGTTTGGTCTGGAAACTTCCCTCCTCAGGTGCTGTACACTTGGGCAGTTCCTCCAGGCCTGGGCCTCAAGGGTCTGCAGGTGCTCCAAAAAGGGCCAGGCCTTAGGCTGGTCCAGCTCTTTCCCTCCCTCCCTCCCTCCCTTCCTTCCTTCCTTCCTTCCTTCCTTCCTTCCTTCCTTCCTTCCTTCCTTCCTTCCTTCCTCCCTCCCTCCCTCCCTGCATTGTAATCACATATTAGTGGGACTCAGGATGCAATGACACTCTAATTTGCACAGGACTTGACCAATCTCACACTTTTCAGTTTTACATCCATCTGTGAAGGAGGTGGTTTTATTTAAGGAGGGTATTTCCTGCCACCCAAAGTGGAGTGATCTTCGTCACTCAAGATGGAATGAGCCTGATTTTCCCTCCATCCATTTCCCTGTTCATGTCTAACTACCTACTTCACACTAAGACACTAAAGAGTAGGATTTGGTAATAGTAAACACTATCATAACCCTCAGTTTACAAATGGAGAACTGGCCACTGAACCACAGGGAGCCCACACTGTCACCTGCTTAGTGCCACCTCTGTGGCACATCAACTTTGTTCCTTTAGTATAGCTTTTTCTTTTATTTACCAATTTATTTGGCCTCCTATAATGAGCTGACTGCCCACGATGCTGGAAGCCCTGTAGGTGATCAGATTTTAAACAGTGGAGCCGAGTCTGTTTGTCCAGGGTGGGAGTTTGATATCTGAGTGATGAGCAGCTTCCCAGACAAATAGATGTGTTCACCACATGCTTTATTCAAATGAGGGCTACTCTCCTCTCCGCTCGGTTACTTAAGCTGAAAATGACGCTCCCCTCTTCCTCATCCTGTTATTAAATTTCAGCATAACACACAAAGGGCACCCCAGCAGGAGCCGCCCCCACCCCACCGAGCTCCTGCACAAGCTAAGGAGCCGCGATGGAAACTCCTGCTGCCTGACACAGGAAACAGAAAAGCTTCGTTTTCTTAAATGACCTTGGATTAAAATTATTACGTTTCCCAGAACTTACCCTAGGAGTTCAAACATGGGAAAAGCGGTACATGAAAGGAAAGGGATGCAGAGGATGTTGAAAAAGAAAGGTCAGGAGTCTGACTAATGTCATTAATTTTTCATCTCATAATAAGGATGAGGCATTTTTAAAATAATCTAACAAGTCAGAGAAGCTGCACAAATGAATGAGAGTTGCAGTTCTAACTATATCCAGGTCCCATGCAGGACACTGGGGGCCTGTGGCCAAGCTGTGTGAACCACAGGCAGCCCCTTCCCAGCCCCCAACATTGGCCTTCCTTCCAGAGAGCTCTTTTATTAGGGAAAAGTTTACAGGAAAATTAAATGACCAGAGGGAAGTGTATCTAAGGTAAAGCTGCATCATGCCCAGACTGTATATGTTCAGGTTATGCAAAGGCAAGACTTAATGATATCTGCTCCCCCAAAGCCAACTAACTTGTGTTCTCAGAAATAATATTTTAATGTTTTATAGGTGGGTCATTGCTGTGGTCAAAGATCACATCTGGGCTCTTGGCAGAGCTTCCATTGTGTTGTCAGGGACATTTGCCCTCATCTGAGGGAGGAACTGGTTCCATTGGGAAACAAGAGTGAGGGGCCCCGTGTCCCCAAGACTCTGCTCTATGAGGCTCAAGGCTCACAGTACTGTGGAGAGGGAGACAGTTTTATATTCTGTCACAATTCAAGACTTAAAAAAGAAATCATAGTAAATTTGACACCCAATTACCTTTTCATTCCTCTTATTACATTAACTAAAGTCTCAGTTCAATGCTGATACCTCCTTAGCATCTCTATAACAACACTCCCTGGAAACCAAACGCCAGATTTGGTTAGACTAACTGTGCTCATTGCATATTTGGAGAGGAGTGATCTTTTCCAGGTCAATTGGTCATATTTATATTTCCACAAGACGTACAACTTTGTACATGAACTACGCACTCATATAACACCATGGTTCCCTTTGTACTCACTTTCCTTTATGCAATACATTTGGCAATTCATCCTCATCTTGTCCCCTTCAGTCATTCTCTTGCTGTGCAGAATTCCCCTAAGTGAACAGACCACAGGTGATTCTCTTCTTCTATGGTGGACATGCCTTTGATGCTTCCTATTAGGGAAAGGCAAGCATGCCCTGGCTGAGGTGAGTGACCCAGAGAACATCTCTGGGGAGCATTTGTGCACTTTGGGGTACATGTGCACTTAGGGGTAGAGTTGCAGTTGTAGAGCTATGGGGTGCGCACATGCGTGACACCAATGGATGTCTCCACAGTCAAGGGGGCTGTTCCCATTCACTCTTCATCACGGATGCGAAAAGCCTGTAGCCCTACATCCTGGCCAGCCCTTCCCACGTGCCTGTATTCCCAGTTCCATCATTTTCATGGGTATTGCTTTGCATTTTCTTGGGGACAGTTGAGAGCCGCCCTTGTGTTCTTGGTCACTTACCCACTTTGGTGAGGTGGCCATTAAGTCATTGGCTCATTTTCCCATTTGGTTTCCTGTTACTTCTGGAAGAAGCTTGTGTCTTTATAACCCCATCTGTGTCTAGAAGATCTGGAAACACACGTGATCAAAAGGGGACATCAGGGGGTCACTTTGAGCCCTGGTAGTGTTCTGCATTTTTATAGGAATGTGCAGAATTTGCAAAATTCAAGTTGTACATATTTTCTGTGTAAACTTAAAAATGTAAAGGAAGGTTCAATTACTAAAAAAATTAGAAAATAACAGCAGAGGGTGTGCACAGTAAGCCCAAACTTGCATGGGTGCCCATGAGAGGGGCAGTGGTGGAGGAAACTGCTGGGGCAGCTGGAAGACCAGAGCCTGCTGGAGAGCCTGAGCTCGTGGTGAGCAGCACCTTGGCCCTGGTGTTCGGGAGGGATTGGTACTAGTGTCCCTGGGGATGCTAAGATTTAGGATGCTCAGGTCCCTAAGATGGAAATAATCACCAAAGGAGAAGGAGAGGTGAAGAGAAACGCTGTGGATTCTCCCTGTCACATCTTCCCACTTTCCACTGATGACCCTGACACCTCTCCAGCACGGGGATGGAAGCCTGGGAAACAGAGTCAGCGAGAACCAGCCCTTTCACTTGGGCCAGAGCAGAGGAGCAGGGGATGGGTCTGAGAACAGCACATGGGAAACCCAAAGATCAGCCATTGGCTTCTGTCCAGGGGTGGGTGAGTTTGAAGCCACTAGCTTCTTTCCCAATTCCAGGTTGGGCTCCCGCTGCACAGAGTAGGGTGGGTATGCAGCCCCATCCCATGGAAGGGATGCCCACTCCCTCCGTCCCTGGTATTTCTAGGCTGTGAAATGTCTCTGGAGTGTGTCAGGAGTGGTCAGATGTAGGAAGGACAGGTGAACACAGGGAGGTGATTCTGGTGACTGTGATGCTGTAGCCAAGACCCACCTCAGCTCACATCACAGCCCCATGGGAAAGCAGGGCCAGGGCCCAGATGTGCGGGGAGCCCTCCCAGGTGCTGCAGGGCCTCTCATCATCAGCCTCCCAGTCGGTGGGCAGAGGCTAGGCCGCCCACACTCCTGAGCTGACAGGGGTGGTGGATGACCCCACTGAGTGCACTTCTCCCACTTAAATGTGAGGGTTAAGAACTTCAAACCTCAAAACAAAACACTCAAAAGGCAAAAAAAAAAAAAAAAAAAAAAAAACCTTAAGAGTGAGGACAACCTTCTAGTTATTTATCTTTACCAGGGTATCTGTTCTCTCCAAATTACATGAGAGTTAATTTGAGCATGGGAGAAGGAATTGGTCAGCCTGAGTGGGGCCCAACGGAACAGAGCCAGGTTGACACCCGTGGCCTTTCCCTTTAGCCCCGTAAACCACAAGAACCTTTATGATGTTTCTCAGGTCAATAGCCTTTATTAGATAAAGAATTCAACTAAGAAGAGACTCCAGGGCACTAGTGGCACATTGTAGAAGAGAGTGCTGTGCTGGGGCACCCTGAGGGAGGGGAAGAAGGGGACCCCCTGTAGTAAGGGAATTCCCTGGATTTGAGTCCCATTCCATCTGTGTTCTGTTTTCTCTCCTGGTGCTGGGGATTGAACCCAGATGTGTAGGCATGCTACATGCCCAACCTTTATATATTTTTAAATTTAAAAGTCCCCGTCTCCACTTTTTGTGACTCAGAGATTCATGACACGTGAGTCCACTGGACCACCTGCACGTGCTCCCCTCCTTGCCCCTCTCAGGCAAAATACTGTTTTCAGTTCAACTCACGGGTGGCTGGACAGATGGGAGGCTGCCGGTCCAGGTGCCCGGGAAATGCAGCTGAGGATGTGGAGGGAAACAGCACTGGAAGTATTTGTAATTCTCCGTAAATGTCCTCCGAAGGCCTCCTAGGAACGCGTGTGTGGGTCTGCTAACTCCCTCTCCAACCACACAGAGCAAGTGACGGAAATTTTATCTTCAATCATAAATTAACTTGGGGAATTTGGAAATATCCCAGAATATCTGTGAGTTGGAGAGGTCTATGAATTTCAATCTGTTGATATTCACAAATAATCCTGAAACATTAGAATACACAGCCTTCGGAGCCCAGGACATCTGGTCCACCTGTCCTTTTCTGGCTTGGCCGTGGCTCATGTCCCCTGGTGCCACAGGCAGGAGTCTTGCGGATCCCAGAGGGCAGGGAGCCTTCTGCCCAAGCTGTACTCACTGAACTCAATCAAAGGAGCTGTTGTTCTGAGCCCGAAACGTCTCTGCTCATTTCCTCCCTTGGCTTCTTCTATTACACAAGTATGATATTCATTTCCAGCTCTGAGTGGCAGATTCCTCCCAGCAGTAGAAATGAGATAGAAGAAAGGAGAGGATTCTGCCCAGCACCCCCCCCCCCCCCCCCCGCCGGCTGTCCCTTCTCATTTCACTGGCTCAGAACAAGCACCTCAGGCGGCTGGTGGTCAGGTTCCCACCAACCCAGTCAATGGCAAATGGTGGTGCTCCCATCCTTGCCATTCTCACTTAGCACAGGTTACTTTTGTAATGTTTATTGCCCCATTCCTTGTGCCCTGGATACACTGAATAGGGACCTTGAAGGATGGGGGATTCCTTAAGCGCCCCCTATGAGCACACAGGGCTTGTACACCCAGGGTGGCTGAGGGGGACAGTAACAATGGCAAGGCAAACGGAGCCCCTGACAGAAGAAGGATGTTCAGGTCCCTTCTGTAGCACCCCTGGGCATGCCTACATCTCCTAATGACTTTATCCCTGGAAGGAGCAGGTCACCTGGAGCAGGGCACCCCAGAGCTGACACTGGGCATGTACTCTTCAACTGATGTGAGCCCCGGCCCCAACGGTCCCAGCACATCTAGCTAACTGCCATTGAAGAGCAGCAGTGTGAAGAAGGAGAACCTTGGGATGCTGGGCATCTGGCCCTCCCACCACACGCAGCCCCTGAACCTGGACATTGTCTCTAACTATCACACCTACCCAAGCACTGCTGGGTGGTTTCCCTGCGTCCAGGGAAAACTGTGGCCTCCAGAATCTAATTTCAGGGGAAAAATAAGGAAGGAAAAAGAAACAATGACTTATGTGGTTGTGTCTCCTCCTTCTCCTCCATCCTCTCCCCCCATCCAGGCCCCCATCTACCTGAGATCAGAGAGCAGTGTGCACCTGAGCAGTCCTCAGCTGGCTTTCTGAACAGTGACCACCCATAAAAACGTCATGCGTCTGTTTCCCTGGGGAAGTTGGGTCCACCCTAAGCCCTCCCCCCTCCAGTGGGAAGGCCCCAGCCACCACCTATGGAGAGTGGTGAGAACACACAGGAGTCCTTGCTCTCTGCCTTTCAGCCTGCTTAGCTGCCACAGCAAAGCCCAGACCAGGTGACTTAACAGAAAGGTCTTTCTTGCAGCTCTGGAGGCTGAAGTCCAGGACCTGGGTGCCAGCACCTCTTCCTAGTTTGCAGGTGGCAGCCTTCCTGCTGCGTCCTCGCACAGAGGACAAAGAGACAGAGCAAGCTGTCCCTTCTTAGAAGGGCAGGAATCCTACCACACAGTCACCACACTTATGACTTCATCTTAACTAAATCACTTCCCAGAAGTCCCATCTCTGAATACCACCACATTTGGAAGCAGGACTTGAATACACAAATCTCAAGGAGGGCACAGCTCCGACGATAGCTATTGCAGCCCCAGGTACTGGCATGTGGCAGGTCATTCAATAATCCATGAATGAATGAAAGAAAGAGAGACAGTCCCTAACTTGCTTTTTCTCTTTTGTTGGGACAAGCACATCTGTGTTAGGTTATTTATTTTTTTTAGCTGATTTTGTCCCACCAATACTCCCTTATAAACCCAGTGATTACTTTCAGAAATCCTTCAACGATGGGAAATTAAATGAGATTTCTAAGACAAAGCAAAATGATAACCATCCTCATGGAGACCATGCAGGTAGAAGGGCAGATATGTGGACTTCCCGTCCTCTCCAAAGCCCAAGGCAGCTGGTGAGATGGCTCTGGGAGCTGGGGCTTTCCACTGCTTACTCCTCAAGTCAGGGGTGATGGTTCCTCAGACCCCCTGCAGTTCCCAGACCTTCCCTCTCTAGCACACCTGTGGTCTAACTCCAGCATTAACCTGGTGTGACTTCAAACACCAGTAATGACTGCAATGACTCCCTTTTTCTTGATGGAACCCAGGCAGATGCTCCACCCCAAGGGACACGTTTTGTATACGTTATGCAACATGTTTGTTCTACTGGGGTCTCCTCCCAAAATAGTCTAACCTCGACCTGTCTGCCAGGACTAGCTGTGGTGCTAAGGTATGAGCTGCTATTTGTATGAATCAGTGGGAGTGAGACCGTGTCTGTGGAAAGCACTGGATGAGCAAAGATAAACACTGGGAATAAGACTGGACAACAGACTTCACTGTGCACACCTGTAGATGCAAGGTGTGGACGCCTCTATCAACAGTCCCCTAGACCAAAAGCATGTGCAGTATTGAATTTAAAAGTCTGAAGGTGCATTCAGAACTGCTTTAGCTGTCAACAGCCTAGACCCTTGCCAACTTTTGGATCCTCCTTCGCAGAATGACCTTAAAGGAAGGATGGAGGAGGGGGTCCTAGCGGGAGCCCTCTTACACTACAGTTATTGCCAAAGAGGAAAACGTAGCCCAGAAGGCCTTGGAAGATACGTCCTCATGTCTGATTGGCCAAAATGAATCGCATGCCCCAATCCTTGGCCATTTAACAGCAAGGGAGTAGTGTGATGTCACTTGGATGAGGCCAATTGCAGCCATCCCCTGGAGTGCCAGCAAGGCTGGTGCTGCCCATCACTGCAGACTTCAACCTGCTTACCTGCAAAGGGGACAGCACTACACTGGGACTCAGGTGACAAAACCACTGGAGCTTAACCAGCTCCAAGTCACATGGTGTCGGTGACGGCTCTTCGCACAGGCCTTTGTGTTCTTCTGCCCCACCAAGAAGTAGTTGGATGATTTTCTATCTGCAAAGCCTCCCAACCCTCCCTTCTGACATAAAGGAAGCAGAACTCTGGTGTGAAGCTGGAGGCGGCTAGGTAATGGTATTTTGTGTTCATCTATTGCATTTATCTATTTTTACTTATTAAAGTGGCTAACTCACATTAATTATACAGATGAACAGCCTTCTCTGAGACACTCTGTACATGCACACCTCCTGCTTTGTTCAATGGATGACATTCATTTCCATAATTACACCCTATTCTTGACAAGTGATAATGGCTTCCCATTTATACTATTGATGTAGTTTAAAATGTCTTTTTTGAAGAAATGTAAGTAAAATGAGACTTTTAGAATAAATATTAAGGAGATAATAGTACAATTATGGTAATTGTGGAGAAAATTATAAGAATGTTCAATCAAAGACTGGGAATAGGAAAAGGCCATCTGAGGAAGAGTGGGAGAGAAGGTTCCAGAGGGTCCTGGGCTTACGGTGTGAGTAGACCTAAGGGACAGCTGAAAACTGTCTCTGATTAATTTCTAGAGCAAAGAATATGAAAAAACAAGCTTGGTCTGGTCTTTCTTCCCTCAAACAGCATTTTGACACTCCACTATGGATCCCCCAACACAGAAATTGTTGTGATTTTAATCATCAAAATATTGGGTTTTTTCAAAATTTATTTGATCCAACATTGGCAGTTTCTGTTAACGGCTGCCACTATGGCAGGATTCTGACAACAGCCTGACATGCTCCAAGTCCTATCAACCATCTATTGATTTCTTGTTTTCAAATTTGGAATGACAGATGAATCCACAGGCTGATCTTTGTGTGTATACAACCTGTGCCTCTGCAGACATACACAAACATGCGATTTTAATCATGTTTCTTTAACTTTGATTCTTCCAAACAAAATCTGTAAAATCCATGGGCATCCCCAGTATCTCCTGCCCAGGAAAGCCTTCTGCTTTTTCACACTGTGGAACTGAAACAGGCCTGGAGGCATATAGAAGTTGGCTCTGGGTAGGATCATGCTTACAGTGTTTCCACTGGCAATGTGTGACATCACCTCTGGTAATGTCCAGTCTCACTTGGGGATGGAGTGTTTTACCACCGACAGTCCCCCTTCCCTGTGACCACGGGCATCATAGCGGTGGAGACCAGCACCCCTGGTCTGGAGCTGGCCCAGATGCCTCCTCACCCTGGGTAGAGGCTTCCCAGCAGAAAGGGCTGAGGCATGCAGAAGGGGCTCAGCACCACCAGCACCCAGAGAAATGTAATTCCAGTGGCCAAGGGCGCTCTGTGCATGTGTTTAAGTCTTTCTTTCTTAGTCAAAAACAGCTTCCTGGGCTTCAGACATCAAATCCATTGTCTCCCAACCTCGAAAAGAGTGTGCCTAGAAAAGGTGAAAGGAACATTTTCTGGAAAGACCTGTCTTGCTTTACTTGGAGGCTTTTTCTTTCTCCTGGTTGTGTGTGTCGCCTTCTCTATGTCTGTTTTAATTTTGTTTTTTCTTATGATTGTTTTTGTCTGTTTTCCTTCCAAAAGTGCCACCTGTGACTTCTTCTTTTACCTCATTGGTCAGTACCAGGTCACATGCCCGCCCTTAGGCCAATCCCAGACAACGGGCACCTGTACCACATGTCTGGCTCCAACCAAACAGGCGTCATCTCTTGGGGCTGTTTGTTTGCACTTTATTTTCCATTTACGAGGATGATAGAAAGCAGAAGAGCCACTGATAGAGTCTCAGGTAGGATCCTTGAAGTCCGCCTCCTAGTTCTTGGCTGATTTCTGCAGGAAGAATGAGTCTGTTAGAGCAGAATGCAGGAAAGAGGAGAGAGAGAAGACACTTAGAGCTGCCCTTAGCTCTTCTGCATCTCCACTGAAAGCCACTCAGCCCAGGCCAGATGGAGAAGTGGCTCTGCTTAAGGCATAATTATGTACCTTGGGGATGGCCATTGCTGTGCAGGTGCCCCAGTTAACTTGCCCCCAGGGCAAATGACAGCTCAGTGCTCCTGTTTGGAGTGAAATCCTGATGCAAAGCTCCTTTTTTTTTTTTTTCCTCTTTGGTGAACAGGAGCGCTCGTTGGCCATCCAACCCAGCTCAGAGAACCCTTTCCCTGTCTGTTAACTTTCATTTTTTCAGTGAAACCTGTGTTGAGAATTGAGACTAGAGGTGTAATGAGATTCCCTGCCATTCTAATTGATGAAACATTAATTCTCTATTAGTTGTAATTTGAATTATTAAAAGTTTGAAATCAAATAAAGAATAATAACTCAAATATGGTACCTATTATATCTCAAAGAAAATTAAAAACATCACACCACATTAATTTTTAATAAACCGGTTTAATGACTAGATAATGTGAAATTGTCTCTATCTTACCAGATCAATGTAATGTCAACATAATTAAACAGGACTTGTTTATTTACACCCTGGAATTGTTGTGGTACTTCTATGCTTTTTACATTTTATCTATGAATTTGAAAATATTTTCTTTCTTATGAGATATTTTCTTGGTTTATACCTTATTCTTATGCAAATTAGTATTAATTTCAAATGAGAGGCATCTGAATTAGCAAAATGTGTGGATCATAAAGGAATTTTGGGGAGCAAATGAATCTGTAATCAAGTCTAGGTGTGCATCGAACTCTGTCTGGTGATTCCTCAGCTATTCTACATTTTGTTTCTGGTAGAACTCACCAGCTGAATAGGCTTTCCGAATTCCTTGGTCAATGCCTATGACAGAAGCATCATCAAAGGTACCTGTGGGGAAATTTCATGGGCACTTCTATGTTGTTTCATAATTCATGAGAGATACGTGTAGAAATCTGACTTTGTCCTTCTTTTAAATGTGCTTGTATGAAGATACGTTGCTGGGAGCTCTGGCAGCCATTTGGGGGCAAGGACCAAGCCAGTAAAGGACCATAGCTAGAGAATATGGAACAGAAGGAAGGAAAAGCCTGGGTGCCTGAAGACATCGCAGAGCTTCTGGAAGAAACCCGCAGTCAGACGGCTTTAAATGTCTTGTTGTCTGAGATAATAGAACCCTGTTTTGTGAATCCTTCTATCAGAATAGCTGTTTCTTAGCACTAATGCTTGGTTGCACTGGAGGACTTCCAATGCACCTGAGTTCTGAAGGTGAAATTCCAAGTAGGTGTGGAACGTATTTTGAGTTTCCATGCAGCTTCCCTAGAGACCTTAAAAATTGAAGAGGAATTTTAACAAATAGGTATGTAGAGCATCTCCTCCAGCTTCAGCACCAAGGTGACCATAGCTCAACTGTGCTCTCCTTGCCTGGGTAAAGTCCACCACTGGTGTCTCAAACCAGCCTCATGAGTAAGTATGGAGGTTCTTCGCCCTTTTCAGGTACTTGCAACCTTGATTACTTTGGAGCATTTCCTGTGTCCCGCATTGTCCATTCTATTCACCACATCAGAGGTCTGACCTGGCTGTGTGAGGCCCACAGTTTCAATAAAGAGAGGCTGAGGAGTATAGTCAAAACCATAGGGATCTGCTACTGAGTCATGGAATGAGACATCTGGCCTATTTCTTTCTATTTCCAGTGAAAAACACAACTTCCACAATATTTTGGAATCTCCCATAAGAAAAATATTTTTAAAAATACATTTCTTATTGTCAGTTTTGGAAGTGGCCTACAAACAAACCCCAAACTCCTTTAGCAAACTGAAAATATAAAAATCATATTCTAGTTCTAATATATCCATTCTTCCCCCAAGAAAACAAAACTTAAAAAAATGATGAAATGGAGCTTTCTCAATATTTTCCATGATTTCACTTTATAAAATGTAGAAGTTTTATTAAACTGTAGACCATGGCAGACAAAGTATGATTTAGGGAGATTAAATGAGCCGGATGTTATATACCTCTTTATTTAAGGCATTGAAAAATATCGAATTAATTGGAAAATGATGTCTTGTGGACACCAGGCTATTTTTCAGCTGAGCAGCTAATAATCAGTCTTCACAATGTTCCAGATGTGTGTGTTTTCCTCTAATAATGGGGAGTTAAAAATAACACTTCTAATCCTTCCTCCAAATGATGACGGGCAGGCCCACTGCCACCAGGCCTGTCACTGGAGGGAGTGCCATGGGTGTCTCTGAGCAGCTCCACAATAAAATAAATACACAGGCTCATCACATTATTCAAATGCAATCTTAATTACTCCAGAACTTGCTCCAAACTTTTCCAAGTGAGCTCACGATAATGAGCTCCTGGGCTCTTGTCTTCCCGCTCACGCTTCCTTGCTAAATGGGCTGCAACTGGATGCGCTGCTTGCTGGAATGTTGATCAGTCCCGAGTTGTTTTTCCATTCAGGGCCTCAGGACCTCTGGGCTCAGCTACTTTCCCTGCTCTCCTTCCCCCTCCGTCTTCTGGGTGAGTGTGTGAGGCTGGCACATGCTTCTGAGCTGCGTCCAAGGTTTTGTGCCACATGTGATTGACCTTAAGGTTTTTGTTACTTGGCAGGAGTGGAAATGACCCCATCCCTTCCCCCAGCAAAAGTGCAGCAACTCTCCTCCCCTATCCTAAGGGGGGGTCTTCCTCTGGCTGGGATCCTGCTGTGGGAGTATATTTGGATTCTTCTCTTCTCCAACCTTCAATCTTTTAGCTCTTTGTTTACCCCTGGGCACAGAGCAGAAGGGCAGTAGGGTGGTGGGAGGTTGTACTTAAAAGCAGTGGGGTGACACAGAGAAGGAAGCCACGGCCCTGCACTACCTTTCATAGCTGAAGCAGTCTCATCTTCCTGTCTAAAGGGCAGAGATGTGACCTGCATTTGGGGTCACTGGGTTGAGCCTGGGCTGGGAGGAAGACTTGGATCCTGGTCGAAGTTCTGCCAACCCACTGGGTGGAGGGCAGGTTCTAGGAGCCAGCGTTCCCACTGCAGAGTGAAACAATGATATTCCGACTTCTTTGAAATGAGAAAATACAGGACATGGTAAATACTGCACATGTTAAGAAGAACCTGCAAGTTCAAGTGGACCTCTGCCCTGCCAATAGTGAGGTCACGCCTCGAGGACAGGCCAAGCCCTCCCTGAGAGAAGAACAAGTAGATCAGGGTTTCTGGCTGAGCTTTGTCCCTGGAACAATGTACCTCCAATCTGCTCCCCACCAGTGACAGGGAGGGCAAGAGCACCCTCCCTGTGACACAGGAAAGAAAACTAATTCTCTTTTCTCTTCCGGGTCCCTCTCTAGGTTACTCAGTGGGGAACTCTACTCTGCCCTGACATAAATGAGATTCCCTTCTCATGGTTGATTAATTGACCACTGTGGAGTAAACAATTCCCTTTGGAGGAGGCAGGTCTGTCCTTTGCCCTCATACCTGGGAGGCAGTCCCTAAAGTGAGATTTCTATCTCAGGAGTGATCAGAGTATCTTGGTTTTTTATATTGGCCCATTGGACCCTCTGATAGATTATGCTGTTGAGTTGACTCATGGCAGGGCTAGGCCAAACCAAAAAGGCCAGTGTTTAAAGGTTTGGGATTTGGAGCTAGGTGACAGCACCACGCTCTCTACAGGGGAGGTGCTGGGAGCTGAGTTCCTTCACAGTTCACTGAGGCATGCAGGCAAAATGAAGCCCCAGGAGAATCTCTAGACCAGAGGCTCCGGTGAGCTTCCCGGCTGACAATGGCCTCTGTGTATGGTCACATGCCAGAGCTGGCAGAGGGGACCCTGCCCGGGGCTCCAGGGGGCACGACAGGAACTTCCCGCTAGAGCCCTTCCTAAGCGTCTGTTCCCTGGAAGGTTCTGCTTTGCATCATTTGCTCTGATCAAACAGCTCCCAGGACTAGCACCTTTCCCGAGAACTAAGCATCTCTCCAGTGAGCTTTCAAACTGAGAGTGGTTCATAGGCAGCTGGTGTCTGAAGTGTCTTTGGGGACAGGCCCCTCGACCGTGATGCTTGCCTGTCTCTTTATTCCCATCCATGACCAGCATCTCCCTGGGAGTCCCCAATCAGCCTGGCACTTCTGATTTCACAGCACCCCTCCCCTTGCACTGCCTCGCTCTGCCTCTGGGCCGGACCCTGTAATGGGAGGACTTCTTGATTCTTCTCTTTTCTAGTCCATGGCCTTTTAAACATTTGTTGACCTCTAGAACATGTGTAGGAAATTGAGGGGCAATAGGTCAAATTGAGAGGAGGACTTCTTTAAGCTGTTAACTTGGTTAAGAGTATCAAGCTCTAAGAACCTAGCACATTTGACCCTGCCGCTTGGTGTCCTCAAAGTTCTCTGCTAGGGCAGGCTCATCTCCTGCAGTCGCGGGGGCTGAGTGGACAAGTTCCTGGTGGACCGGCAGTGGTGAGCGCCTCCTTTGTCCCTTGCACGGACCTCCAACTCAGGCTCCTTCCTCTGCACCCGCCACCCTGCACAACACTCCTCAGCAAGGCTCAGGGGACCATGCCCTAACATTCGCTCAAACCTACATCTTCCCAGGAGCTCAGAGTGAGTCTACTTGCTCCGAGACAGTGGTCTAGCTGGAGTCCATGATGGACACACACATGAACTTGTGGGAATGCATCATGCTGTTTAAACACGTGCGAGAGACCAGCAAGGTGCCAGCATTGATTCCCCATTGCTAGGGTGTGACGCCTCTTCCCCTTGAGAGCCTGGGCCCTCGCACTGTTGTACATGCAGGAACTGGCTTGTCCTTCCGGTGCTTCCTGGGCTGGATTCCCTTGTTCAGTGTTTAACTCTTCACTTCCAGCACCCACCTTCCCTATGTCTTGGGGCTTGACCACATCTCCAAAGATGTGCAGGCTTGTAGAGACATTCCCCAAAGGAGGGCTTGTGGGAAGCCATTCTCGCACGTGATTGGGCACCTCCCGGATTGGGTGTGAGGCGCTCTGGCTAAACTGTGTTGGAGCTTTCCCCACCCTCTCCTGGGTGCGAGAGCCTGTCCGTGTGGGGATGTGACTGACCACTGACCCTGAGGCCAATCACTGACCCTGACCTTGGAGTGCTGCCCCCCTCGACCTTCATTGGATGGAATTTTCCCCTGAATTTCTTGTTCCCCAATAAAAAGCCACTCCCTGGCGTGCTCTGCCTCTCTCTCCTGCTAGCCCTGAGTAGGCCTTGCTGCCCTACCGGGTGGTTTGAGGTGTGAGCCAGAGAGGTGAGAGCCGTCTCAGACCTAGTCATAGAAAAAGGTAATTGAGTCTGTGTGTTTATTTTGATCTCACTAGCTAACTTTTATGCCAAGAACCTCTTTAATGAAACCAGTGCGCTGGTTGCATGGTGGAAAGGGCTGGCTCCTTAATTTGTTTCTGGAATTCAAGATGCAATTGTTTCTGGAATCCACCATGTAATTTGAAGTGTTGAAGTTGAAAATAAGCACCCTACCCATGCAGGCTGAGTATTACAGGGGTGTGGGTACAGGGGAGCACCTTAGGCAAGGCTGTGACTCTACATCCTCTGTGAAGAGGTGACACCTCAGTCTTTCCATCTGCCAAGTCCAGAATCTTTCAGTGCCCTGGGCTGCCACAGCCCTGCACCAGGGTCGCCTGGGACAGCAGTGAGCAGGTAGGTCAAGGTCCTCATCCAGACCTGCCCTTGGAAATGTCACCCACAGACAGAGGAACAAGAGTGCAGGCATATGTGTGCTCCCTATGCCGACTGTGCTCACCCACAGCCTGAAATTGACCTGAGAATGGTCCCCATGCACAGCAGCATACATAGAATCTGGAAGAAAAGAACATTCTGAAGTGGAATTCAAAGGGGAAGAAATCGCCCCTCGCCCCCAAGGAGGCGAAAGAGGCATGACTAGTGGGTCAAGCCGGCAGCAGACCTGGAGGCTCTTGTTACTGCACAAGTGGCTCAGATGATGGGTTGCTTTATTCCAAGCTCATAATAAAATATTAAATTGTGGATGTCCCCAGTTTTTTACATGATTTCAGAGCAAAGAAATATCAGGGACAATGTCAGGCAACCCAAAGAAGTGAAATACTTTTCAGCAGTAAAAACAGAGCCCTGCAGACCCTCCATTTCCAACATGCACCTCCTTGGAAAATACTTGTTCTCAGAGAGCAAAATCATTATCTCCACGTTCAGTCTCTGCAGTATCTAAGGTGAAAATCTTCAGCAAGAATAAAAAGAAATTCATCTAAACAAAGGTCCCAGACCAGCAATTAAAGCCAGAGATATTTCAGGTTCTCTTCAAACACCAGCATCGGCTTGTCTGGTCTGTGGGCAGCATCCGCCTACCTAGGGCAAGGGGGTGGTCCCCAGCTGGCCTGTAGCCGGGCCCAGCACTTTCTAGCTACACAGTAATGGCATCTGCTGTGTCTAGCTGGGGAAAGTTTAAACTCTCCTCTGAACTTTCCTATTTTATTTTTTTTCTAAAACCAAAACAACACCTTACCACAACCAATATAAATTGTATAAATTCAGGAAAAACATATTTAGCAGGTACCAAGAACTCCAGTGACCGAACACTAATGCAGTACTTGCACTCTGCAAACCAACTGCTAAATAAGAAGGGTTTTTCTTTTCTCAATTTCATTTCAAACATTCTGTGTGCCTTTTATTTTTGAGTCAATTATACTAAAAGTTATGCATACACACAGAGATCTGGGAAGAGCTCCAGTGGCCAGCAGCTCGCTGCTCGGTTTTCCATTAGAGAAAGAACTGGGTGAAGTCCTTAGAGAAAAAGACTTTTTTGAAGTTGTGAGAAGCCATGCTGACGGGGAGGAATATGGAAAAGCATTTTGACTCCTATTCTGCCACCTCCCATGCTGCTTCAGAGTTGGCCCTGCCCACTCCATCTGCATCCGTATGCCCAGTGGGGCTTGCAGAAAGGGCAGGCGTGGGGAGCAGAAGTATTAAGACATATCCAGAAATTCTAGCCAGGGTTGCCAAGATGTCTCTTTCCCTCTGCACCTGCCGGAGTGACTTGAGATGCTGCCAGGCCTGCAGACTGTGAGCATCCTGAAGGGGAGGCCTGGGGGTCTGGGCCAGCTCACCCGCCCACTGTCTGAAGCATCTTCAAAAGCCTTGGAAAAGCAAAGCAGAAGCCCCAGACCTCCTGTGATGTCTCATGTCTGTAGCTTCATCACCCTGGGAATGCAGACTCCTTCCAGTCCCTGCCCCTGACATGCACACACACAACACAAACACACACAGACATACACACATGGACACACACATGGACATGCTTGAGCCCACACACATGCACATCAATATAGGCACAGATATACACATCCTTACCATCACACACAGTCACATACAAACACCCACACACAAACACACGCATACACATAAATGCAGTCAAATGGACACAAATGCCATCATATATACACAAACATACACATATAGACATATGTATATGCACATAAATACAGAAACATACACACATAACACTCAGGTAAGCACAACTACATACAAAAGCACACACAACATATAACACATGTTCACTCACACAAAGACCTACATGTAAACTCACATATGTACACACACACACATACACACATATCCAAACCATTAGCAAGGACAGCCCAAAACAGGAAGAGTAACGACCATCTAATAGGTGTGGAAGGTCCCCATGAGCCTCGGGTTCCCATGCCATCTGGTTCCTACACGACACGGGAGAAGTACTTAGACCACTTCCCGACTTCAGCACCTGGGACATCTACCTGAAGCAACCTTCCCTGGGTGTTAGAAGAAGAAAAAGGCTTCTTGAAAGTGAGATTTCCCAGTGATCTTCAGACGTTTCAAGCTCACAGGTGCCTTCTCAGATGGCTAACCAGTGCCAGGCTTTCTGATGGCAGTCTTATCAGACCATGGAGGTACGCCTCTGCCCAACGCCAGGCAGCTGCACACCATAACTACAAGGTGAGCTTCTCAGTCCACCAACCAGCAGAAACCTTGGGGCAAACAGGGTGTGTGTCTACACCTCTGCATAGAAGCCCAGAGGAAGCATGACACCTAGCATGGGGACCAGCACCCACCACAGAATGGATCGTCTCTTTCCATCTAAATATCTGAACGTGACCTTCACCCCTTCACATGAGCCATGAGCTTGGGGAGGCACAAGGGCTCTGTCCCAATTGTGATGTGCCTTTGGATGTCCAAAGGTTAAAAATAATGCAAAGGTAACAAATAATGCAATCAAGCTGGAACACATTTCAGCGCTTAATTCCATGTGTAAATTGATGGTACTCCATGAGTAGACGTCATCTTTTTGCTGGAAAATGAGGTCACTTTATTTCTTCTCCTCTTGCTTTCTCTCCCCTCAACGCACCTAAGGGTTCAAACTCCAGCACTTTCCAGGAGCCACGCCTTCTGCATCCCTGTGTTTTGGCCTTTGAAACAGAGAATGTCAAACCTGGAAACTGAAGGTTCGCACACTCAGCCCCAAGTGGTGGGAGCAGTAGAAGCATCCAAACTTCTGTGCTCTGAAGTGCTTTCAAAGACCTGGTGCTCTCAGGAGCAAACCCTGGGATGGCTTCAGGAGGGATCTACTCCATCCTGGGCCGAGGAAGGGCCTTTGCAACTACAAGAATGCGGGTGCAATTGCTGTATTCAGACCCACCACTTGGACAGATTCCCACTAAACTCACTTTTCCTGGATCCAGGCAAATATCACTGGACCCCTGGGAGTGGCATTTCTTATTCTAATCTTCCTGTTCATTTTCCCACTTTGGTTTATGCCCTGCAGAGTGCAATGCCTGTTACTATACGGAAAACGAGGGTGACTAAATCTGTGACTTGTAATTAGCAAGAAACAAAGCACAGGAAACATCGCTTACATTTTGGTAAGCTGGGAAGTATCAATGGCAAATCTGAGAAAAATTAAAAATCATATACAAGGAAACTTGGCCATGTGGTTTTTCTCTTTGAGCTTGAAAGAGATTTAGCACCAAGAAAAAAAAAATGTGACTGCTGGGAAGAGACGGTGTCTGGAGGACAGCTGTGCTGTTCTCAGAGGCTCCTGTGTGAAGCCCTCCGGGGGAAGTAATGCGGTTGCAGTTCTGACTGCCATCTTCTGGCTCTGGCTGGGCTCCTCTGGCCACCAGCCACCTCGCTGCAGGATTTCGTGTTTGGCTTGCAGCTGTCCTTGGGCTCCTCATTTCTAGAATCATGCAGGTCGCCTTCTGGTCCCACAGTGCAGGCCCCCACCCCAGCCTCAGCCGTGACCACATCTCCTTGTCCTTGGGGAATGGTCACCCTGCTGCCTCTGTATGACTCATCCTGTAATTGAGTTTTGATGCTCCCATTTCAGAAATGGATTCCCATTAAGCCTGGGCCAAAAGTTAAGCATCAGAATGGAGAGAACATTGCAAGTACCTCTGAGAAGGAGCATCCTTCATTTGAATAATTATGTTTGGATTAGCAAACCCTTCTCTCTACAGCAGGGGCTGCCTCCTCTGAGCAGTGGAGAGGGGCACCAAGCTGTGTCTTGGAGCAGAGGAGCTCAGAGAACCTGTGCTGGCCATCTTTCCAGAGGATCATTTTATAGCAAATGACTTGGGTCTCCTGGCTCTGTTCTCTAGTTGGACTGAGGGGGAATAAAAAGAAAAAAAGAAAAGAGAATCGACTTTCAGTAGCCTCTCTTCTCAACCCGGATTATAACATCTGCAGGGTTTACTGAGCCCCAGGTCCTGGGACAGACCCCACTCCTGGTGACCTGTATTTAGTCCCCAGCTGTTTTAGTCAGCTTTTTTGCTACTGTGACTAAAAGACCCTCCAGAACAGTTGTAGAGGGGGAAAAGTTTATTTGAGGGCTCGTGGTCTTATTCAGAGGTCTCAGTCCACAGAGAGCTGTTCCATTCCCCAGGGCCCCAGGTGAGGCAGAATCATGGGGAAGAGTGTGGTGGAGGGAAGCAGCTCATGAGATGATCAGGAAGCAGAGAGAGACTCTACTTGCCAGATACCAAATCTGTACCCCAAAGGCACACCCCCAACCCCACCTCCTCCAGCCACACCATATCCACCTTCAGTTACCACTCAGTTAATCCCCATCAGGGGATTAAGTCGCTGATTGGGTTAAGGCGCTCACGACCCAATCATTTCTCCTCTGAACCTTCTTGCACAGTCTCACATATGAGCTTTTGGGGGACACCTCACACCCAAACCACAACAACAGCATATTCCAGCCCCTTGGACAAAAAGACACAGGAAGAACACCCCAGGAGCTAGTGTGAGGAGCACAGAGAGGTGGCTGGCTGTGGTGCTCCCACCTTACATCTCAGTTTCTTCGAGAAGCAGCAGCTCAGTGAAGACCTTCATGAACCATTCTTGGCCAATATCTGTTTCAGCGACTAGGCCATCTTCATATATAAAAGCTGTGTTCAATCTCCCTACCTTCAAATTCTCACTGTGCTTTCAAACTCTTCTGTGGTTAACTCACTAACATTTGATATTTTAAAAGCCATTCAGGATTCATGTGATTCTTCTCTTTGCACTTAAATTTACAGTGTCTGTTTTTCCTAACAATTGCTTCTCCACCTTCGGAATAGCCATTTCCTATTATGATTTTATTTTATTTTATTTTAGAGTACACATTGCTTTGCTTCCCCAGTGAGCACGCCCTGAATGTTTTCTCTCTGGCAGAAAAATAATTGTGAATATTTTCTGGCCAGCTGTAGATGGTTTCAACACAGTGTGGAGTTGTAACATTATTCATCTATTTGTTTTTACCTGTGCTCAGGCACATGGCGAGCCTCATCTGCAAGTGATTCCTAGGCAGTTACCTTTTTTGTGCATATTAATACCATTTGTTGGATTTCAGAATGGAAAAAGAAAAAGAAAAAACATGGTATTCACGCCCTCGATGTCATTGCTGCCGCCTTGGTGCTCCTCCTTGATGCCCGGTGCAAACCTGACCTTGGCGCTTCCTTTACTCACAGCAAGAACACTCTTCCTCTTGGTCTTCTGGCAAGGCTCACTGATAATCATCTCCAACTTGATCAGGGGTCCTTGTCCTTCGCCCTCTGCAACCACAACCAGCCACTGGGACTGCAGGTTTGGCTGGACAGACACCACCATTTCATCCAATGACGAGACAGTTATGGAAAAATCCTTGGGATCACAAATGTCTAAATGTGTCACGGAGCCATCACTGAACAAAATCCAAGAACTGACTATGGCTTCCTGAGGAAAACGAAACCAGAGCATGATCAGCTCCCTTCCTGTTTGTAAGCATGTAGGAAGTGTGATTTCCTATAAAAATAGGTTCTCAAGCTAACGAATGAGATACATCAAACCCTCTGTTTTAAAGTCTGGAGCAGGGTCAGCTCTACATGGACACGGCATCAATAATGTGCTGCAGCCCCTGTGACATGGGTAACAGAAGAATGACTTCAATGGATGTGGTCATGTGTGTATTAGCTGATTTTCATAGAACAGAATTTGACTTTGATGCTTCTGAAAAGAGTTTGAAAGATCACATGACACATCTGATTCAATTTCAGGTGCAACTAATCAGGCTGCTGTTAGAGATGCTCTTATGTCAAGCATTCTTTATTAGGCAGAAGGGCTTGGCTCGAAGTGTCTGAGAAAAGATGCCCTCTGGGGATTGGCATGCCTCAAAGACACAGTGACCTTGATATAATCTAGGAGGATTTGCTACAAGTTTAAAGATGGAGGTTCAGAACCACCCCAAATCAACATAAGCTAGCAGAAATCCTGCACCTCTCAGCCACACTTCTTTAGGTGGCTGAAATGGGATTCCCAAGTACCAAATATTGCTTTATAAAAGTGAAGATGTGATCTTTTGGTTCATACACATACAGCCGCTGGAAAGCAAATGCATGTGGACACGTGGTCAGAGAAATGTCACCTGGGAAGAAAGCTCTCCTCAGACTCAATGAGGGGCTGTGAGGCTCTGTTGACTCTGTGTGGGACAAAGTGACCTGGAGAGGAGCTGACCATGGACCAGGGCACAGGCCTCTAGGCTCTCACCTGCTGTGGGGCCTGGAGGACATCCTGGGCAGCCACTGTGGAGGCAATGGTCCTCCAGTCCACCCTGTGAGGCTACAGGGAGAGGGACAAGCCAGCTACCAGCTGCACACCCAGCTCCATGATGGTGACACGGTCATCCAGGACGATCACTGTCTCCTCAGCCAGGATGGAGTCAGAGAGAGGTGAGAGCACCATCCCTGACCTCTACCCACCAGATGCCAGTAGCAGCACCCTCTACCTGGGGGACAACCAGAATATGGCCAGACATTGTCAAGTGTCCCCCAGAGCTGCTAACTACCCTCCCACAGGGAGAAATCAGATTGCTCTCCTGTGATTGTGTGTGATGCTGGAGTTTGAACCTGGAGCCTGGTTCATGCTGTGCAAGGGCTCTGCCGCTGAACCACACCCTTGTCTATAGTTGAAGTTTGAGCTTAGTGTCCACTGGTTAAAATAAGAAAATTTATGCCAATAATTAAAAGTTGTTCTGTGTTTCCTTCATTAAAAAGTGTATGAATAATGAAGATGGATGATTCCTGTGTATTTTTTTTTATTATTTTCTTTCACACAAAAACATGCACATATGTGAAGTTACTCACAGTTGCACACTTAGATGGACCCGTACAAAAGGTGGGTATGATTTGGAGGAGTGTCCATTGGTTTACAGCTACACAGTGGTAGTTTCTGGGTCCCAAACAACCAGGGCCCTGCCCTCCTCTCCCTGGGTGATTCCTTGGTTTCAGGAACTCCATTGCAAGGTCAGTGATGTCAGCCAGACCACAACTCCTTTGTTGGGAAGGAGAGTTACATGCCACTGGTTTTCAGTCTGTGTGGCTGTCCAGAGAAAAATGATCCACACAGGCTCTGTTGTGTCCAACATTCCCATTTCACATCCCATGTGTCCCCGGCCACCCAGCAGGTCCTGGGAATGCCCACCCCCATCCCATGTGTCCTCTGCCATCCAGCAGGTCTTGGGCATGCCCAACCCTCTCCTGAATGTCCCTGGCCACCCAGCAGGTCCTTGGTGTTCCCACCCCCATCCCATGTGTCCCCGATCACCCAACAGGTCCTGGGCATGTTTGCTGTGTGCAGAGCTTCTGCTTCTCACTCAGAACCCAGGAGGCACATGCACTGCCTCCTGTCTTCAACCTGCTTTCACTCCAGGGGCAGCCACAGGACCAGGACTTGAGTCAGGGGTTCCCAGACTGTGCTGCTGAGACCTTGGGGAGCTTGTGAAAATCCCCTTGCCAATATGCCAGTCCACAGCAATTAAACCAGGGTTCCCGGGGTTGGAGCCAGTCACTGATGTTTGGAGGAGCAATTGACACTTCCAATGTGCACTCCTAGCAGGGTTTGGGCACTTGTGTCCTCACATTCCTCCCTGTGACGTGGGGAGGTTCCTGCCCTTTACAGGCCATTGCAGCCCTGAGGGAAACAGCCCATCAGTGCACTTGGTGTGAGGCCACACACTGAAGTGCTCACTAGAACTGAAGTGTCCTTGCTAATGGTGCTGGCAGAGCTCTCAGAACTCAGGCTGCATCCTGTGGGACCACAGAGAAAGGGGGGCTCACCCAACCTTAGGAAAGCAGAGCCGCCTCCCAGAGCAGGGTAAGCACCAGGAGGAGCCCGACGGGCAGGGCAGTTCCCAGGCACTACCTCACTGGAGCCTCACCAAGCCAGGGGGTCCAGGCTCCCACCCAGAAATGGGGCCCCCTGGTGGTGTTCAGCAAGTGAGGGGTTTAATCCGATTGGTATTTAGTAAAGTTCATTCTTGAGCAAATATAGTTTTGTGGTTGAAAGATGGACGGAGGGGAAGGCGACTAGATAGAAGAATCCTTGGGGCAGCTCCATGCCAGGTCCTGCGGGTGGCAGTGGGCTAGTGAGAAGGGCCCCAGCTGGAAGTCCACAGACCAGAGGACCTTGGAGCAGGGCCTCTGAGCAGAGCTTCCACACTTGTGCATGAGCCCCACTCGCATATTCCTCTGCCCTCTCCCTACCGAGGCCATGTGTGAGCCCACCCCTGTGCTCCCTGCCCCCCACCTGGGCCATCTGATGGGCAGCTGTGAGGTGACAGGCTGCCTCTGTGTGTGATGTGGTCTTGTCTTGAAGCTGGTTGGTTTCCCTGCACTTTCAACTAACTTGCTAAGGCATCTAAACCAACTGGGAGTTACCCAGAGCAGGAGTGTCATTTCTCAATGAAAGCAGCATTTCCAGGGGCTTAGGGAGGTTTAGGGAAGGAGAAACAAAAGTCTCAGAAGAAGATTCCTCGGTTTTCAGCAAGTTAACAAGTATTCACCTAGCTTTCCTCACTCAAAACCCCCAGGGAAAGAAGGTTTCAGAAAAAGTAGACAGCATGGGCTTCTGTCTGTGTTTTGGGAGTCAGGACCAGTGAGGGACACCAGATGACAACAGGCCTTGCACATGTTCGGAAGGCCCAGGAACTCTGGACAAGCATCTGTCCTTCCTGGTGGGGTGGTGCCTGAGAGGCAGGAGGGTGCAGGCTACTACAGGGACAATGGGCAGTGGCAGCTGAGACAGAAGCCTGCACTCTGACCCTCACTGGCTTTGTAAGTCAGGTTGTTGGAAGACGTCCACACCCACGCCTCTGCATCTTCCTAGGTTTCTCGGGTCTCTGGCTCCTCGGGTCTCTGGCCAGCAGCAGCCTCAACTGCTGCCTCTCCTGCCCTCTACCCAATGTTGTGCCAGCATAAGCCCTGGCGCCTCATTGCCTGGGCCCACATCTCTCACCATGCCTGAGTCAACAACTGATACCTTGAAATCTCTACCCAGGAGCAGGATTACAGCAGAACCACCTGGCAGGATTTTTCAGAATTAATTAATAGAACTGCTGCTTGGAACAGTTTCTGGGAGTCGGGGGTCATGGAAAGCCTTAGCCACCATGGTTGGTGCATATGCATCCCGGGATGCCCCATCTCTGGCCTCCCTAGAGACACGGGGGTCACCCAGCACTCAGCCCCACTAGTGGGACACTGCTCTTGCTGAGCAGCTGCCAAGAGAGAGACAAGCAGCATTAGCAGCCAGCTCTGTCTTCTCCAATCACACTGAGGACTTAAGTGGCTGTTAGACTTCCCAGGACATAAACACTCTCCTCTCTAATCCACTTTCTGTTTACACAACAGGATAGGCACTTTACCCCTCCATTCCAGCTTTGCTTTTTCTGCCTCAAAAATCAGACATCCAGCCCCAGGCAGTTGCGGGTTTTCTCATTAGGACCCCATGCTGGGGAATTCATTGCCTCAAAAACTCTTGATTTCTGAGCTGATAACTATTTCTAAAGTCAAAGCAAATCAACTACAACAGCAAAATCACATATTTATGATGCTCTTTGGGAAGGCTTTCTTCTTTTCTTCTCCTTCTGTTTTTTTCCTCAGGGTATTTATTCTGGCTCTTTATAGACTGCAATAAGCTGCTAAGAGCTATCACTAAAGGGGATTTCTGTTATTGTAATTTGCTCAGTGGCAATGCCCCACCAAGGAGCTCCCAACTCTAATCCGGGCCACTGAATGTCTCCATCAAGCATTTGGCTGAAGGCAGCACATGAGCTCAGCTGCTGAAGCAGCAACTGGGAAAGCTGACCTGCAGCTGACCACATCCCAGCACTGGCAGGGAATGGGCCACCCTCACCTCCTCACACCCAGGACACCACATCTGCAACCTGTCAGCAGAAGTGCAGGCTTTCAAACGAAATCTCCTCTTAATATATGAGCAGTTCATCAGGGATATTGCTCTGAAATTTTCTTTCCTTGATGCATGTCTGCCTGGTTTTGGTATCAGGATGCCTCTAGAAAGTTTTTGGTGTCTTTGAGTTTTTCTATTTTATTGGATTATGAATTTTCAAAATAGTTTCTAATTGTCTCCTGTATTTCAATAATGTCTGCTGTGATGTTTCCTTTTTCAACGCAAATTTTAGTAATTTGAGATTTCTCCCTCCTTCTTTTCATTGGAGTGGCTAAGGGTTTGTCAATTTTATTTATTTTTTCAAAGAACCAGCTTTTTGTTGTGTCATTTTTTGAATTGTTTCTCTAGTTTCAATTTCATTAATTTTCATCCTGATTTTAATTATCTCCTGTCTTCTACAATTTTGGTGTTGGTTTGTTCTTCTTTTTCTAGGGCTTTGAGCTGTAATGTCAGGTTGTTTATTTGTTGAATTTTCTTCTTTTAAGAATGAACTCCATGCAATGAACTTTCCTCTTAGCACTGCCTTCATAGTGTCCTAGAGACTTTGATAACTTGTATCAGAGTCCTCATTTACCTCTAGAACATTGATGCAAAAATTCTCAATAAAATTCTGGCAAATCACATACAAAAATATGTTTTAAAAAATAGTGCTCCATGATCAAGTGGGGTTCATTCCAGGATGCAAGGTTGGTTCAATATATGGAAATCAATAAATATAATTCATTACATCAATAGACTTAAAGATAAGAATCATATGAATATATCAATTGATGCAGAGAAAGCATTTGACAAAATACAGCACCCTTTCATGTTCAAAACACTAGAAAAACTAGGTATAGTAGGAACAAATCTCAATACTATAAAAGTTATTTATGCAAAACTCAAGACCAACATCATTCTAAATGGAGAAAAATTGGAAACATTCCCTCTAAAAACTGGAACAAGACAGAAATGCCCTTTTTCACCATTTCAATTCAACATAGTCCTTGAAACTCTAGTCATAACAATTAGAGAAATCAAATTAAAGGGATACAAATAGGAAAAGAAGAACTCAAACTATCACTATTTGCTGACAACATAATTCTATACTTAGAAGATCCAAAAAACTTCACAGAAAACTTCTAGAATCAATTAATGAATTCAGCAAAGTAGCAGGATATAAAATCAATACCCATAAATCAAATGCATTTCTATACATCAGTGATGAATCCTCTGAAAGAGAAATTAGGAAAACTACCCCATTCACAATAGCCTCAAAAATAAAATAAAATACTTGGGAATTAACAAGAGGTGAAAGAACTCTACAATGAAAACTACAGAACACGAAAGAAAGAAATTGAAGAAGACCTTAGAGGATGGAAAGATCTCACATGCTCTTGGATAGGCAAAATTAATATTGTCAAAATGGCCATACTACCCAAAGCACTATATAGAATCAATGCGATCGCAATTAAAATCCCAATTACATTCCTTATAGAAATAGAGAAATGAAATTATTTGGAAAAACAAGAGACTCAGAATAACCAAAGCAATCCTTAGCAAGAAGAGTGAAGCAGAAGCATCACAATATCAGACCTTAAAGTACACTACAAAGCTATAATAACAAAAATGGCATGGCATTGGCACCAAAATAGACATGGTCTACCAATGGTACAGAATAGAAGACTCGGAGACAAACCCACATTAATACGGTTATCTCATACTAGACAAAGGCACCAAAAACATACAGTAAAGAAAAGATAGCCTCTTCAACAAATGGTGCTGGGAGAACTAGAAATCCATATGCAGCAAAATGAAAATAAACCCCTATTTCTCACCATGTACAAAACTCAAAGTGGATCAAGGACCTAGGAATTAGACCAGAGACCCTATGCCTAATAGAGGAAAACTTAGGCCCAAATCTTCATCATTTTGGATTAGGCCCCAATTTCCTTAACAAGACTCCTAAAGTGCAAGAAATAAAATCAAGAATTTATAAAGGGATGGACTCAAATAAAAAACCTTCTTGTCAGCAAAAGAAACAATCAAGGAGGTAAAGAGACAGCCTCCATTTAGGGAGAAAATTTTGCCACTCACATATCAGAAAGAGCACTAATCTCCAGAATATTTAAAGAACTAAAAAAACTTAACACCAATAAAACAAACAACCCAACCAATAAATGGGCCAAGGAGCTGAACAGACATTTCTCAGAAGAAGATATATATTCAATAAACAAATACATAAAAAAATGTTCAACATCTCTAGTAATTAGAGAAATGCAAATCAAAACTACTCTAATATTTCATCTCACACCAGTCAGAATGGCAGTTATGAAGAATACAGACAACAATAAATGTTGGTGAGGATGTGGTGGAAAAGGCACAATCATATATTGCTGGTGAGGCTGTAAATTGGTGCAACCAATTTGGAAAGCAGCATGGAGATTCCTTAGAAAACCTGGAATGGAACCACCATTTGACCCAGCTATCCCACTCCTTGGTCTAGACCCAAAGGACTTAAAATCAGCATACTATAGTAACACAGCCCCATCAATAGCAGTTCAATTCACAATAGCTAAACTGTGGAAGCAAACTAGATGCCTCTCAATAGATGAATGGATAAAGAAACTGTGGTGTATATACGTAATGGAATATTACTCCATATTAAAAGAGAATAAAATCATGGCATTTGCAGGAAACTGGATGGAGTTGGAGAATATCATGCTAAGTGAAATAAGCCCATCCCAAAAAACCAAAGGCTGAATGTTCTCTCTGATAAGTGGATGCTGATCCATAATGAGGAGGGAGGAGGCATGGGAAAAATGGAGGAACTGTGATTGGGCAAAGGGAAGGGAGGGTAGGTAGGGTGCATGGGGGCAGGAAAGATGGTGGAATGGGATGGACACCATTACCCTAGGTACATGTATGACTGCATGTATGGTGTGATGCTACATTGTGTACAACAACTGAAATGAAAAGTTGTGCTATGATTGTGTACAATGAATCAAATGCATTCTGCTGTCATATATACCTAGTTAAAACAAATTAATTAATTTGAAAAAATATGAGCTGTTAATTTTCTTTTTTAGAAAAAAATGCTCAGGCAAAATTGAACATACGTAGGACCACTGTGTTATCACAGTTACCGGCCCCAACACAAAGGCATACACTCTAGGATTTTCCATAATAAACAATATTTTATTGAGATAGTCTAGTCACCTCCACTTACCATGTCCTACCTTCTTGTCAGAGATGGATTTAGGGAAGAGGATAGGATAGGATTCAGTCCTCTGATGCAGGATACTTCTAGAATATACTTCTTGCTATGAAAAGAGATGCCATAATAGGTTTCCCCTGGGGCACTGGAACATATTACATCACAGAGGATCCCTGCTACAGCCTGAGGGGCAACCTGACCATGGCAGGATACAGTGACAGGAGGAGTGAAAGAACCTGGGCCGTGGGTACAATGGGATCACAGACTTATCCAATGCTTGAGATGTTTCATGTTAGTTGAAACAGTAAGATTTTTCTATTTTGTTAAGGCCATTTGAGTCAGGGTGTTCTGTTATCTAATTAATCCTCATAATAATCTTTCAAGGTAAAGTGAGCTTGTACTTCTGATTTACAGAGACAAATGTGTCTCATCTAGGCCAAGTGGCCAAGGGATACAGCCAGCATCTGAATGTGTACCATCTGGATGCAAAAGCAGAGCTCCTCTTTATTCCTTTAATTTTTTTAATTGACAAAGAAACATTGTATGTATTTGTGGTACACAACATAATGTTTTGAAATTTGCACACATTGAGGAATGGCTATGTGAAGTAAATTGTGTATTTTCTCGCATACTTATTTTTTGTGTGTGCTAATAAGATTTGAAATATACTCTCTAAACAATTCTCAGTAACAACATATTGTTATTAACGATAGTCCTCATGAGGACCAAAACAAAAAACCCAAAACCAAACAACCCTATAAACTAACTTGTTCTTCCTGTTTAATGGAATCTTTGTGTCCTCTGCCCACCATCTCCCCAGCCTTTCCCTCCCAGCCTCTGGTAACTGCAGTTCTACTCTCTGCTGTATCAGTTGGTTATGGTTTGACTCTTTCACGCTCCCTGGAAAGCTGCTGTGTTGTGAGTGTGCTCCACAGTGCAGTGTGGTTTGGAGGAGGGGCTTTAAGGCAATGATTGGGTTATGAAAGCTCTAACCCCATTGGTGGATTAGTTCATTCTGTGGATTAATAATTTGAATGGACTTCTCGTGGTAGCCCTGGGCGGGTGGGGTGTGGCTGGAGGAAGTAGGTCTCTGGGGACATGGCCAGGACTACATCTGTCCCTGGCTCCTTCCTCCTGCTCTCTGCTTCCTCACTGCCATGAGCTGAGCAGATTTCCTCTACCAGATCCTTCCGCCATGATGCTCTTCCTCACGTTAGGTCCAGAGCAATGCAGTTGGTCAACCATGAACTCAACCTCTGAAACTATGAGCTCAAATAAACTTTTCCTCCTCTAAGTTCTTCTTGTCAGGTATTCTGGCCACAATGTTAAAAAATCAATAATTACACCAACTTTTTGAGATTCCACATACAAATAACTCCACACAGCAATCGTATTTCTGTGACTAACTTATTTTAATATCTTCCAGGTTCATCTACATTGTCAAAAAAGACAGAATTTCCATCTTTTTGAGACTGAATAGCATTTCACATGTATATATGTAAAGTGTGTGGGTGTGACATTTGCTTTATCCATTCATCAACTGATGAGTACTTAGATTGGTTCCATCTTAACTAATGTAAATAACGTTATAATCAACATGGGAAATACAAAATATCTCTTTGACATAATGATTTCATTTCTAAAAGGGCAATAGCATGATCACATGGTAAGCCTAATTTTACTCTTTTGAAGAACCCCGTATGTTTCCATTACAACTGTGCTAATTTACAGTCCCACAGACAGCACCAGGGGCCCCTTCCCTCTACATCCTTGATGACTACCATCCTAACCGGTGTGAAGTGAGAGCTCATTGAGTTCTAATACACATTTCTCTAATGATCAATGATGTTGATTTTTTTTTTGTATACCTATGGGTCAATTGTGTGTCTCATTTAAAAAGAAAAAACCTATTCTAGTCTTTGTCCAATTTTAGATGGGTTATTTGTTTTCTCACTATCCAGTTATCTGAGTTCCTAAGCTAAAATAAATTAATAAAGTCCAAAGTGCTTTCAGAGTAGATTTTCTGTTGCAGAGAAGTATCTTCCAAAAAGTTAATACTTATCAACATTTGAGAGCATCCTTGGAATAAGACTCAGTACAAAGTTCTGCACGTGCTGATCTGTCTTCATTGAAGCATTTTCTCTCTCCACTTGAGAGATTTGAGAAGCACCACCAATGCTTGCAAGCTGAGGATAGGATCCCAGGCTCACGTGCATCACGCCATCCCCAGGACAGAGTGTCTCCCTGCTGAGACCCTGCTCGTGGTGCTGCTGGTGTCCTACAGAGTTGTGACCAGGGGAGCAGTTCTTCAGTTTAGGTGCCGTGGGTACAGGTGCTAGGGCAACAAGCTTAGGTGCTCAGGGTGGGCACGTAAGTTAGTCATGTAAAAGGCAAAGCTTTTGGCAGGTGAAGTGGTTTTCTAGGGGGGAAATAAGAGGAGGGGGCTTGCAGAGTTTTGCAAATTTCTATTAAAGTTTCTTAGGACAGTTTCATTACTAAAACAAATACAGTTGCAAAAATAAGAAAACTATGTAATAGCTCAAAGTATAAAGCTCCAAACACTGTCTACCTCTGTGATTTCAGGGTCAAGGCAGGAAGTAATGACAAACAGTGGCCTTCCATGCACACAAAGTGCAAAAGAGGGACTTAAAAAGACTCCATCTGACAAGACCTGTCTGATGCAGAATAAGTTCTCTGTTGCCAAGAGAAGGCAGGACACCCATGTCACCCTCTTAGCCAGTATTTCTCTAGAGACCAGGCTTCCAGAACCCAGCCAAGTCCAGGTGTTCTGTGAGAAACGCTGAGAGCAGTCATCATGCCTCAGCCTCACAAAATTTTAGCTTTGATGCACTTTGATGTCCCTCACCATGGCGAGCACAGGGTGAAACCTCTGCTTATGCCAGCCCTCTTCTGAGCTGCCTGACACGTCATATCTGCAAACTCTGAATCAACGGAAATGACTCTTACTCCAGTTCTGCTCAAGTGTGCTACATGTACAACCTCCCCACCACTGCCCTGGCAAGACTGTGGGGGTTCCTTACTTTGATGATATCAACATCTACCCTAAATCCACATCTATGTCAGCACTAGACAGACAGAAACACTCATCTTCTCTTCGGCATCCACAAAGTAATTCAAGTAACAAAATTAGTTTGTCTATTAATCCTCAGGTGTCTGAACAGAAGTGACATTTCACCAGGTACTTCTAGGATTATGAAAGCAAAGACAAAAGAAATCTATGTACAGGCTGGAGAGGTGACACAACATCACTCATGGTGCACGATAATGCTGGGAAGGTTGAGGACAAAGCAAACTGGAATGAGCCTGTTTCACTGGAAGGATGAAACTGCTTCTCAGACAGAAAAGACCCTGTCCACCTGTGAATGTGGGTCCCGTCTCCCACCCAGCTGAATTCAAGTGAAGCAGTGAGTTCAGGTTGTGCATAAAATCTCTCTATTCTCAGCACAACATGCCAACAGGGAACTTCAGGACGTGGCGCTGTTGAAGGAAGGTGAGTCTCAGCACTGCATCTGGCCTGAGAGCTGCCATTGCTTGGCCTCTGGCATAATAGTTTCCTTGACAGTGGGATTCCAATGCCAGGAGGGAGAAACTGAGGTGGGTTCTGTTTTGTTCATTTTGTTGTTTTTTCCAATGTGTTGAACCACCTTACAAACTCATAAATTGGTGCCTTGTGGACATTGTGTTCTCGAAGGACTCGAACATAAACAAGTGCATGCTTCATCACAGCTGTCGATGAGCAAGCTCTGCCTTCCTGGAGAAGGAATCTGGGGTCAGGCATGCGGTGTGCTGGGAACGATTACTGATGTTCTCCTTGGATAGGTACTACAGACCTGGATGGGCATGTATGGCTGCTGTAGTTCAAGTCCAGAGTTCCTAGCTGGTCCTGAAGGTTTTCAAATCCCAATCTGACTGTCATTTTTCAACCACCAATGTTGCATAAACCATGTACAGGGAACACAGCCTTAGGGATTCTTTTTTTCCTGGAAAGCTTTATGCCCCGTTGAAACGGCTCTCTTGAAACCTCCTGTGGATGATCTCTGGCTCTCATTTGAAGATGTTGGGGAAACTCTTCATGGACGAGGAACTATGGCTAAACAGAAGCTGCAGAGAGCCAGAAAGGCCTCCTCTCAGCATTGTGACTGTAGTTGGAGACAGAATGATCTGCCCTAAATAGAAGCAGGTGACTCTCAATATGTAGCAGCTTATTTTAACCATCATAGGCTGCAGATGCTTCCTTTGTCCTTCCCACATTGAATTGATTGTCTGACTTTCACAGTGGGACATGATGCAATATTACAATAAGCATCTTTAATATATAGACAGCCTTTCTAACCAGCCCCAGATAAGCTTGTCAAAGTAGATTGCAAACCCTGCCTGTAACAAAAGAGTCCCAGGTTCAATTAAATGCCTCACAGGTGGGAGGTCTGGTTACCATTCAACAGTTCAGAATAGCGCGCACAATATACAAAGGTAGAGATTTCTTTGGAAACTGGATTTAAGTCTTATTTAGATTTCTGAGCCTGAGGATTCTGTGTGCCAATCTACTGAGACAGCAGGGTCCCATTCAACACCTTTGCAGGGAGCCCAGAATGAGTTGGTGGCCATCTTCTGGCTTCCTGGGGCTGAGGTAACGTATGCTTCACTTTATAACATCTCTCACATCCCACAGTGATAATCAAAGTTTAAATGAAAGGAAAATATCCACATTGGAGGACTCTTGACATGTTTGACATAATGTCATGTACATTTTCTTGGTGGTCCACGAACCTCAGGCACCTGATCTAACATATCTGCTCTCTTTGCTGTGCATGCCATCTGTGATCCCTCTGAGTGTCTAACATTTCTAAGACACTTCTGGGGCCCCTGCATTGTGGCTCCTAGCCCTCAGAGAGCTCTCTGAAGAGAACCAGGGATTATTTGTAGGCTGTCAGCAGCGAGACTGAAACACACTGGTAACCATATAGATTGGCACCACTCAGAGACCACCAACTTGGGGGACCAAGTTCTCCCCAGGAAGCTGAAGTCTGAAGGACATAAGCAGAGGCAGGCCTTGACTGGTCAATCAGCACAGTGCATCCTCCTATCAGCACTGATTGGTTCAGCAATAGTCAGCTGATTCAATTTCGGCCAATGAAATACGCGGAGACCAGCTCCCTTCACAGCCCCCTCTGCAGGTGCCTGGGAACTCCAGGTACTCCAGGGCCATGGTCAGTGGATGAGTTTAGGTGGATCTGTGGGAAGAAGCTTGTGAAGGTCAGTCCTGTAATTTCTTTTCGTTTTTAGGGAAGGGGGCTGTCACCGGCTATTGAACCCAGGACGCTTAACCACTAAGCCACATCCCCAGCCCTTTTTTATATTTTATTTAGAGACAGGGTCTCACTAAGTTGCTGAGCTTTGAATTCGTGCTCCTCCTGCCTCAGCCTCCCTAGCCACTGGGATTACTGGAGTGCATCACCAAGCCCAGCCTGGTTCTGTAATTTTGGTCAGATCACACTCTAGAATAATCTTACTCTAGACACCCTTATTATGTAACATTTTGCTTTTCTTGCTTAACAACTGTGCCAGTTAACTGCTTCATAACTTGCACCTATTAGCACTGATGGGTACAAGTTCCATGTCAATCCTGGAGCATCTCTGTCATTTAGTAATGCTTCAACTTGGAGAAACACTGAGCATTCCGAAAAAGGACATATGTGGGTGACTAATTAAGGAGTGATCATGGTTTAAGTCTCACTTTAAGCACCAACATATTTACAGGGCCCGTGGATTGGTGGCTTTTGTGGTTGAATATGTAGAGATACTCCCCAACCTATAATGGGGTTGTGTCCCAATAAAAACATCACAAATTGAAAATATCCTGAATTGAAAATGATTTTAATATATCTCACTTACTGAAGATCATAGCTCAGTGACACCGTGGTTCAACCTTGGATTGTGTGGCTGGGTGGCAGCTGCCATTCATCATAAAGGGAGGGTATGGGTCATATGGCATCTGTCTAGCACCGGGAAAGATCAAAACTGAAGATGCAAAGGCACATCCCTTTTCCACCATTGCAAAATCAAAACTCAAATGTCAAACCATAGTTCACAGGAAGCCTCCTATCTGCTAGGTGTCTTCTAGCTGATCACACATGGAGTGACCTTGCCAGGGAACTCAGGCCTCTCTTTTAATTCATTATCTGGAGATCAACTGCTCAGTACATACAGTGCACTTCGGGAGGAATAAAGACAATTATCACAGCAGTTTCACATCTTATGCACTATTTCCCAAAATAAATCCAATTTGAGGATGAAACTCAGGGCATTTCCCCCTCTCTGGAGTGGCATCCCTGACCCCGCTTCTCACCACTTCCAGCATGGTGCTCGGGGGCACCATTTGCGAGGCCCTTCCCAGCCTCTCCCTGCTTCCTTCTCTCTGGACATACTTAAAATCTATGACACTCAAGCTATAGTTTTTTTTTTTTTTCATCTGTTCAATATTCAAATTCACATTTACCTAGAGAGCCTACATCCTGGGAACAAATCTTTACTCCTCACACTTCAGATAGAGCCCTAATATCCAGAGTATACAAAGAACTCAAAAAATTAGACAATAAGAGAACAAACAACCCAATCAACAAATGGGCCAAGGACCTGAACAGACACTTCTCAGAGGAGGACATACAATCAATCAACAAGTACATGAAAAAATGCTCACCATCTCTAACAGTCAGAGAAATGCAAATCAAAACCACCCTAAGATACCATCTCACTCCAGTTAGATTGGCAGCCATTATGAAGTCCAACAACAACAAGTGCTGGCGAGGATGTGGGGAAAAGGGTACACTTGTACATTGCTGGTGGGACTGCAAATTGGTGCAGCCAATTTGGAAAGCAGTATGGAGATTTCTTGGAAAGCTGGGAATGGAGCCACCATTTGACCCAGCTATTCCCCTTCTCGGTCTATTCCCTAAAGACCTAAAAAGAGCATGCTACAGGGACACTGCTACATCGATGGTCATAGCAGCACAATTCACAATAGCAAGACTGTGGAACCAACCTAGATGCCCTTCAATAGATGAATGGATAAAAAATATGTGGCATTTATACACAATGGAGTATTACTCTGCATTAAAAAATGACAAAATCATAGAATTTACAGGGAAATGGATGGCATTAGAGCAGATTATGCTAAGTGAAGCTAGCCAATCCCTAAAAAACAAATGCCAAATGTCTTCTTTGATATAAGGAGAGTAACTAAGAACAGAGTAGGGTCGAAGAGCATGAGAAGAAGATTAATATTAAACAGGGATGAGAGGTGGGAGGGAAAGGGAGAGAGAAGGGAAATTGCATGGAAATGGAAGGAGACCCTCAGAGTTATACAAAAGTACATACAAGAGGAAGTGAGGGGAAAGGGAAAAATAATACAAGGGGGACAAATGAATGTCAGTAGAGGGGGCAGAGAGAGAAGAGGGGAGGGGAGGGGAGGGGAGCGGGGGTAGTAGAGGATAGGAAAGGCAGCAGAACACAACAGACACTAGTATGGCAATATGTAAATCAATGGATGTGTAACTGATGTAATTCTGCAATCTGTATATGGGGTAAAAATGGGAGCTCATAACCCACTTGAATCAAAGTGTGAAATATGATATATCAAGAACTATGTAATGTTTTGAACAGCCAACAATAAAAAATAAAAAATTATAAAAAAAAATTCACATTTACCCCTTTTCACCAGAATTTTACTACCATTTACTGTCTCTGTTCTTGTATTGCTGGCATTAGCTGTTACAATACGTGCCCCTTGTCTGCTGCCCATATTTCATTTTTCTCATTTGTTTCATTGTTCCTTGTTAAATTATTTTTGTCTTGGATCTTCTGCAGCACACTTTAGATTGAAAACCAGAGCCATTGCTATATAACAGGCGACAATATAGTGAGGATTTTCACTTCTGTGCTTTCTCTGCAGAGGTGGCCTCTCCCTCCTCCCTCAGCCTGCTCCTCCCATCTCTCAGCCTGATGCTCACCCTACAGTGATATCTACCCTCTCCCCCAAGTGCACTGGGCATTCTGCAAATAGCCAGGGCTCTTCCACTGAAATGCTTTCTCCATGATCTTCTGGTCAGAGGCCCTCTACGGGCTCTCATTTCCTATTTTGAGACCCTTTCATTCTTTTTCCAAATCACCAAAATAGTTTCTTGTAACCCTTTGATGAGCTAAAATAGCACTTTGTCCCAATTTTACCTGTGCATTTAGTAAACTGCACTGTAAGCCTTTCAGAGCAGAAGAAAAGGCATCATTCATCTCTATATCCTGGACTCAGCCTGGTGAAAGACACCGGGTGTGTGACTGACAGGTGAGGAAATGAATGGATGAAAGGAGGAAGGAAGCCCTTGTACTTCCTCCTTGGCCCATGGGCGGTGTGAGCCAATCAGAGCCCCCAGAACCCTCCCACACAGGCAGCTGTGCAGGCCCTGGCAATGGCTGACCACACCCTCCCTCTGAGTGTGTGATCTGAACTTAGAGGGGACCATCCTGCTCCTTTCTGTCCAGAGTTACAGGAAAGAGCTTCAAGGTGCTCATGGCAGCTTGGGGAGGCTTCCTGGAGAGGAACAGAAGTGAAGGGCGCAGTCTGTCTCATGTCTGGTCCTGTCACCCCCAAAGCCCAACCTGTGACCTTGCTCACCAGTTCCCTCCCCACCTCTTCTCTGCATTATTCTCATTTGAGGACAGTTTTCCTTCTGGGAGACATTCAGCAATGTCTCTAGGCAGTTTTGGTGTTTGCAGCTCAGGGGAGTGTTGCCACTGGCATCAGCAGGCAGAGGCTGGCATGCTGGCAGCCGGCCAGCAAGCACAGGGTGGGCCCTGCACACACCAAGAATCATAGTTCTCAAATGTCAGGCTGAGGAACCCTGAGCCCCTCACTCCTCACTCACAACAAGGAACCTAACTGGCACGTTTGTACCAGACCCCTGAGGGCCGCGCCTGGCGTGGAAGGCTGCACCCACCCAGAGAGGCCCTCACCAGGTGAAGTGTGCACCTCCCCAAAACTCCTCCTGCAAAGGGGAAGGTGGATGTCAGGAGTCCTGACTGTCACTTGCACACTGTCTTCACTGGAGTGGACGTGGACAATGCTTCCTTTCTTGGTTCTGCTCCATGTGGTCAATGTCACAGGCCTAGCTTTGATGTTAAACCCAGCAACAGTGAGGCAAGGAGACCTCCATGGGCTTGTGTGGGGGGGTGGGCTCTTCACTGAACGTCAAGGAACGACCTCGGCTTGGCACACAGTGGCCTGCTTTTCTGTGCTGCTTTCTCTGAGCTCTTCACCAGACTTCGGTCCCTAAAGTCCAACTGATTGGTTCAGGCCCCTGGTTAAGGAATCCAGAGCCAAGGGGACAGGAGGAGCCTCCTCCTCAATCTCACTCGAGGTGCACTGCCTGGGCAGGGATCCATCTCTCTAACTGTTTCTGTCCTGTCTTTCTTTCTGTCCCTGGGGGGGTGTTCTGTTTCTCTGTGCCCTCCTCTTTAGCATGATGGGAAATGCCATGCTGCTCTTGGTGACTGCACTCTGGTTCCAGGCAGAAGTGGTCCTCTCCAAGCCAGTCAATCCCAGCTCACTCTAGACACTAGTAGGCCATGAACATTCCACCCAGTGCTCCAGCACCCATCTTGAAAGGAACATACCCCATGATTTGTGGCCCTGCCCACAAATACCACACCTGATTGAAAAATCCCTTGAGGTCCATTAAAGGCTTCCTTAATGTATCAAATAAGAAATGGTTGATTTAGCTCATGAATAGGGAAATACAGACTCTGGAGGTGTGCAAATTAGGCCCATTTTCTTGCTTAATACCAGAATATGCTCATGGGGCACTAGCTGGAGCCTTGGCCTGGTGTAGGAAATGGAGGGGAGCTTGTTCATCTCTAAGGGCTGCTGTGCCATGGCTTGCACTTAGCAATCCCTCCTGGCTGCTGCAAAGGGAGGCCCTGAAAAGGAGCTTAGGAAACTCTGCACTTCTCACTGTGGTCCTCAAACACCCTCCAGTGCAACAGAGGAATACTTTGAAAAGATTAAGAAGCAAGTCTTAGAAGTGTTAAGCAACTTTCCCCAGTGACTGGGAGTGAGTGGCACTGGGCTGAGTCTTGCAGGGCGTCTTTGTCCTTATTTACCCCCACACAGCCTCCATTGTACAGATGGTTGGAAATGCACCATCAGCAACATGAACAGAAATGGGGGAAAAAAAGTGTTGTAATCAGATGGTGAGAAGAAAACATGGGTGCGGAATCAGAGAAGAAGCAGCGGGGAGCCATGTTATGCTGGGAGCCCTGTTGTGGATAGGGGCAGGGCTGGGATTCAAACAATACAACCTCTATTACAATGTAACCAACCAATAGGGAGCAAATAAAAATGCCTCTGGGGACTCATGGGGAGCAGGAGGATGAAGCAGGTTTCAGTCTTCTCAGAACTGAGCAGAGTGCAAATATAAATGTGTCCAGGTGGCTCATGGGCTGACACCCCTCTAGGGCTCCCTGTACATCCCTCAGCCACATTTAGCAAGGGACAAGGTCACCACTGAGCTCATCATCAACTGGAAGAGGAGTTCTTCAATCATAGAACTCCGGTTTCCACACACATCTTTAAATGCACCCTGCTCTCTCCTCTAAAGCTGGGCATTGAACCTTAAAAATCTTCCAGGGAAAGAACAGGCCCTTCCAGATGGAGACAGAGGGGCACCAAGCTCCACAGAGGTCAGCTGAGCTTAATCTGCCAAGCTCAGAGGGGGCAGGGAGGTACCAACAGAGAAGGGGTGGGCAGTCTCACCTGTGAGCATCCAAACAACCCTTTGCAACCAACAATGGTCACAAAGGGGAAATTTGACAACCTTAAACTATAATAGTGGCCTAAAAAATCCAGCAAAGGGCTGAACAGAGCTAAGCTGTGCTGGCTCACCGTTCTGCTTTCAGCGTACCAGGAAAATGCCCTCACTTAGTGCAGAGACACTGGGGAGCCCAGAAAATTGTTCCTAGGAGAAACAAGGATAATAATTATGTGTTTCTGTTTCATTATTTGCATCTATAAATTGTCACATGTACGAAATGCATTACCCACCATGGTGTTCCATTTTGCTTAAAGAGCCCTGAAAACACAAACATTATTTGACTGGCTTGCTGAAGAATAATGAAATTATATCATATTTATACAGCAGCAGGGCTTGGTAGGTGGCCTAAGCTTAGCTTTTCTTGTAACAGAAAGAAGTCAAGGTTCTCAGAGTTGAATTGAATGTTGAAGGTCACAGTCGGGAGCCAGGAGAAGAACCTTGGGTCTCTGTATCAGAGGCAGATCAAAGCAGCAGTTATGTGCAGGGACAGCAGAACCACAGGTACTGGGTCCTGATTCCAGCTCTGTCCATCACCTGGGAAATCCTAGCTCAGTCAAGTTAACCTTCTGTCACTCAATTTCCTCATCTATAAAATGGGGATAATGACATCATCCATCCCACCCTCCAGAATTATAGAACCTTAAATGGCCTTTGGAAAGGGAGCTCCTTGGAGCAGTGACTGGTCCCTGTAATCATCCAGAGATAGCAGCTGTGATCTGCTCACCTGCTCTTTCTGCCGTCTGGTGTGGCAGGTTTAAGAGCACAGGGGTGATGGAATAGAAATTGTTTGACTGTCCACTAATCTCTGCTTCTTTAAGTAAAATCATTCTGATTTTTTTCTGGGAAGCTCAGCTTCCCAACTCAGCCTGCACTGTTTGGGTCTGCTGGGTCCAGGAGGAGGGGTCAGATCATCCAAACACTGCCCATGCCCCTGTGCAAAGCGCTTGCTTTAGAGTCAAGCATAGGTCCTGAATCCTCCTATCAGACCAGACCCAGGCCTGGTGCTGAAACTCCCAGGAGTCAGAAGTCCCTTTCAACCTGGGGTGCTCAGCCTGGGGCCTGGGCCCCAGCAAGAGTGATGGCCATCCTAACCAAGGGGATGCAGAGCCCATGCTGGGGACAGTCAGAGTACCTGTTCATGACCTGAGATCCAGCTGGGCCTCAGTCTGGACCATTTAGTGACATGAGCTGATGCCCCATCACTTCCCTCCATCCCTCTTGAGTTGCATTTCTGGCCCATGAAACTGAAGAAATCCCTGTTGCTTTCATCGTAGGTTCTGCAGGAGCTCAGAAGAAGGGGACAGGAAGCTAATTTGGAACATGGCCGGTGTTTATACTCTGAGCCGAGCCTGAAACAGGACTATAGTTTGTCTTTTCATGAGCACAGATTAAACTTTTCTCCAAAAGTGAGGACAGTGTTGGAAAGGGTGGGAGGTCAGAGACAAGTTCATGATGGCTGGAAGCCCCCAAGTGAGGAGAGCCTAAGGGGAGGAGGCAAGCCTTTGGTGATGCCACTGAGTGACAGGAAGCCAGGGTTGTGCAGCTTCAAGATGCTGTGTCCAGGGATTTCACTGAGGAATGCTGCTTCTTACTGGAGGTAGCCGAAATGGAAGGGAAACCAGAACTAAACACTTAATACTGAAGTTAATCTATGCAGCAGGAACAAAAGGTGAAGAAGGACGCATTGTCTGGGAGCCAGCCAGCGAGCACACAGGCCACATTTCCAGTTAAAAGGAAAATAGGCTGGGCGCAGTGGTACACGACTGAAATTCCAGCAGCTCACGAGGCTGAGTCAGGAGCATCTCAAGTTCCAGGCCAGCTTTAGCAACTTAGCAAGGAGTTAAGTAACTTAGCTAGATCCTGTCTCTAAATAAAATACAGAAAAAAGGGGCTAGGGATGTGGCTCCGTGGTTAAGTACCCCTGAGTTCAATCCCTGGTACCAAAAAAAAAAAAAAAGGAAATATAGGTGGCTACATTACTGAATGAAGTAAAAATTAAGCAATAGTTTGCTTGAGAATTTCTATTTAAATGCCACGTCTGTGTAGGAGGTGCTTCAAACATTTCTGGACATTCTGCACACTTCCACACTTCCTTCCAAGCCCACAGCACCACCAGCTGCTCCCTCTGAAACATTATTCTAAGACATGTTGAGACAGGGCCCACTGTAGGGACAAAGGGCAGATGTGCTCCCAAGGCCTTAACCCATGGCCTACTGCCCATTAGAAGTGCCCTGTGTGTCCTTCCCTCGCCCTCCTCTCCACACATTCTTATCAACCACAAAACCAGGTGCATCATGGGTGCCAGGATGCCTTTGCTATAACAACACCAAAAGTCACCTAAATGAGAGAATGAGCCTATTGGGACCACCGCAGAAGGACCAGAGGACAGCGCAGCCTGGGCTGCTTGACCCACTGGCATCACGGCCTGGCTGCCCCTCCCACCCCACCTCAAGCTCACTTAGCAGCTCCAGCAGTCCAACCCAGTCCCAAGGCAGGGTGTCTGCAGGAGGGGAAGGGAAGGGAAAGGCAGGGCAACCCGGGGTTCCTCTTCTTTCCCCAGCAACACAAAGATAGAGAATGCAGGTAAAACATGCACAAAGCAATGAAACAGGACTGATTGGAGTCGTTTTATGTAACACCTCCATTATTCTAGTAAGAAGAAAATGCAAATGTAGATGTGCAGATGAAATCCCAATTGCTTCATTTGAGAGATTCTGTGTGTACGTCACATTGTTATGTCTGTCTTTGAGACTGTCTCTGTGCAAAGTGAACATAAATAGTAAAATTCATATGAATAATTCAAATTGTCAATATTCTTTAATAACATTAAATAGCAAATTTAAAACATCATGCCAAGTCAAGAGAGGAGAACCTGTGGAAGCAATAAAAACACTGTATAACTTAGAACCTTTGACAAGTGTTTTCCAGGATTGTTGAAGAAAGGGAACTGCATTTTTATTTCATCCCATGAACTTTGGAGCCCACTCTGACCACGGACTGACATAATGCTTGCAAAACACAGACGTGATGGACCTTGTGTGTATCCAGAGGTGGCCTGGCTGTCCCTTCCTAGAGCTCAGAAGCTGTATTTTTATATGCATGATGCCATGTTTCAGCTGAACATCAACTGCTGTGTGCTGCTCATCCTTGTCTGTCACTTGTATTTAAGTTCCTGTAGGTCTGGGTCTGACTCCCACAGGAGTCAGATGCACATTAAATGTCTGGTGTCTTGAAATTTTCTCCCCAACCAGGCTGCAAAACTCTTGCAAGGTTTTCATATCCGCTTTCAATGCCTGGAGTGGTGCACACAAGAGGGGACATTGGGAAGACATGTGCTGATAGGCTCTGCCTGCTGACCCCCAGTGCAAAGGGTAGCCTGGCTCTTCTCCAGGTAGCCTCCTTGGGCCCTGGAGAGAGCTCCTTGGCTTTTCTCAGAGGACCTGAAGTCCCCTGTTGTGGCATGTTTCCTGTTCAGGATAAATTAATCCTGCACAACCCTGGAGGTGGTTACAGGGCCTTAAAGTTGCAATGATAAAAGTCATGGAGATGCATGTGGGGGACACAGGGAAAAAATCCATCTGGAGAAAGGAGATGCTGCAGAAAGCAAGAGATTTGAGCAACTAAGTCCTGGAGGCCCTTCTGGTCCAGCTTTGCCTAAATCCATTGTGACCCTTCAGATCCTGGGCTGGACATTTCCTCTGGGGAGCTAGGGTGTGAGCCAGACACCTGGCCCGGCATCACTGCCACACATCAACCAGTAAGAGCTCCGCAGGAGGGCTCTTCCCTGGCTGCCCAGGTACAGCTGCTGTATCCAAGCAGATGATTCACCCAGGTGTGACTTCAGGTTAATTTCCTGACCAGCTGGCAGCAGGTGACTTTATCCTTCTTTACACAGAATATCCATCAAAAGACACCCTGCCTTACCTCACCCTCCACAGACCAGGCTGGAAACAAGAAGCTTTCTGGCCCTGGTGCTGGGACAGCTTTGGAATGCTAATGCTCCTTTGAGCCCTTGCTGTACCTCATTAGCTCCTGGTCTGGTTGTAAGGAAGCCTGAGAACTTAATTACTAAGTTGGCCTTCACTGTCTGCCCAAGCAGCAATGGTGTTTTATTTATTTATCACCAAGAGTGAGAAAATTCGGCCCCATGCTGACAATGCTTGGTTGACTTCAGATGTTCTGGAAACTGTTTCACCAGCAAACAACACAGCTACTAATCCCATCAAAGCTGGAACTCCTCCTATAGTCAGAAGGAGACTCTCCAAGGATCATCACACCCTGCAAATTGCATTTTGCTTTCTTCCCATGAAGATGTTCAAAGAAACTAAGAATAAAGAAAGCTCACTTTGGAGGTGGTGTGCTTGAAAAGGCAGTGTTTGAAAAAGTGCCTTCCAGTGGACTGAGCTCCATGACCCACCAACTGGGGGTGTGTCCAAGGAGCTGAGGAGGCTCCTGTGCCTCTGGAGACCCACCTTGACTGGAAGGACTGGAGAGTCAGGATATAGTTATCGTAGGTGACATTAAAACCATGACAATTACACCACAGCTGTTGAAAAGATCCACTCAACTTGTGCAGCCTCAGGTTTTGAAATAGAGGCCAACATCCTCAGCTCTGGAAACAGAGCCCATGTCCAGTCTTTTCATTGAGGGTCAGGTCAACCTGTGAACCTCGAATTTAAGCAGTTGTGAGGCCATCACATATAAGACCATTGTCTCCCAAAGCCATTCAACTGTGGGACTGGGCACCAGTGTGTTAGTAACTCCCACAAATGGGTGATGAGCATGAATAATGCAGCAGGGAAGGGAGTCTGTGGGGCTGGGAGGGCCTTGCTGGGGAGGGACCTGCCCTCATGGGAAGAGTGAGAAGTGCATAGGGCAGCCACACATTGGGACCTGGTCAGAGGAGAAGCAGGGACGTGAACCTTCAGCGTCCTCAGCCCCTGAGCAGACCTGGTCTTTCTAACCCTTGAATGCCTTAGAACATCAGATCTCTTTGGTCCAAGCCTGTCCTTCAAGTTCATAGATGTCAAGGTTGTTCATAGTGTGTCTTTAGGAAAAGGAATCTTCCAGTAATCACATCATCCCAGGTCAGCATCTCTAAGGATTAATAAAGCTTTTGAAAAGGGTCTTTCATAAATGTCTTGTTTTAATGAAAATCACTGGTGACTTTATAGGGTAGTGGTCTTCAGAAGCCATAAGTTTGGATTAAATTATTTGATATTTTATTTTCTCTCTCTCTCTCTCTCTTTTTGTTTGTGGTGTGGGGATGAAACCCAGGGCCTCACATGTGATAAACTCTACCATGAGCTACATCAGCCCCAATTAGTTGATTATTGTTGTTGTTTCCTTGTAACCATGATATGCTATGTACCAAGGTGCCGTGACAGACTGAAAAATAAAAAATTACAGAAATGGAGAAATATCACTTGCTCCCTTCAAAGGTTTCCCAAGACCCTGCGTCAACTTTTTCCAAGTGAACTCTCAAGGGGGAAAAAGTTCAGCCTGCAAAACGTCAAATTGAAACTGGCCTTTTTTTTCTTATACATTTCTTTGTAGCCATATCCATCTTCTGAATTCCCCTGTAGTATCTGTACATTTTCCCTCTTTTCTAGAGCCTCTAAGAAATTCCAGTCACTACCTGCTTTTGATACAAGGAGAAAACTCTTCTAACTCTTCAATATTCTCTGCTTATCAACAGATAAATAGAACACTGAGCCTTAGCTTTGTACTCATTTTTGAGCCAGTCTTTATATATTTTTGTTGAATAAGTACAAATAAGTTGGGGGGCATGGTAGTGCACACCTGTAATCCCAGCAGCTCAGGAGTCTGAGGCAGGAGGATAGTGAATTTAAAGTCAGCCTTAGCAACTCAGCAAGATTCTGTCTCTAGATAAAATATAAAAAAGGGCTGGGGATGTGGCTCAGCAGTTAAGCTCCTGGGTTCAATTCCTGGTATCCACCCGCCCCACTATATATATATATATATATATATATATATATATATATATATATATATATGAAATATATTTTATATATACATATATGTATATATATATATATAAAACATATTTTAGATGTTTTAAATTTATGTAAGCTATAAATATGTAATAAATATGTGTATATATATTTATGTATCTATATTTATGTATATATATGTGTGTGTGTATGTGTGTGTGTGTGTGTGTGTGTGTGTGTACTTGAAAGCAAAAATAAGGAAAGAAATTGAAATGATCCAGGAGGGATGACCAAGATGTAGATATTTGAACTCATGTCAGTCTAATTTCTAAAATTAAAATCCTCATCACTAAGTCAAATGGACTCTCCCAAACTAAAAGAGAAAAATCACACTGCCAATCTGAGTGATTATTCCTAGTCTTTCAAGCCAAATCCTGCTGAGGGTCAAAGCTGGGGTCCTAGAAGAGAGGGTCTGCCTGTCTTGCCCTTTCGTACCTGAGCTGCCCAACTCCTTGGTCCTGGAATGCATCATAGCGTCCCTTGGCATGCATCACCAACATGGAGATTCAGCAAAGCACAGCAGCACCCCTTTCCTCCTGCTCCACACCTTTAGTCATTGGGAGAGTGTGCCCTTGGCAATGCCAGGCAGCACAGATACCAGGAATAAACTAAACCTGATCTCTGCTCCTGGACATCAGATCAAAAGGAAGGATTAAAACAAGCATTTAACCAATTGAAGGCATAAACCACTCATATATCATGGTATTATAAAGACCTTAAATAACACCTAATGAATGTTTAATAAACCCTTCATTGTGTGCCATGCCCTCTGCTAGGTAATTCGTGCCTGGCCCTTGGATGCTCACCTTGGGGTACTGTCCACAGCGTGCTGACAGCCTACTGTGATGCGGCAATGCACTCAGTGTCTGTCGTTTGGTGAGCATCTCGGCAGATGATCAAAACTCTTATCATGTTCTCGTAATCCTTACAACACCTTCTTAAGAGATTACTGCTTCAGTGTTCATTTTAATAACAAAGGATGGAAGCTCAAAATGGTGATATGACGTTCACTGTCCTGCATTATCCTGGCCAAAATGCAGTCTCCAGTTATTGAACCAAACACTAAGCTAGGAGCTGCTGGGAAGGGATTCCATAGGTGTGATCGATAGATGTCTGAACCCAGCTGAACTGAAGTTAAAAAAAACCACCAACAACCAAGCAAGCTTAATCCAATCAAAGGTAGAGTTTAAGATTCAAGCTGAAATTTATCTGAAAAAAGAAGAAATGTCCCATGTTTTATAGCAACACCTCCTGCCTGAGCTTACAGCCTCCACCCTGAAGGCTGTCCAGTGAGTTTTGGATGTGGCTATCCAGTCTCTGCAGTCCTGTGGCCAACTGCTTGCCATGCAACTCATAATGCATGCATATCATTATTGGCAGATGATACCCCTGAAGTATCAGTGGCTACTTGGTACAACCAAGATCAGTTTGAAGTCCACCATCTTGGCCAACAGCCTTTGCTCCCGCCTCTCATGGCAGCAGATAAATGAAACTAAAATTGCATCTTAACTAAAAACAATCTTTGACGGTCAATAATTCTAAAAATCTTGATTTAAAAATATGCACAACTACTGATTACATGTGTTCCCGTGAAATTCTGTAAGTCACAGGAATTTCCCAGACCAAGAGCATCTTCCCCAAGGCTTATGGATAGTTCCATTTTGGATTCTCCTGTATCCAGAAGGTCTCCAGAATGACACCAGCTCTGAGAGGTCTTTTGCTCCTCTTCTGCCAGCTGAATTCCTGGACCAAACTCTGAATGTGACTCTCAGGATAATGTCTTTTATTTCCCTTTCTTTGTCCCTAGGACCCTCAGACAAACGTGTTCACCAGTAGCTTAGAGTCCCAAGGAGGTAGCTGACTGGCCCCAGGAGGGTCATTACATGGGAAATGGCTGTCCAGGAGGCGCTGCATTGTATTTGACAAGTTTTCTTGATTAGGCAATATTCACCTCTTGCATGACAAAATGTGGAAAAGGGCAGCTGTGACCTCTGTGGAAAGCTAGAGAAGCGACTACAAAGACAAAGGGGAAATAAACCAAGAAAGACCCCAACCACCTCAAAGCACAGAGAGCAGAGACCAGCTGCAGTATGGGGCACACAGTGAGCACTCAAGTGAGGGTCATGGTCGTGAGGCCATCGCATAGCACAGTCCTGATCACCTGCTGGGAGGCTCCTCTCCTCATACCTGTCTCCATGGCCAGGTCAGCAGGGACCCTGGAAGCTGTTTGGGGGACGTGACTCAGGTGCCCCGGACATGCTGACTGATCCATAGGGGAGCAGCCAGGGCACACATGATGAGGAGGAGGTAATGAAGGGAAAGTCTGTCACGGCTCTCTCCTTGCAGGCAGGCTCCTGCACTCAGCAGCAGTTGCTGCTCATTTTCTGGCTCAAGGAGTGGGAAGGGGGCTTTTCTGTAGGCACAGCCCTCGTGCAACACACCTGCAGAGAGACAGCAGTCAGAGCTCTAGTGCTGCCCCCAGCTCTTGGTGAGGGGGCTGGCCAGTCCCCTGCCCAGATGTCTATGAAAGGCTCTTCCATTATAATGGCACAAAACTATTCCTCTTGAGTCCCCAGGGAGGGTTCCTGACCCAGAGTCTCTTCCTCTTTTCAATTGTCCCCAGTGGTTAAGACAATGCTCTGGCCCATGTTTCCGCATATCAGCCAGAGAGGCGTCCAGTCCCTACACCCTCAGCTGTAGGTCCTTGGTGTCACTGCTAGGAGACAGCTGAGTAAGCCTAGCAAGACATGAACTGAGAGGCACAGACATGGGCTCAACTCAGTTACTCTGCTAGCTTCCTGGGTGGGCCCACGTCAGCATGAATCTAACTGGTCTCTGGTTCCTCATGTATACCCTTGGGAGAAGTAAAGTATGCAACTGCAGTCCCCAGGGGTGATGTTGAACTGACAAGGAACAAGGGAGGGGAGGAAGAAGGGAAGAGGAGATACAGAGAAGGAAAAGGGAAGAAGGAAAAAGAGGAAGAGGGCCGGAGGAGGTGAGCAAGATACAGGTTGATGGTAACAGAGGAGGAGAGTGAGTGGGAGGAAGAGGGTAGGAAGACAGCCATCATGGTGATGAGCAGAGAAAGGACCCTTTGGAACCCTGTTCCTACAGGGTCCACAGCAAAAACACCCCTGAGGCCCGGCTGGTGGCACATATGAGCAGAGCAGCCTAGTATAGACCCTGAGGGACAAATCAATGACCCCCAGAGGGTGGTCTGGATCGCCCCTGTTTAAAAAATAAGAAGAAAGAACACTGACTCAGAGACAGAAAGTGATTTATCTAAGACCACCTGCCTGATCAGCAGCTGAACTGGGACCTGCCCACCTCTAAGCTCAGACACCTGGGCAGTGTGCACCAGCCCTTGGTGGGAATCCCATAGAGAGTAGATGCCACTGTCCATCATGGAGACTGGAGGCCAGGTGGGATTGCCCTTGGCCTGGCGGGGCCTGAGCAGAATCCTACTATGTCACAGCAAGTAACCACACAGGAGAGATTGAAGATGTGCCCCATGGCTCAGCATCTGCATTAACAGAGAAGAAGCAGCAGGTAAAGAGACCCCCATGTCCTGCCATCACCTGGGCCCTGGTCTCCTGCCCAGGCTGAGAGAGGCTGACACTGCCTGTGAGGCTTTTGAGAACAGGCAAAGTGTGAGAAACTCCTGGGGGGCCATCAAGCAGGTCCCTGTGAACTGAAGTGCCAGGGAGGGCAGAGAGGACAGCTGGGTAGAGAGGAAGGAGCTGAGCATAGAGGGATAGAGCCCTGGGGCTCACTAAAGCAGAGGAAGGCAAGGTAGACAGAGAAGGAAGGGACACAAGCCATGCTCAGCTAGAGAGCATGACACAGGAGAGGAACACAGAGATCACAGAGCCCAGAGACGGGGGGTGGGGGGGTGGGGTCTTAGAAACCACAGAGAGAGCGGGCAGTGCAGAGCATGGTGAGCTGGGCCTCTTGCCCCTTTGCCTCCTGTGGGGTGCTGGGCTCCTGCCAGCTCAGGGGCTGCCTAGCCACACAGCTCTGCTCTAACTCAGAATGATGAGACACAGAAAGTCCCAGAAGGAGGTGATGTTGCCATGCCTGCTTTACAAAATGGGAACCTGAGTTCGGAGATACTACTTGGCACGTCCAAGGTCAAACATCTGGGAGTGGCAGGTGGGAACTGGAGAGAGACCAGGTTGCAGAGGCTTGGCCTATGGAGCTTGTGCAGCCTGCTGAGTGCATGAGCCACTTCACAGGCCCAGCGCTGCTGGCCCAGCTTGCCCCTTCTGCCTTGGGCATTGTGAGGGCACATGAGGACCTATGATACCCTCAGGTCCCAGGAATGAAGACAGTGGCCAAGGGCTCAGGGCATCTTTGCACAGCCAGGCTTCCTCTCCAAGGAGCTGGGATGGGGCTCGGGGAAGAGGGAGGCACTCACTGACTCATCACCAAGTGCCCTGGGCAGAGAGGCCACAGGCCAGACCTCCATCATCTCACAGCCCTGGGGATGGAGGCCCAAGGTGGGGGGACACATAGCAGCGTTCAGGTGAGGGCACTTCTTGATGTGCAGACCATGACCTTTTGACTGTGTCCTTGAATGATGGAAGAACAGGTCACCCAGGGGCCCCCTTTGTCTTCTTATTCAGATACCAGTCCCACCCACCACTAGGCCATGTCTCCAAACACCATGACATGGAGGGTGATGTCCGCAGTAGGGGCCGAAGGGGAGCAGATGGGCATTCCTCATGCAGGTCCCTTCTCGTAGTGTGAGGGAGAACAGGGACAGCAGGGAACCCAGAGTGCTGAACCCTGACACCCCAACCCAATTGTGTTGCTTCTGTGGCAAAAAAAAGATGGGGTGGGGTTTGCAGACAGGAGAAAGTTGGGGATTGCAGACGTGTTGTCATGGATTGTCCCTGTGGGCCCTAATGAAACTGCATCTGTCCTCTCAGGGCAACCTGGCCCTGCTGACACCAGGGCTTAAGCCTGGATGAAGTGGGTTGGCTCTCTGGCCACCAGAACTGTGAGAGGACACCTTGATGCCACTTGATGTCACCTGGCTCGTGGCAGTTCATCCTAACAGTAACCAGAGACCATCACAGCCTCAGAGTGTTGAAGACAAATGCAGGAGCTGAGACAGCCCCAGGCCAGGCGCAGGCAGAACAGTGTCGAGGACTGGAGCTGAGTGGGAGGAAACAGGAGAATACAGAGCCCATCCAGGATGCCCCGGGCTTCCAGCCTCTCGGGGGTTTGCTAACTTGTAATCCCAGGGCCAGCACTGAGTAATCCGCGCACAGGTGTTTATGCCACCTCCTCCTGGCACCCGAATCTATTAGCACTCAGCCTCAGAGCTGGCCCGCCCATCTCCCTTATTTAATTAACACGTGGACCTGCCTAGACACACTGAGGGGAGCGCTCCAGCAGATGGAGCTGTGGCCATGGGAGCACCTGTCCTGGACTGTGGCCTGTGAGCCCTCAGGCAGCTCCAGCAAGCTAGGGGAGGCGCAGATCTCTGGGTGACTCTCCATCCCACAGGGAAGGTCTGGTGTCTGGATGTCTGGCAAGGGTATGGGAATGGAAGACAGGGAGACAGAGACCAAAATGGACAGAGAAAGAGAAAGAGACCAAGGATCTGAATCCCTCTGCAGAGTCAGAAAACAGAAAGACTAGGAGAGAGATAATATAAATGAAGACAAAAAACAGAGACAGAGAAAACCCAGGCAGAGAGATAGAGGCACAGAGATGACCAGAGGAAGAGGAGGAGGGGGAGAAGGGGGGGGAGGAGGAGGAAGAGGGGGAGGGGGACAGGATTGGGAAGGAAAGGCCAGTCTGGTTTTAAAAGGAGACCAGAAGTTCCAAAGAGAGGCAGAGAGTTAAGTAGAAAGAAAGGAATAAAGCAGCATAGAGGGATGAAAAGCCGGATAAAGAGAAATGTCCCAGAGGTAGAGAGGACTCTAAAGGACCAGGGAGTCAGAGGAAGACTGACCAGCTCCATGGAGGACAGTCGCGGCTCGCAGCCTGAAGCCAGGTCCTCCTGCTGGCTCCTCACACTGCCCTGTGTGAGCCCAGATGTCAGGCTCCTGGCGCACACTCAGAAGCATCCCAGATAGGGAGAATGTTGGGAACCTGGGAAAGGAAGGCCTGGGAAGAGCAGGAAGGAGAGGAAAGGGTTCCCACACCCTGGGACTTGCGCTTGCCCTAAGCTTCTGTGAGGCTGAGGCTCAGGAGGGTCAGTCCCCAAGGCACTCAGCAGGTGGTGGTCACAGACAATTAGTCAGAGAAGGAACACACTCCCAGCAGCCATTCCTGCTTCATGGAACTGCCCTCTTTCTCAGCACTAAGCCTGCAAAGCACCAAGCATTGCAGTGCAGGGCCTCAGAGCCCAGTATCCAGGGCAGACAGCCTGCTTCAAAACCCACTTCTAGTTGCGTCCTCAGTTTCCTCATCTGTAAAATGGAGATAATAGAAGTTTCTATATCTCAGACTGCTAAATGATTCACGGTAGTCGGGCATTTAAACACGTAGAACATGTACTCTGCACAGTTGCTGCTTGATGAAAAATAACTTGACTTCCTTACTCCCAGCTCCCTTTCCCTGGCAAACGTCTATCCAACCTTAAAACTTATTCCAATTGTGCCTTGACTTAAAATCTTTCTCAGATGAGGTGTTTCCTCTTAGGAGAATTAGTTCTTTCTTCAAATATACCATCATGTCATTTCAAAAATATCCCCTCTTCACACCACGGGGACATAGCTGACATCTGCCTCTCACCTTTCCCATCAGCTTCTGAAGGGAGAGATGGGTCCATATGCCTAGAATTAGGTTGGGGCCTGACACAGAGATGCAGCTTGAATGGATTAAGAGAGCTCTACGGGGCGAGGGCTGTGAACCCATAGGAAGGACAGACAGGGAGGTGCAGAAGGCCTGAGCGCCCAACCCTGCACCCTGAGTCCTGAGCGCCTCGTGGTCCTCCCAACTCTCCCCTGCTTCCCATCAGGAAGGGAAACTCATCACAAGAGTCTGTCTGTCTAGGACACTTTGAAAATACCTGCACATAATCAGGTTGTGTTGTTACAGTCAAGTCTGATGCCAAACCTACTTGGTCCCCAGAGCCCTTGCAGTAACTGCCTCTCAGCAAGGCTAAAAGAGGCAGCAATTGCCAAGTTCCACGAAGACAGCATCTCACCTTGGGTTCTCTGGCCCGGTGCCAACCATTGGGAATTGGCATCCTTCCTTTGTGTCCCTTCAACAATGAGACTTAAAAAGAGATTGTGATGTATTTTTCTATGTGATAATTATTCACCACTTTTTTTTTCTGCCAAAGAAAGAAGTGTCTACTGAACCAGCTGAACAGATAAATTAGATGGCTTGCTAAATTATGATAATCCAAAGTGATTTCAATGGGCTGTTCCAGCTCCAGGGCAGAGATGCTCTGGATGGGCCTGTGGCAGCACAGGGTCTTGGTTTCTGGCATTAGATCAATGCCTGATCCTTCCTGCCTCTCCCTGCATCTTAGAGGACTTATGACGTATCCACGTGATGTTTGCTGTTGCTGGCTTGTTGGTTCAGGGTCTCTGGAACTCTGGCTGGATCCTTACTCTGCTCCCTCCCTGCTGGGGGTCTCCTTCCCCACCCATCTTCTGGGGGTGAAATGTGTGGCTGCACAAAGCAGGACAGACACTGATAGACCCTGGTATTTCTCTTGCTGGAAACACGCACACACATGCACACACACATGTACACACAGGCACAATTACTGCCCTCCCCTTTACTGAGAGGAAAAACCTAATTGTTCTCATCCTCTGAAATTAGCATCAGTGATTTCAGGAAATCATTGGGTTTTCCCTATTCTGCAAAGAGTTCTTCATTTGCAAAACAACCATTTCTGAGGGAAGGACACTGGACACAGCAATCCTCATGAGGATCATCACAAAGGTCTATCTTTGCTTCAAAGCTTCTACCCCAGAAAGGGACCCCGGCTTACTTTCACGAAAGAAAAGGAGCCTCAGCATTTTTCCCCTTTTCCAGTGCTGTCACCAGCAGCACCAGGTCCCTAAAACATGTCCCCAGCTAGGGCATGGACTCCCTGAGCCTTCCCAGGCCTCCCACAAGTGAGGATGGGCTGCGCAGAGCTGCTGCAACCTCCCCAGAGAAGGAAAATGAGGACACTTGGGGAAAAGGGAGCAGATGACCAAGCTGGACTCAGCTCCTTCCTCCGACTGCTGCTTCCGAGAGAAATGCCTCCATAGCTCATCTGGAAGAGGGGCCCTGGTGTACTGGTTCTGCATGTTTGGTTGGGGCTTACCCTGCTGGGAAGTCTCCCATGCTGTTTTCTATACCTGTGGCTGGATGAGTTGCTCTGGAGGTCCTAGATCTCTCCTGTGGCTCAATCTGTGGACCCAGTGCCCTACAGGGAGGGTGCCAGCTCCTGCTGTGAAATGCACACCATCCAATGCAGAAAGCATGAGACGCAGAGCTCCACCCAAGCGGCCAGTATTGTTGGGGACAAGAGTTCAGGGGACTTGGGCTGTGAGAGGGTCCCACAGGGGCATGCTAAAAGTCCCAGAGATGGCCCCTGTTCTTCCCAGGTTTCCTCCCAACCAAGACCTGTCCACAGTCCTCTCACACCTGCTGCGGGGTGCAGAGAGAACTTCTGGACTGTCCTATGAAGTCTGGGAGCTGCAGTCTCTCGCCTTGCACTGAGGGAAGTGTTTCCGAGCTTGGACTGAGGTGGCCATGCACCACTACATTAGTGACTACCTTGTGCTTTGGGGAACTAGCCAATGCCAAGCTGTCCATATTTGGAGACAACCTAGAATAAGTGTGTTTGTTTGAGCTACTCTGGTTCACCTGTTCTGCTACTGACAGACGAGAGAGCATTTCTAAGAGAGAGACTGGCAACAGACAAGGGGAAGTCCACAAGGCTCAGGACCAGGGAAGGGAGGCCAGCAGTACATCAGCCCCCTAAGAACATATGGGAAAGGCTAGGGAAGAGGGCAGGTAACTCAATCAACCACAAGAAGTTCATTCTGTGACATGTTGGCTGCAGATGAGACAGGACCTGCTGACAGTGAACCAGAGGGAGTGTGTAAGGTAGTCAAGTGTGGACTTGCTCAGCCTCGGCTCTTGGAAGTTAAAATGTACTGTCCTGAGTTTAAATTTAGCCCATTCCTCCTTCTTCCTCAAGTGCAGACATGTGCAGGCTGGTGGGGAAGCCTGGGGACTGGTGCTGCCCTGTGGATTTCTGCAGCCTCCCCGTGCTCAGAAGCACCTGGCCTGTCCTCTTCTATCTGGGTCCTCAAGGCCACCATCCTCCTGAACTCTCCACGGCACCTTAGTCTAAAGAAATCTGTAAAGAAATCCGTGTGGGAGGATGCTTCTCTGCTGCCTCAGAGGCGGCCTCAGTAGACACCGCTGCTGCAAGGAGTTCCCACACCCACTCTTGATCCTCACCTCTACCTCCACATTTTTAACCCTTTGAGGGGCCGTGCTAATTGCTTTTCCTCCTTATTCTCTAGAAGCAAAAGGGAAGCCACTTCCACAAAAGGACACAATGTGCTTTTAACAGTAGCCACAGACCTGCAGGGGGAGGTGACCTGTGCCACATTCTTCAAGGACCCTCTCACCTATGGTGAAAATGTTCCTGCAAGTGTGATGTTTAGTCACACAGCCAAATGCCTGGGGCAGCTGAAGATCCCCTGCATTTAAAACAGAGGATGTCTGTGCCAGTTGGTGACCCTGAGAAGCTGAGCTCCCTGGGGAGCTGCACCTGTCCTACAAGGGAGGAGGACAAAGCATCCTCTGCTCAACCAGTCCCAGTCCCCTCCACATAAGAAGACAGGCACAAGGGGTTGTGGCTGGTCCCCTGCAGATCCCCACAGGGACACACACCAGCACGCTGAGGATGGTGGATCCACGACCTCTTGCTGGTGGGCACTGGCAAACCTTATGGGCACCCACCTGATGGAAACCCCTGTCACCCAAGCACCATCATCCATAGGCACAAATTCACTAGAGCCGAGATGCCTCCAGAGTATCACTGCCTTGAACTTTCTCCAAGTGGGTCCAGGCCTAAGCTTGCCAGGCCACAGTGCGCCTCATGGCAAGTGACAAGTGCCAAGAAGACCTCAGTCTGCTCTGCCAGCTTCGTTGGATTTTCTGCTACACTTTAATTTCAGGGACATGCATCATGTGACATATATGCAAGTATATGATGTCTATTTGGATATATGTGATGATCGTGTGTTGCCGGGAAATGTGTCCAGCATGAGCCCAGTTTGCTCTGATAAAAGGGTGGATGGCTACATACACCAGTGAAGCAAGCTCCAGGCCCAGCCAGTGATGCCCTGTGTGTGTGCCTCTGTGTGCACAGGGACACCAGAACAGATCCACCATGGAAGAAGAGTGAGGGCAAAAGGAAAGGGCATCAGCACGTGTCCACTCCTCCTTCACTGAGGCCAAGATAGACAGTGTTTGGCCCATGGTCACACCTTGAGGCAGAATAAGTGCAGGTCTCCTGCATGGAGTCCAGGGCTCAGGAGCCCCCTAAAAAACATTGACGGGTGCACAAGATGGAGGGAAGGACACAGCCATTCTGGGAGCAGGGGCTGGAGGGGAGGATGTCTTACATGTTACTTGGACTGTGGCCAAGGTGGCCCTGTTGGTGGCATTGGGGAAGGAGCTCAGGAAAGACCCTAGATTTGCTACCAGGCACCACCTCCAGGAATTGAGGCTCTGCCCTGGCTCTGGCTCCCTGCAACTCATAAGCAGGTAATCCAGGCACCATTTCATGACTTCACCCTGATAGTAAGTCACCTCCATTGTTATTGATTACTTCATATTTACCCGAGTACTATCTCATGTTTTATTTCCCCTGTATATATTTACTTTTAAAAGGAAGCTTACTGTTATTTCACTCAAGTATCCCAGCATTATTTGCTACAAACAGAAGTAAATATAAATGATGTAATGAAGGAAAAACAGTGCTATCTGATTGCCAGGGGATCTAGCCAAGGCTCTGAACCCAAGATATCATGGTTCTGTTTTAAAAAACAGGGGTATTTTCACTGAAAAGGGCATATGGATGGCATGTGGACATATGAAAAAATTCTCAACATCATTTTCCATTATACAAATGGAAATGAAATGCATTGTGAGGTAAACTTCAAATTTATTAGAATGATTAAAATTTAAAAAATATTTTAACATCTAATGCCGGCAAGGATGCAGGGGACCTGAATCACACATTGGAATGCAAAGTGCGACCACCACTCACAAAAGGGTGTGGAGAAGTTTTATAAAACAAAACACACAATGAATTCTTGGGCAGTTCCCAGGGAAACGAAAGCTCATATTCACACAAAAACCTGCACACTTTATTCTTAATAGCCTCAAACCAGAAACAACCTAATTGTCCTTAAACCGCTGAATGAGGATACACACTATGGAACATGTATACCTGGGATATCACTTAGTGATCAAAAGTAACCAGTTATGAATAATACAAAAAATGTGGATGAATCTCAAGGGAATTAGGCAGATGAAAAAATCCAATCTCCAGGTGTTAAACACTATATGATTCCATTTATAGAATAAGCTTGAGACAGCACAAATATAGAGATGGAGAGAGATGAGTGGCTGCCAGAGTCAGGGGTACCATGTCAGTACGAAGCACAGGATGAACTTATGTGATAGAACAGCTGGGTATCATAGTTGCAATGGTGGTTAAATGCAGTTTGCATTGGTAATACTGCAAAGAACTAAATGCAAGGGTACACACGGGTATGAAAATCACACACAAATATTAGTAAAACTTGTGAAGTTTGAACAAGCTTTGAATTGTATCAGTCAATTTTCTTTTGCTGATATTGTACTACAGTCAGGCAATATGGGAAAGAGAATGAAGGTTATATGGTAGCTCCCTAGACGTTTTGTGCATATTTTCTGTGAATCTATAGTAATTTTTTTAAAAAATTAAGTGAATTTAATGAACACCTGTACTCACCAAAAAAAGGTGGGGAGAAAGTTAAAGGAGGGTGAAAACAGCACATGTAGAATCTAGGTATGTAAGGCAGAAGATCTCATTGAGCCTTTCTTCTTGACTGCCCCCAATATATCTGAAGATCTTTCTCTCCACGGAGCACAGAGACCTTTTCTTGCTCTCTGCTTTTGTTCTCTTGTCCATGTGATTGACATCCCCTGCCCACCAGGAGCATGGATCTTTACCACAGTCTAGCTTGGCACAAAATAACCGAACCGCCACGAGGCACTTGTAGGTTCAAACAGGAACTCCTTTATTGCCTGAACTCCACTGGCACTCCACGGACACTCCCCAGGAACTCTCTCACCCTCCACCAGGCTCTGGGAACTCTGCAAGAACTCCTTGGGGAACCCACAAGAATTCAAAAGTAGCGGGTGCCTGAGGCAGCAGGAGCCGCCCTACTGCTGGATATCAGGGGTCTATATACAACTGAGTACACAGCCTGTTTCAATCCAGCATCATCCAGTCACAGCAATTATACACAGCTTAACTTAATTATCATCATCTTAATGGCTCGCTGGCGTCACCTCTCGACCACTCCTTCTAGCAAAATGCTAGGCACCATCCCTACTCAGCTGTGGCTCTCAACAGACCTTCACTGTGAACACCCTAGGTCATAAGAGAGAGCCCCCACTCCTTAGTCTAAATTCTCTGGCTTCCACCAAGGACCCCACACACAGCTCACATCCATCTTGAATTATTACCACTGAGTCCCCAGGGCCCTGGAAGAAGCCCCCTCTTTTCTACACTCTTGTGGAGTCTTTGACTCTTTATTCATCTTGGCATTTGTGAATTAAACAGACTCAGATGTGTCTTGGTTGTTCATTGTCTGTCATCCCCTAGAGCACACAATCCTGGTATCAGGGGCTCATTCTTTGTTCCTTTGATGCACCAGGGTCTGGCTTGTAAGGGGCCCAGCCAACATTTTTTCAAATTTCATTGTATGAATTGTTGCTCAGGCCATCTCAGGAGGCAATGCATTCGATGGCCACACAGTGACCCCTCCCTGCCCATTACTACCACTACTATGAGAGACCAAGTCCCCCTTCTCAGAACACTTTACACTCATCTGCTAGGAAACTGCCAGTGATTTGTCAGAACAGGACACCGTGCTTCCACCTGCCACTAAATTGCACCCCCAGCTGCCAACGCTAGTCATCTAAGATGTGCAGGGCCCCTGGCATGTGACATATTTCTGTGCTGGACATTGGCAGTGTCTTAATAGCATACTTGGGCATGTGTTCAGGTGGCATTGGTCAGGCAGCCACCATAAGAAGGCTTCAGCTGGATGGCTAAAGTCCACAGCTTTAGTTGTCTTCTGACCCTGGGATTGACTACCCACAGTGACTCCCTGCTCTGGATGGCCTTAGGCCCCCATGGGCCCCTACAGAACCTGCATATAATGGAAGCTCCATCATGACCTTCGTATATCCAGATAAATGTCTCATTTGAAGACTACAGAGGATGAAAAAGAAGAGAATAAAGAAGAGAAAACAGGGAAACTGCTGAACTCAGAACTGGCCACATCTGAGAATGCACCTTTGTTCAGACCAGGCATGAAGGGACCTCACACAGAAAGACCTGGCGAGTTTGTGGACCAAGGGAACAAGAGGAGGTGAGCCCTTCCAATGGCCCTGGGCACAGGGGAGGGGCAGAGGAAATGTGAGAAAGAGACAGGTTCCAAGAGTTAGTTTCCTTCCTTCCCAGGGGGGTAACAGCAGAGCAGAGGGCTGTGGATTAGGCAGATCCCAACCCAGAACAGCCAAGTCTGGAGATGTTTCTGGTTGTCAGAGTTTCCATGGAAGGGACCTGGCACATGGTGGATAGAATCCAGGGGTGATGCTAAGCTGCCTGTAATTCAGAGAACCCCTCACAACAAAGAATCATCCAGCCCCAAACATCAGCAGCCCTGAGGGTGAGAATCCTGGTGGAGACTACAGTCCTGATTTGGACTGTGGAGACCATGGATGCAGCAGGAAGGGCAGCCTCCATTCCATTCACACACACCCAGTGATGCCCCTCCCCACTAACTCAGGGAGCCCACACTGTGTCCTCTTAGCTGTGGTCAACCCTCTACTCTAGTAGAAGACTAGTCATGTCTTCATTATAATCTCTATCTGAAGAGGAAGCTGCAGAGGTTATTTTATCGGATTGTGTTCTGAACTTGTTTGAGTGTTCATATGTAATGGAATGAGACAAGAGCCATTACTGATAAGAAGCTGGAGGAAAATGAGAAGTTATTTTTTACTGGAGAATGTAGGAGACCAAGGAGAGGTCACAAGAGGGGTAAATGGCTTATATTTTTTCTTTTGAGAGTAATGGCCTTTCTCTCAAGTTCAGATATAGATTCTAGAGTCACACAGAAAATGGGGGTTGCCAGTTTAGGGGCATCAGAGGACATGCTGGATTCACAGGACACCAGTGACTAGGGTGACAGACCCTACTTCTCTGCACTTTCCCATGTCCTGGGTCGGGTGCAGGAGTTCTTGGTTGTGACACTGGTTTTCACGTAGGATCACTGAGTTCATAAATAATCACAGTCCAGTGCAATAAGACCCTTCTCCATCCTCCTCTACAAAGCTGACCCCTCTCTTATAGCTCAGGAAAAAAATAATGAAACTATAGCAGGGCTGGTGCCATCCCGCTCACACCCAGGCCTGTGCCTGTCCACAGATCTTACCAGCTTCACCTTCAAATGCTGAGAGCCCAAGGCTTCCATGGCCTCCACTGCTGAGCCCAGGCCCAGGTTGCCCACCTTCCTCCCACTTGGAGGAGTGTGTGGCTTCCTACCTGCCTGCTTTGATTGGCCTTTGCTCTCCAGTCTCCACAGCAGCTGGAGTGCAGCAAATAAGGTCTATAACAAGATGTTCCTCAGCTCAAATCCTCCCATGGCTCCCTATTTCCCACAAGGAAAAGCACCATCCCCAGGTCCATGGCTCTTACTGAATCCTCTGCCTGGAATCCTTGGCTCAGCTGGCACTTCCTGGATTCCATCCTTACTCACATGCCTTGTTGGACAGAATTTTCTTAGACTGTATAGGCTAAGCCTTCTTTAGACCCCTAGGAGAGCCACGAACTACCATTATTGCTCAACTCTTTTATTTTCTGTTGCCCAAAGAACAGAAACTTTGTCAGGTGTGATGGCACATGTCTATAATCCTAGTGACTAAGGAGGCTGAGGCAGAAGGATCACAAGTTCAAGGTCAGCTTCAGCAATTTAGCAAGGCCCTAAGCAAATTAGTGAGACCTCTAAATAAAATATTAAAAAGGGCTGTGGATGTGGCTCAGTGATTAAGCACCCCTGGGTTCAATCCCTGTTATGAAAACAAACAAACAAACAACAAATCAAAAACCCAAAGAAACAAACAAAAAGAACAGTTTTTGATGCCAAATTGTGGTTCTGGCCAATGTTAAACTTCCAGAGCCTGGAATCATGCCTGCCATGTACAGGAGGCTCCCAATGAAAAGATGCAATAAACTATCAAAAATTAGGCAAGAGGTATTGTTTATGTGGCTTCATACATGTGCTATTGCTACAAAGCTCTAGGGGGCTGTAACACAGGTCACACTTCTCAAGAATATCAGGAATCAATCAGCACAAGAATCTTTGCCTTACAAGTTAACAAAGAAATACAAACAAGAGCAATATGATGCTTCACCTGTCAAATTAGCAGGTATTTTAAAAGATAAATTATTACTGCCTAGCACCAGTGTGTGTGCACATGTCCTACATTATCTACAAAATGAAATTGATACAACTTTCCTACAAAAATGTTTGGCAATATTTTTTCAAATGTTTTAAAAATATTTGTGTACATGGAACTAATATTTCCATTTGCAGAAATAATCTAAGGAAATAAGAAGTAAACAAAGACACATAGGAAAATATTTTCTAAAGTGTTGCTTATAATAATAAAAACTTGAAAAAAATTCTTATATTCAGTAAGAAAAGTATTGGCTAAATGAACTGCACTTCAGGCGTTGACTCTGTACAGTAAGATCCATGAGGATTCTTGTCTTTCCCTTGGTATACTGGATATTCTACATCCATAGTGACCATTGCCAAGGCCAGATGTAGTTGAGTCTGGAATCTAACAGGCATGACTAGAATGGAGAGCTTTAGTTGGGGTTTAGCAATTCAGCAATGGATGAATCGAGATTCTCTCCAGCTCGGTCCTTATCCCCCATCACATCTGTGCCTCCTCTGGGTCCCTAGGTGAATGTAGCAGTGTGACTCACATCTGAAGGGCTCTAAAGGTCTCTGTGGAGCCCCATGAGGCACACAGCTGAGCCATCAGCTGGCAACCTGGGAGGAGGGAGCTAAATAAATGGCCCCACAAAGAGAACACACCTTCTGCTGTTAAAAGTGAGGGCTTCTCTCCCAGTGGCCCCCTAATTGTTAGTCATTTGAGATGAGTGGCTGTTCTGCCAGGATGGGCTGTGTGACCTACCTGTGGTGATGGCATCCAATGGGGACATGCTAAGGACAACCGAGCCTTCCTGGTGTAGGCCTTGGTGCCCCTCCTGGGGAGGCAAACACTACCCAGAAGACCAGGACCTGGAGATGCAGACCTTGGGTCCTCCCTCATATGTAGGGCTCAGCAGTCATCAGCACTTTCTCTCTGGACCCTAGGAAGAGGGAGAGGGGACCCCAAAGTGAAGGGTGGGAAGTCACTTCTATTGGGAGAACTTCAAGGTCCCCATCCAGAGCAGACACTGTCTGGGAACTTTCAGCCTTCCCACTGCAGCTCCCTGAGACAGGGCACATCCTGCATCGTGGAGAGGGCCCATAGCCAAAGGCCTGGTGGGCAGGGCGAGCACAGAGTTCCACTGTGCTTTTGGTGACCTCTACTTGCTGGCCATCTGACCTTGGCAAATTTCCCAGATATATGTGTGCGCCATTAGCACGTTGGCCACAAGAGGGCGCTGTCAGCAGCATAGCCCAAGGCTCCTGGGCTTCAGGGGAGGGCACCCTGCAGCCTGGACCTACTCCTGACAGAGGATGCTCTCCCTCCCCTCCTCCTGTGACTCCTCCTCTTCCTTCTTTGTCTCCTCCTTCTTCTTTTAATGATATTCCAGAAATATTACCCTCAAGAAAAATTCCTTAAAGAATTGACATTTTTGAAGGTGAAGTAAAAAATATAAAGACATTGGGTGGCGTCCACACACAGTGTGCCCAGCATGCTGGCTTGCAGATTGCAGTCAGCATCATGTAATATGAAACAAGCATGCACCTTACACCCTAGGGTGACCATAGTTGCTGCCACATCCCCTCGGGGACTTTGTGTTTGACAGGGCAGGACACCATGGGCATGTTCCCACCACTCTCTCAGCAACATCATCTCTACTTGGTAGATGGGAAATAGAGGCCTGAGAGAGCAAATGATTTGGCCAAGGTCACATAGGAGGGCTTTGATCCCTGGCCTGCCTGTCCCAGAGGCAATGTCCACACAAACTCTGCTCCTAAGTCTCTCCTTCCACTCTTACATGGTACCAACTCCCCTCCTCTCCTGGGGACAGAATATGGCCAGCTAAGCTGGATGTCTCCATTCAGGACTGGTAAGGGGCTGACACAATCACCCCAGGCGAGGTCACCTTGAGGGTGGGAAAGGCCCAGGATGAGATGGGTCTGAGCCAGGCAGCTCCCTGCGGCAGTGCTCCCGATGCACTATCATTAAGTAAAAGCTTAGTTTCTCCTTCAAATGCAGCTGTTCTGGCCTGTGTAGTCAATTCTCTGTTCAGAAACCCCATTCAGCTCAATGTGCAAGCTGGCTCAGAATGTTCCTGAAGACTGGCAGGACAGAGTTTTCTATCCTCATCAGTATTCCTGCGGCAAATTCCCAGGCAGCCATTGACCACGGCAGATTTCATTCATCCTATCAGGTGACCCTCTGTCTTGTCCTCAGAGGAGTCCAGGACTTTTTGTAAATTCTCTTTCTCTGTCTCATAATTAGCCTCAGACTGATGGGCTGAGCCAGACAGGGTGACAATAGTGTCAACTCCATGTGTGACTTGAGCAGCCACAGAGCCAAGACTCTGTCATGGTGGATGCCCATTCCTGAGGCCACCAGTGTGTCCACCTCAGGATGTCAGAATGCCACTGGGCAAAGTAGAGTGTCAAGGTATATCACAGATACAGCAGGAGCCAGTGGTAAGGAATCCAACCTAAGTCACAGAGAGACTTCGGCTCAAGTTATGTTTCAGCTATTGTGTCGTCTCAAGAAAGTAAATTTGGGGGAGATTTGCTGATTCTTTAGATTTTGAGAAGTTTATCTTATAATGTTCTCGAGAATTTCTTTTTCCATTTCAAAACATTTATTGAATAGATGCTGTAGGTAATAAATGAAGACCTCTGGGGGGTGACTGAATGCAGGGAGATCATTCTGTGGCTGGCAACTTCCTCTTTCCTAAACTGTGTGTTAATTGTACAAATGCTCCTTAGGGTTGGTCTCACAGCTCGAGTGCACGTGCTCTGCCTGCACAGATTCAACACTGTCAGGAGATTTTCGCTGCTGCCCTGGAGCCCTGTGCTCTGGATTCCCCCTTCACTGACTTGTCTGTTCTCCCAGAGAGCATCCAACCTGCTCATGTGCACCCGTGCACACAGGCGGGTGAGGCACGCAGGCTAGGCGTGGTCTGCTGTTCACATAGCAATAGCATGAGAAACAAAGTGCTCTGCCTTTTGCTTTTCTCTTTGAGCAAAATATGTTGGCAAATGTCCCAGGTCAACAGAAAGAAAATTCCTTCCAATGACCACTGTCCACTGTCTAGTCCATGCTCCACTGAGGTGCCTCAAAGCAATAGAAACTTTATTGTTTTCCAAATTTGATGTGAGGATTAATGCTGCAGGGTAACTTTGGGACATGCAGGTCTCCACCCTGCTTGCTGCCATGTATCTGAGGGATAAAGGCCTAGGGGTGAAATGCCAATCTAGACACATGGCCCTTTCCCTACCAGCCAAGTCCAGCTGTCACACTGGATGTCCCGGGTAACTGGATTACACATTGTCGCTGTCACCAGACGCCAGGAAGAATCTAGAGCCATTTAGCAAGGCAGCATATTGCCTTGCTCAACAAGAACACTCCTACACACTCTCTGTAAAATCCGCTCCACTGCCAGGGACACCACAGACACACCTTGAATTTGTCCACGTGGAAAGACAGACAATAGCAAGGGTGTAGAAGGAAACTTTGTGCCTTGCGAAGGGGACTTTAAAATGGAGCAGTCACTTTAACAGAAGTGTTTGACTGTCTCTGAAAGTGTTGCACAGAGATTTACCAAGTTCCACAGCTAGGCATCTATCTATCCAGGACACATGAAAACTCTGTGCACATGAACACTGGCACCAAAACCCAGAGTGGAAATGCTTTTCAACGTTCACCAGCTTTGAATGGATTCAAAAACCTGTGATGTCACCAAGGCCCACTAATATACAGATTAATCAAAAATTCTTTTAAAAAACATGATAGATCCAATGAAATATTGTTCAGCCATGTAAATGAGTCAAGTATTGATGCTTTCTACAACATGGATGAAGTTTGAAAACATTTAGTTCTGCAAAAAGAAATTAGACGCCTGACAACAGATACTATATAGTTCTATTCATAGGAGACATTTATAAAAGGGAGTTCTGGATGCAGACAATAGTTTAGTGGTTGACAAGGGCTGGAAAGGAAGACGGGATTAATTGCAAATGTGTATGTGGGGCTTTCGCTACCCTGATGTAAAACTGAGGTGGCCATTGTACTATACGGATAGTTACTGAAGACCACAGCCTTGCACATTGGGGAACACAGAGGTGGAAAGACAGGGTGGCCTCTCCCCTCACCTGGACAGCAATGGTTCTTGCAAGCTATTAATTATTTATGTACTTTATTGAAAAATTCTGCAGTGACTATTGAACTTTCTGACTGGTGTCAAACTAGAAATCTGCCTCACTGTCCTCATGGACCCTGATTGAAATGATCAACGGAGTCGAGGAGTGGGGTCCCTTGGAGGTAAAGGAGCCCAACCTGCCCGGCCCCATCCCTCTCCCCCCAACCCCCAGGGTCTTCACTGGTCCACATTATGAGCCTGGCTTCCTGCAGGGATTTGATGTAGGGCATCCTGGCCTGTGTGGCCAGCTTTGTATTAGGCATCATGGAAATTTTACGAGTTCCCATCTAAATAATAATAATAAATAATGAGAGGGGTTGTCCAAAGAATAGTGACATGTACCTGGGCATGGCACTGGGAAGAGCAGACACAGCACGAGGATATGTGTGCTATAGGGGTGCATCCTTGGAGGGTGTGGCAAGGGGACAGTTGAAGACACAAATGAGGGAGATAACATCAGATGCATTGAAGCAATGGTCCTCATCACATGATTATTATCAAGAGTGGTGTCAGCCTAAGGTGGCACAGAGAGTTGCTGGGCAGATGTCCATGCAGAAGTACCTGTGCCTCATGTGCAGTGGCCTCTGCAAGCCCTGCTCATGTCAGGGCCACCTGCTGACAGTCACTATAAGGCTACTGTACAGAAGAACGCTTCCTCATGACCTCCTGGCCCCACTGACTTTTGTTTTGGTGGGGTTGACTAAGCATCTCCACTGGATTCTGACAGCTTCCTGATTCCTTTAGGTGGACCACGTAACTCTACGTGGCTTGAGGAGGAGGACAACAGAGGGGACCTAGGGTCTAAGGACAGACTGCACTCCTTTCACTGAAATTTCCCTGGGGAAATCCAGGTTTCTGTCCTCTTCTGGTCAGGTCTTCTCTGCCCAATAGCAGCTTCACTATCTGACATCTGGCTTCCTAGGGGCGGTCTGGTGTGGCCATTCTGATAAGAGGCATGTGGGTGTGGACTCAGTCATGGGGCTGTGCTAAGAGCACCCTACACCTTCATTCCTTGGTGGGTCGGAGGTCAACAAGTCATGCCAAGCCAGGTACTGACGGCAAATGACCAGGCGGCCTGCACACTCCGACTCGGCCACCTCCCTGAAGAAGCCAGCCTTTCTCACGCAGCTGCCACTTCAGTGGGAGTCTGAACAGCCCACCAGGGAGACCTGATGGGAGCTGATTGGACACAAAGTCCCAGGGCAGCTGCCTCACAGAAAATTAGACAGTGTTCTGTCCCATTAGGTGTTCTACCACCTGGGCAGCTCATCATGCTGAGTAATTGCCTCTGTCTGCAGGCTCTCATCCCTGGAGAGAGATCGGGCGTTTCCACCATTACTGTGAATGAGCTGCTTCATCAGCCAAAGGTAAATATTTTTCAGAGGTGCGTGGTCGGGGGAGACCATTTGAGTAGACCAGGGTGGCTTGAGGTCTGTGTTACTTCCCTTTTGCTTTTCTTTCTTCTACTGTTAAAAACTCTACGGCTTCCTTCATCTGACCTTGAGTAAGTGACTTGCCTCATAGTGTTGGTGTGTGAAGCGTGCAGCTTAATTGTAATGAGAAACCTGTAGTATATGGCATTGACGATTATCCTACATTATCTTTTTCTATTTTTTGAATGGAGTGGGATTTATTTGAGTGAGAAGAATTAAGATAGAATTCCTGTAGGGCGGGAGGGGAGCGGTAGCAAGTTCTCCCATCCTACATTTCCTTAATGTTACATTCACACTCAAGGCATGGTCAGTTTCCTCCCCTTGACCTCGGCCAGCCTGTGGCCACAGTATCAATCACTCTCTGTAAGCTCTGAGCTGAGATGTCCACAGGCCATTCAGCTTCTATGGGGCCCTATGTGGGACCCTCCATCCCATCCCTATGAAGATGCCATATTAGGTGTGCTGGCCCACAGTGCCAGCTGTCCACCAATGTCACATGAGCCCTCTGATGACTCTTTTCTGGCTAAGGTCACTGCATCTGTCAGGGTTGTCCAGAGAAAGATCCAGTAGAATATGCAATTATAAGAAGGAGCTGTTAGGCTCACACAGTCACAGAGTCACACAGTCACAGAGGCTGAGAAGTCCCACAGTGTCCATCAGCAGGCTGGAGAGCCAGAAATGCTGCTCAGTCCTGGAAGCCAAAAACCCAGTGTGAGGGAGAGGCTGACACAGAGACCTAGTCTGAGGTGGAAGTCCTGAAACCCTCAGCAGAACCACTGGTGCAAGTCTGCTGTCCAAGGCCAAAGCACCTGGAGCAAAATGTTCAAGGGCCATGCTCTGGAAAACAATACCCGCTCAAGGTCAAGGAGGGTTGAGCACAAGCAAGAAAGATGTGGGAAAGAGCAGGGGAGAGAGAGTAGAGTGAGATCCAGTGGGAAGCTCAGCAGGAGGCTGAGATGGAGCACTGCCTATACCAGAGCATAGCCCACGCCTCAGGCCAGGTGGACAGCGTTGAGGGCCAGAGGAACCACATGCAGTCTCTCTGTGCTCAGGGTCATGAGCAAGCCACAGGATGGCAGGAGGCACTGGTGCACACTCCCACGTGGACGAGCCCTGGTGACATGACACCGAGGGCAGGAAGCCAGGCACCAGAGAAGAGGCCATGTACTGTGTGATCCCATCCATGAGAAATGTCCAGAACTGGAAAATGCACAGACACAGAGATATTAGTGGCTCCCTGGGGCTAGGGGTGCTGACAGGAGGAGGGGGAGGAAATGGCAGGGAGTTTCTTCTTGGCATGGTTAAAATGTCAAGTGATGACATTTTAATGGCAGCAATGTTTATACACTTAATGGCGTAAATGGCAGCAATGGTTGTACAATTCTGAATATGCCAAAAACTATTGAATTGCGCACTTGAAGTAGGTGGGTTTTATGTCATATATATAGGCATGTACTGAATACGTGTGTGCCAAACAAACACGACCTCTCTTCTGTCAGGAGTGTGTCGTAGGAAAAAAGAACTTAAAGAATATCTAAATGTATTCTTGCAAGTAGATTGTGATACTAGTCTTTTAAAAAGGCTAAAATCAGGAATACAGTATGTAAAATGTGTGTTGCAGCCGAGTGTCCCCCTCTGGCTGGTGGAGTGACACATGGCTGGGTGTTCATGGTCACAGTTATGGGGGAGTCTGTGGGGGTACGTATTTGAGCTAGTGCTCAGGGGTCATGATGGTCTTCTGTCAAATAATTTGTGTAGCATTTCTTTTCTAAAACCTGTCCTCTTTTTTCAAGCACAGAGGCCTGAGGCAAAGGAAAGTGATAGTTTTCTTCAGTCTTTAAATCTTCAAAATACCAGCATGTGGAATTTCTGGTAGGACTTGTTTTACCTTTTGCAGATGAAGATTCTAGGTTGTGTGGTCCTGGAGCATGTTCTAGGCTGTACCACTGGTAAATGAAGTGCGGGAATGTGTCTGAATACATTGCATTATAATGCCTCCAGAGAGATTGAGGAGCGAAATGGGGCTGCAGCGACATCCATCATTGGCCTCCTCCACCAGCACAGGAGCCGGAGGAGAGACACTGAGGACAGGAGGTGCACCTCTGCATGGCAGAGCAGGCAGCCCAGACATGGAGGAGGGAGGTCTCCAGAGCCAGCGCAGTGCTCTGACTCCACATTGCGGGGGACACACGGCTCACCCAGGGACAGTGCTTATTTCATCAGTGAGAGCTTTACTGTGTGTGATCTGCTCAGCCTGTTCAAAGACCCCTGACAGGGTGTGAGAGCCTGGCAGAGAAGGAGCCCCCTCCCACTCCTGGGCACTCAACTAAGCAGAACAATTACAGTCTCAGAGTCCCCGTGCACTGGGTCCCACAGTTGCTGCTAAAGTGTGCCGTAAATATTAATGGCATTGGCAGAACCTTTAAACATTTGATAAGTCCCATTCTTGCCACAGAAACACCAGACTTCTATTAGTGACGGCTGAACACCAGTTTCTCCCCTGAACTTGTTCAGCTGGGTCAGTTTTTCTAATCCATCTTAAGAAACTGCACATCAGCAAGGGTTTTCCTGAAGAGATGCGGGTCAGATGAAGCAAATGCCTTTATAGTTCATTTCTCCCCTTCCTTTATATTTTGCTGACTCTAGTCTGCTCTCTGGATCAATCCTTCTGTATTTCTGTATTTCCAAATGTGTGCTAGGAAATGGTTTACCATCTAAGTGCTCTTCTCTGGCTGCTGCTGTAGTAAGTTTTGTTACTAAAGGTGCTGGTTGGTATTGCCATGCTGTATAATGGTAACTCTGGGGAGGTGATGAGCCCCTTCTCCACAGCAAGTGCATACAATGGCATTTGCAAAATGCCTGGCTTTAATCCTGGCCAACAAGGAGTGCTACTTCTGGAATTGCACTGTGCATTCACTGGGCATACATTCTCCTTGGGATGTGCAGTTTCCTCTTTCAGCCCAGGACAGGATGGATCCACTAGTTAAAACCATGTGTACATAACTGAGCAGACAGGAGTTTGTAAAATATCTTTCTTAGTCAACACAGAAGCATGGAAGGTCTATTTGCCTCAAGTTTATTCTGGAAATCAACAGCCTCTCGGCAAACTCCTCTCTGGTATACAGCCTTAAGCAAATGCTGACAAACTTGCTTTGGGACACAGAACTGCAAAATCCTATGATGTGAGTGTTAATCAATTTTAATATGAAAATGAAACTGTTATCACTGATCATTACGAAAATGCTTTAACCATTGAGAGTCATTTCAGGACTCACTGGAAACATGGAAGGTGTAGGAAATTTGCCCATCATACCAGATCCAAGGGAGCAAGTCCACCACACACCTGTTATCTGCCCCACTCCTGCACCCAAGGTGAACGGTCCCAGCACTCTGTTCAGCAAAGGCCAAATTTGTCTCCAGAATCCATTATATCCTAGTGTTCTTATTATAGCTGTGACACTTAGATTAAGGTATTATTAAGGTATTTCACCCTCAAACCAAAGCAGACTTTAAAGACTGCAATGAGGAAATAACATTAGAAATGTGATAATCTAAAAGTTCAACCAAAGGAAGTCTAGGTGCCCACTGCTAAAGATCCACAGCATAGAATAATATTCAAGTTTTTTTTTTTTTTTAATATTTTTTTAGGGAGGGGAAAGATGGCGGCGAGGGGAGTGCATTGCCCCCGTGTGCTGCTTCACTGTGTGGGAGTATGACAAGTCAGGACGGCTAAAGGATACCTTGTTAGGAATTTCCAGCAATAGTGGGGTGCTCCGGAACCTGGAGGAAGGATTTCCATCGCACGAGGATCAGCTACAGGGACTCAAACGCGAGAGGTTTGTCGCACTGCTTATTCAGCAAATCGGCCCGAGGCTAGAATCTGCAGCGTGCGCTGGGATAGAGACGCAGGGTTACAGCGCTGCAGTTTCTGCCAGCCGCGCAAGCACCGTACTCAGGGCTGAATTCTGGGTTCGAGACGGGGGAAGGAAGCGGTCCATCTCGGTTCTCCACACCGGTCAGACCACAGAGGAGGCCAGCAGCCACCATGTTGGTAAACTGACGTCACCACCGCTGTTTTCGACTGACCGCAGCTCATTCAGCCATAGAACAGGTAATTTCAGGCTGCAATTCGCCTGCGGCTTGCAGACAGATTGCTAGGGCTCAGCGCCTGGGTGCTTCTTAGAACCTGATCTTATCGGAGTGAATACCCAGCGCGGGGCGGCCGAGTTCCGGCTCCCGGAACCGCCCTGGCCCAGGGCTGCTGAGCCCGCGGAGGCTGCTTCTTGGACCCTGCGCCTACCAGAGCATACAACAAGCACTAAGCAGCCGAATTACGGCTCCCGGAACTGAGCCCGCAGGGACTGCTTCTTGGAGCTTACATTTATAGGAGCTTACACAGAGCACGGAGTGGCCGAGTTCCGGCTCCCGGAACTTCCCTGGCCCGGGGCTAGGAGCCCGCGGAAACTGCTTCTCGGTCCGGGTCCTGCTGAGGGCCGGTCAGGACTCACCCGGTGCTTTGGTTGCCCGGCAAGGGGAACGAAATGCTGCCATTCGCATAGGATACCAACATGGCAGAGATCTGATGTCTGCAGAAAGCGGCGGAGGAGGGAACTTCATCAATACTAGTGGTGACATAAGCAGTTGGTCTCCTGGTAGGGGGGGTGAGGCACAGTCACCCGAGTCTCCTCAATTTGTCGTCGAGCCAGAGGGGAGGAGCCGGGCCGCCGCCAGCGCCCAGAGCAGGCCCAGTGGCTCGCCAGCGTGGTGACCGCGTGACCCCAATTGGAGAGGGGGCGGAGCGGAGCCGCCATCCGCAACCGCAAGGTGGGCAGACCCGCGACCCAGTGGTACATGGGCGTGGTAGGAGGGGCAGGGCAGAGCCGTGGTTCGCGCTTGCAAGGTAAACAGACCTGTGACAGCCTGGTGGGTCAGGCCCAGTGGCCTACCAGTGTGGTACACACGTCACCCCAACTGGAGTAGGGGCAGAGTAGATCCTTCTCCCACGCCCGGACCAGGCCCTGCCGGTGTGGTGGTCACGTGACCCCAATTGGAGTGGGGGCGGAGCGGAACCACTACCCGTGCCCGCAGGGTGAGCAGACCAGTGATCAACCTGCAGATCAGGCCCAGGGGTCCGCAGGCGTTGTAGGAGGGGCAGGGCAGATCCGCTGCCCGCGCCTCCAAGGTAGGCAGACCTACAACAGACCAGCGGATCAGGCCCAGGAGCCTGCCGGCGTGGTACAAACACCACCCTAATTGGAGTAGTGGCAGAGCAGAGTCGCTGCCCGTGCCAGGAACAGGCCCAGCGTCCTGCAGGCGGGGTAGTCACGACACCCCAATTGGAGTAGGGGCAGAGCAGAGCCTCCACCCGTGCCCGAAAGGTGGGCAGATCTGCGACCGACCAGCGGGACAGGCCCAGTGGCCTGCCGGTACGACAGACACGTCACCCCATTTGCAGTAGGGGCAGGGTAGAGCTGCCGCCCGCGCCTGCAGGGTAGGCAAACCTGCAACCGACCGGCGGATCAGGCCCGGTGGCCTGCCGGCGTGGTACACTCGTCACCCCAATTGGAGTAGGGGCAGAACAGAGCCGCCGCCAGCTCCCAGAACAGGCCCAGTGACCTGCCGGCGTGGTAGCCACGACACCCCAATTGGAATAAGGAGAGAGCAAAGCCGCCGCCCGCACCTGCAGGAAAGATATGCAAGCAGTATGAAAAGACAAGGAAAGAAAGGACCACAAGCAATGCAGGTCAACGCAACTTTAGAAGAGGTAACAGCTGCAGCAGATGGAATGTCAGATAAAGAATTCAGGATATACATGCTTCAGATGATCTGGAGTATCAAGGAAGACATTAAACAGCAAAATCAGACAATGAAAGATCACTTCGACAACAAATTATGCAAACAAATCCAGGAAGCAAAGGATCAACTATACAGGGAGATAGAGGTTATAAAAAACAAACAAACAGAAATCCTAGAAATGCAGGAAGCAATAAACCAACTTAAAAACTCAATGGAGAATACTACCAGCAGAGTAGAACACTTAGAAGATAGAACATCAGACAATGAAGACAAAGTATTTCAACTGGAAAAGAACATAGACAGCTCAGCAAGACTGTTAAAAAACCATGAGCAGAACATCCAAGAAATATGGGATAACATTAAGAGACCAAACTTAAGAGTCATTGGGATACAGGAAGGTACAGAGCTCCAAACCAAAGGAATGAGAAGTCTATTCAATGAAATAATACAAGAAAACTTCCCAGACTTGAAGAATGAGACAGAATCCCAAATCCTAGAAGCCTACAGGACGCCGAATGTGCAAAATCATAAGAGATCCACACCTAGACACATTATAATGAAGATACCCAACATACAGAATAAGGAGAGAATTTTAAAAGCTACAAGAGAAAGGAAGCAGATTACATTTAGGGGTAAGCCAATCAGGATAACAGCTGATCTTTCAACACAGACTCTGAAAGCTAGAAGATCCTGGAACAACATATTTCAAACACTGAAAGAAAATGGGTTCCAACCAAGAATTGTGTATCCAGCGAAATTAAGCTTCAGGATGGAGGATGAAATTAAAACCTTCCACGATAAACAAAAGTTTAAAGAATTCGCAGCTAGAAAACCATCTCTTCAAAACATCCTCGCCAAAGCATTACAGGAAGAGGAAATGGAAAATAACAATGAAAACCAACAGTGGGAGGTAGGACAGTAAAGGGGGGGGGATAATCAAAGAGGAAAACAAACCATGTTTAGTAACAGAAATAAACAAATATGGCTGGAAGAACAACCCATATCTCAATAATAACCCTAAATGTTAATGGCTTAAACTCACCAATTAAGAGACACAGGCTAGTAGAATGGATCACAAAACAAGACCCAACAATATGCTGCCTACAGGAGACACATTTGATAGGAAAAGACTTACATAGGCTGAAGGTGAAAGGTTGGGAAAAATCATATCACTCATATGGACTTCGGAAACAAGCAGGAGTGTCCATACTCATATCAAATAAAATAGATTTCAAGCCAAAGTTAATCAAAAGAGATAAAGAGGGACACTACATACTGCTTAAGGGAACCATACACCAACAAGACATAACAATTATAAATATTTATGCCCCAAACAATGGTGCAGCTATGTTCGTCAAACAAACTCTTCTCAAGTTCAAGAGTCTAATAGACCACCATACCATAATCATGGGAGACTTCAACACACCTCTCTCGCCACTGGACAGATCTTCCAAACAAAAGTTGAATAAGGAAACTATAGAACTCAATAACACTATTAATAACCTAGACCTAATGGACATATATAGAATATACCACCCAACATCAAGCAGTTACACTTTTTTCTCAGCAGCACATGGATCCTTCTCAAAAATAGATCATATATTATGTCACAGGGCAACTCTTAGACAATATAAAGGAGTAGAGATAATACCATGCATCTTATCTGATCATAATGGAATGAAACTGAAAATCAACGATAAAAGAAGGAAGGAAAAAGCATACATCACTTGGAGAATGAACAATAGGTTACTGAATGATCAATGGGTTATAGAAGACATCAAGAAGGAAATTAAAAAATTCTTAGAGATAAATGAAAACACAGACACAACATATCGGAATCTATGGGACACATTGAAAGCAGTTCTAAGAGGAAAATTCATTGCTTGGAGTTCATTCCTTAAAAAAAGAAAAAAACAACAAATAAATGATCTCATACTTCATCTCAAAATCCTTGAAAAAGAAGAGCAAAACAACAGCAAAAGAAGTAGAAGGCAAGAAATAATTAAAATCAGAGCTGAAATTAATGAAATCGAAACAAAAGAAACAATTGAAAAAAATGACAAAACTAAAAGTTGGTTCTTTGAAAAAATAAACAAAATCGACAGACCCTTAGCGATGCTAGCGAAGAGAAGAAGAGAGAGAACTCAAATTACTAGCATGCGGGATGAAAAAGGCAATATCACAACAGACACTTCAGAAATACAGAAGATAATCAAAAACTATTTTGAATCCTTATACTCCAACAAATTAGAAGATAGTGAAGGCATAGATAAATTTCTTAAGTCATATGATCTGCCCAGATTGAGTCAGGAGGATATAGAAAACCTAAACAGACCAATATCAATTGAGGAAATAGAAGAAACCATAAAAAGACTACCAACTAAGAAAAGCCCAGGTCCAGATGGGTATACAGCAGAATTTTACAAAACCTTTAAAGAAGAACTAATACCAATACTTTTCAAGCTACTTCAGGAAATAGAAAAGGAGGGAGAACTTCCAAATTCATTCTATGAGGCCAACATCACCCTGATACCTAAACCAGACAAAGACACTTCAAAGAAAGAAAACTACAGACCAATATCTCTAATGAACCTAGATGCAAAAATCCTCAATAAAATTCTGGCGAATCAGATACAAAAACATATCAAAAAAATTGTACACCATGATCAAGTAGGATTCATCCCTGGGATGCAAGGCTGGTTCAATATACGGAAATCAATAAATGTTATTCACCACATCAATAGACTTAAAAATAAGAACCATATGATCATCTCGATAGATGCGGAAAAAGCATTTGACAAAGTACAGCATCCCTTTATGTTCAAAACTCTAGAAAAACTAGGGATAACAGGAACATACCTCAATATTGTAAAAGCAATCTATGCTAAGCCTCAGGCTAGCATCATTCTGAATGGAGAAAAACTGAAGGCATTCCCTCTAAAATCTGGAACTAAACAGGGATGCCCTCTCTCTCCACTTCTGTTCAACATAGTTCTCGAAACACTGGCCAGAGCAATTAGACAGACGAAAGAAATTAAAGGCATAAAAATAGGAAAAGAAGAACTTAAATTATCACTATTTGCAGATGATATGATTCTATACCTAGCAGACCCAAAAGGCTCTACAAAGAAACTATTAGAGCTAATAAATGAATTCAGCAAAGTGGCAGGATATAAAATCAACACGCATAAATCAAAGGCATTCCTGTATATCAGCGACAAATCCTCTGAATTGGAAATGAGGACAACCACTCCATTCAAAATATCTTCAAAAAAAATAAAATACTTGGGAATCAACCTAACAAAAGAGGTGAAAGACTTATACAATGAAAACTACAGAACCCTAAAGAGAGAAATAGAAGATCTTAGAAGATGGAAAAATATACCCTGTTCATGGATAGGCAGAACTAACATCATCAAAATGGCGATATTACCAAAGTTCTCTATAGGTTTAATGCAATGCCAATCAAAATCCCAACGGCATTTCTTGTAGAAATAGAGAAAGCAATCATGAAATTCATATGGAAAAATAAAAGACCCAGAATAGCAAAAACAATGCTAAGCAGGAAGTGTGAATCAGGCGGTATAGTGATACCAGACTTCAAACTATACTACAGAGCAATAGTAACAAAAACAGCATGGTACTGGTACCAAAACAGGCGGGTGGACCAATGGTACAGAATAGAGGACACAGAAACCAATCCACAAAACTACAACTATCTTATATTTGATAAAGGGGCTAAAAGCATGCAATGGAGGAAGGATAGCATCTTCAACAAATGGTGCTGGGAAAACTGGAAATCCATATGCAACAAAATGAAACTGAATCCCTTTCTCTCGCCATGCACAAAAGTGAATTCAAAATGGATCAAGGAGCTTGATATCAAATCAGAGACGCGCCGTCTGATAGAAGAAAAAGTTGGCTACGATCTACAGTCGGTGGGGTCGGGCTCCAAATTCCTCAATAGGACACCCATAGCACAAAAGTTAATAACTAGAATCAACAAATGGGACTTACTCAAACTAAAAAGTTTTTTCTCAGCAAAAGAAACAATAAGAGAGGTAAATAGGGAGCCTACACCCTGGGAACAAATCTTTACTCCTCACACTTCAGATAGAGCCCTAATATCCAGAGTATACAAAGAACTCAAAAAATTAGACAATAAGAAAACAAACAACCCAATCAACAAATGGGCCAAGGACCTGAACAGACACTTCTCAGAGGAGGACATACAGTCAATCAACAAGTACATGAAAAAATGCTCAACATCTCTAGCTGTCAGAGAAATGCAAATCAAAACCACCCTAAGATACCATCTCACTCCAGTAAGATTGGCAGCCATTAGGAAGTCAAACAACAACAAGTGCTGGCGAGGATGTGGGGAAAAGGGTACACTTGTACATTGCTGGTGGGACTGCAGATTGGTGCAGCCAATTTGGAAAGCAGTATGGAGATTTCTTGGAAAGCTGGGAACGGAGCCACCATTTGACCCAGCTATTCCCCTTCTTGGTCTATTCCCTAAAGACCTAAAAAGAGCATGCTACAGGGACACTGCTACATCGATGTTCATAGCAGCACAGTTCACAATAGCAAGACTGTGGAACCAACCTAGATGCCCTTCAATAGACGAATGGATAAAAAAAATGTGGCATTTATACACAATGGAGTATTACTCTGCATTAAAAAATGACAAAATCATAGAATTTACAGGGAAATGGATGGCATTAGAGCAGATTATGCTAAGTGAAGCTAGCCAATCCCTAAAAAACAAATGCCAAATGTCTTCTTTGATATAAGGAGAGTAACTAAGAACAGTGTAGGGACGAAGAACAGGAGAAGAAGATTAACATTTAACAGGGATGAGAGGTGGGAGGGAAAGGGAGAGAGAAGGGAAATTGCATGGTAATGGAAGGAGACCCTCAGGGTTATACAGTGGAGGAGGTAGAGAGAGAGGAGGGGAGGGGAGGGGAGAGGTGGGGAGGGGGGAGGGTGGAGGATGGGAAAGGCAGTGGAGCACAACAGACACTAGTATGGCAATTTGTAAATCAATGGATGTGTAACTGATGTGATTCTGCAATCTGTGTATGGGGTGAAGGTGGGAGTTCATAACCCACTTGAATCAAAGTGTGGAATATGATATGTCAAGAAATTTGTAATGTTTTGAACAACCCACAATAAAAAATTTAAAAAAAAAAGAATAATATTCAAAACTTTCAAAAATATGAAAAGGATCCAGGCTTGGTGGCACATGCCTGTAATCCCAGTGATTTAGGAGGCTGAGGTGAGAGGATCCCAAGTTCAAGGCCAGCCTCCTCTGCTAATTAGCAAGGTCCTAAGCAACTTAGTGAGACCTTGTCTCAAAATTAAAAATAAAAAAGGGCTGGGACTGTTTCTCAGTGATTAAGAGCCGCTGGGTTCAATTCCTGGTACAAAACAAACAAGCAAACAACAAAAAATAACTATATATGAAGAGGAACTCTTGTACTGTATTGAAAAGTTCTCCAAGGAGCGCTGCTGGGTACATAAATAATGCTAACAGCATAAAGCCTCATCAACAAACACACCTGATTTAAAATAATCCCATATGTTTTCCATATATACAATGTTTAGTAATGTAAATAAATGGATAAAAACTTTGGATTAAAATGCCATAATGGTAACAGTAGCTAATTTTATAATTTTTGTTAACATTCTTCAATTAAAAAATGGAAAAATGTGCATGAAGGAAATATCTTTCCTATTTACATATCTATTTTGCAAAAAATTGTGCTGGGTAGCTGGCAGCCCTCCATAGTTGGAAGGAGTAAAGAAATCCCAGTGTTGAAGAAAATGCCACAGCAGGACATGGTGTCAGGGTGTGTGGAACTTAAATTAATCTAAATGGATTAATCCCCTTTCAGAGCCTTTTGGCAATATTGCACATCAAATGTTTATCTGCTTACAGAAGGAAGTCAAAACTCATTAGTCCCTGCAAGAAACAGGATTACACACAAAACAGCTTAACTGAAATGAAAAGAGAATTATTTACCCATGTGAAAGAAATAAAAGAAGAGGCATTTCAGCACCCTAGAGCTAGGACTAACAGCAGGGGACCAGGAAGGGCCAGAAATGGTTTCCTCTGATCTCAGCCAGGGCTGGGCCTCTTGGAGGACAGGCTGCCAGGAGCTGTGGCTGTCCACAGATGCCAGAAGCAGGAGAAGAAACAGGAGGTGGGCACTGAATGCCCCGCTCTCTTCTCACACCCTGGACCCTAGGATGCTACTCAGACTGAGCCCCACACACAGCCATCAAGAAGGGTACCCAGGCAGGCAGGTGTGGGACAGGCCTACCATCACAGGGCAGAAATGGAGGGGGCAGGGGCTAACATGTTGGGTAAGTGGCCAGCATGGCTGCTATTCAAGGAAGTTTTTTTCTGACCTTGATCCTCTTTACAGTGGTACCTCCTCCAATGCCATTTCAAATCCCATAAACTTGAGAAAATGTACTCATACATACATACTATTGCTGGGAGTGCAAATAATGTGAGCTTAGTGGAGGAGGAAGCGGCATAAGCCATATATGCTGGCCATGTCCTTAAAAACCAAATATCCTCAGCTTAAAACAAAAACAGAAAGAACAAAAGAAAGAAAAGCAAAAATGCCCTGAAAACCCTACAATTTATAAATTTATTTTTCACAACAAATACCTCTGTTTTGTGCTCATTCTCCCTGGGGAAGTCTAGATGTGATGCCATTTGATATTCCAGATCCAGGAGAGAGTGCTTAATGGATCACAGGTCCCACCCCCAGTGGAAGGGGAAACCTTGGTTGAGAGCTTCAGCACCTGGTGTGTGGTCGTAAGAACTCAATGTCCAGGGCTGGGGATGTGGCTCAAGTGGTAGCGCACTTGCCTGGCATGTGTGCAGCCCGGGTTCGATCCTCAGCACCACATACAAACAAAGATGTTGTGTCCACCAAAAACTAAAAAATAAATATTAAAAAAAAGAAGAAGAAAAAAAAGAATTCAATGTCCAAAGGAACCTTGATAAGCTGCTTCCAAATCAGGGAGATGGATCTGGGTGCTGGACCCATCCATAGCATCTGGTTCAGGACGCACTTCTCCTGAGAAAACTGCCCTAGGAGGAGTCCTCTTTTGGAGTCCTCTTCCAAGTTCACACCTCACTTTTCTAAAAGTAGCCCATAAGAATTGACTCCAAATGCATATCCCACACCCATCTATCATATGGATCTCTCTGGTCTTAAGAGAGTGGACCAGTGACAAATAACTGAGCCACTGGGAGTCATTGATTGGCTGTCAAGGACCCAATCAGGTTTTGCATGGAGATACATAAAGACTGCTGGGAAAACTGAGTCAGAGGAAGGGCAGAGCATTAGTAAGCAGTTCCAGGACAACTTCTTCCAGGTCTCCCAAACCCCCTCCTGGCTTTTACACTCTGATGCCCAGTTACTCAGTATAACCTTGGGTTTCCTAAGCTAGTTTAGCATGTTTAAGAAGATTTGTTTGTTGCATGTAGGAGTTTTGTTTGGGTTCAGGTCTACTAAAGGATTCAGATCCTGTTTTTTGTGGAGTAAATATTTTATCAGAACCCCCAATCAACATGAATCCATGAGAGCAAATTCTGTCATTTTATCAAAAAAAAAAAGGAAAATCTAGAGTGTTCACATGATTATGTTTGAATTTTTCCCCAGTGCTCAAAAATATGCCTTGGGAAAAAATTAAATTCAGGTTCTAGAATATATGTGTGTGTATTTATATCTAAATATGGATATATATGCATATGTATATGAATTTTACTGGTAATGATAAATAAGGTGAAGCAAAAAATTACCTAACGTACCTTAACAATTTTTCAGAATTCTCTTCAAGGAAGAGAGTGGATTGAGTGAGAAGGTAAGAATAAAATACCATAAATAAGGATAAATACATTATTTCAATATCCCTTTCCCTTAGTTTTCTCCTGACTTTTTGTGTTTAGTTAGGAGGAGATGGATCATTTTTTTTTATATTTTATAATACATTCAGCCACCTCTAAATGATAGTCATATACATGTATACACACACACATACACACACATACATACATAGATACATGTATATATAATCCTGAAATGAAGGACACAAATTCAAGTTCAATTCAAAACTTGATGAGAAATATGGAGTTGCATACTTTATGACATAAATTATCATTTGTGATGGTTGAAGAAGGACTGGCTCTGATCAGATGGTAGTAAATCAGGATGGAAATAGCTTTCTGCATCTGAATGCAAGTGGGAAGGCATTCTCTTCTCAAACATACTTGGCACTCCATATATTAAACTCCCATCCAACAAAAACTATAAATCTAGGTGAAGAAAAGGATTACATTTTAGCATACTCCATACAAACTACTTCCAAATTCTAAAATGGCTCAGGTGGTTAGGCTAAGTTCTCCGAGCCTTCCAATCAATGGGCCCATGTTGGTGAGGAAATTGAGCTGTGAGCAGCAGTGGGCCCCAGGGGACAGGTGGCTCAACTGTCATTGAAGCCTTTGTATTGAGCTACTGCTTCTCATAACTGTGTTTAAACATCATCCTTTTTTTCCCTCCTTTTACCTTTCTTTTTTACTGTAAAAAAAAAAAACTACATAAGTGCATATTATCATGTGTCTTTGTACTTTGTTTTAAATCAATCTCTCCAAATCTTAATTTGAATGTGTTGGGTTTCATTGGCAATGTTTACAAAATATATGACCTTTTCACATTACCAACCCCCAAACCAGAACTAAGTCAAATTTATAGGCACTCTGTATTCAAGATTTATGAAACCAATATTGGAAAAAAAGTTTAATTAGTGGCCCAAATGAAACTATAGTGCTCTGAAGACATTGAATTCTAACCATCTGCTTGGCATAGGGAAAAACAACAACAACAACAACAAAAACAACAAAAAACATTTTCTTATCCTTATAAAGAAAGGTACAGAGGGAACTAAAATATTTCTTCAATCTTTCTTCTTGATCTGGGATAATAAAAACAAACAACCAAACAAACAAAAACCCAAAAACACATAAAACTGACATCTCCTGCCTGCTCTGTAGGGACGGGAAGCTTGCTGGCTGCATGAGGCTCACCTCCCTGATGTACCGCTCTTTCACCAACTCCAGACAGTCATGTGCTCACTGTCCCAGCATCCCTCAGCACCCCAGGGTGTTCTGTTGACAGCCCATGTGGATCCCATCACTGCCCATGATCTCACCCCATTGCCATGGATGACACCCATTCAGCCTATCCAAGCCCCCATGACTTTGGGTTCAACCATGTCTCACTTTGGCCAACAGAAAGAGACAGAGGAGTTGGTGTTGCACCTCTGAGCCCAGGTTCTGCGAGGCATGAGTCTTCTCCTTGCCCTCTTGGCTTCTCCTCCATCTGCCCAGCAGAGCAAGGCCATGAAGCCTGCTGGTCTGAGGGAGGCAAGGGACAGGTAGAGCAGGGCCAGCTGCCCCAGAAGCAGAGCCACTCCAGGAGGCCATCCAGCCTACAGACTTGAGGGATGCTAAATCAATACATGTAATAGGTTTTCATTAAAATGTATTTAATGAGCTTAATATGTTAACATTGATTATAATATTATATAGTAAATAGTTCTTCTGAAAGTTCTAGGAGATCTTCATGCTCTCCATGGGGAGTCTGACTTCAGTTTCTTGGAGTTTTATTAATTAGCCATTCTCCATCTATTTCACTTTATGGCAAATGGCTTATGGTTGTGGATTGACCCCTAGCTCAGCTGCTTCCCAGGTGTAAGCCCATGGAGTAGCAACTCACCTTTCCCTGCCTCTTTTTACTGACGTGTAAAAGGGACACTGGAACAGTTGAGTGGCCATATGGGGCCCGGAGCAAGAAGCCCAACCCTCCCGGGGGTCCTGTGTAACAAGTGTGGTGGTCTGACCCTCAGCATTCTCCAGGAGTCTAAGACAGCCAGAGCCCATGGCACTTCCCCGAGGATAGGAAAGAGGAAAGGGAAAATTCATCCTCCAAATTTTCTGATATTTAGTGAATCTCTCAAAGTTGCTACCTAAGACATTTGTGAAACAAAATGCTGAATTTGGAGTTTATCTAAAAGAATGGTCTTCTGTGACTTACTCACATTTTATATTGCTACGGAGGAATTTTCTGAGTAGAACAGTTTTCCATTAAAATAAAATATTAGTCTGAGAGTAAACATTAAGCTTCTCACTTAATACTTTTGATTTACATAAGCAAAATAGATAAGTGTCAATGTGATAGACCAAATTATTTTCAGTGACTCCATAAAAATCCTTTTGAATTAAACTGAGCTTTTTAAATTTTTATTCTCTCTTGATAATTTCATTCAACAAGAAAATAAACTTATTAAGCTTTATTGGGCAGTATTTTTCAAAACTGCAATCCATGGTCAGGCCGTCTCTAATTCAGTAGATTCCTCGTTCACTGCATGGAATATTGACTAATCACCAACATGGGGATTCAAATACGAAAAGTACAAGGCATGTCCCCAAGCCCCTAAACACTGCCTTCCTTGGTAACTGCCTATCTTCCCTTCCATTTTCTCTGATCATTCATTAGCCCTGGTGTCTGTTAGCTTTTTGTTTAATCTAAGCTCAGCAGAAAGCAATTGGAAGATGAGACTACCCTGTTGCTGCTGTTGGACAAGGAGCTCTGTTCCTTGGAATGGCTGCCACCTCACAACTTATAGTTTTCTGTATTTTCTTTTATTGCTGCATTATAATTATATGTAATGATGGGGTTTGTTGTAACAAATTTGTACATGCACATCATATGACACTATAGTTTGTCAATATTATTCCTCACTATTTAGCCTATTCCTCCACTCCTCCCTCCCCTGTCCCTTTCCTCTACTGCTCTCTCTTCAGTTTTCACAAGATCCCCTGACAGGTTTCTTTCCCTTTTCCCTCTCTAGTTTCCACATATGAGAGAAAAACACATGACCCTTGACTTTCTGAGTTCTGCTTATTTCATTTAACATAATGTTCTTGAGTTTCATTCATTTCCCTGCAAATGATATAATTTTATTCTTCTTTATGGTTGAATAAAACAGTATTGTGTGTTAGTGCTACATTTGCTTTATCTATTCATCCATTGATAGACACCTTGGCTGGTTCCATAGTTGGGCTTTTGTGAATTGTGCTACTATCAATATAGGTATAATTATATCACCATAGTGTGATGACTTCAATTCTTTAGTATAAATACTGAGGAACTGGGTCAGAAAGTAGTTTCATTCTTACTCTTTTGAACAACTTCCATAAGGATTCCATAGCAGTTATACTACTTTACAATCCTACCAGAAGTATAAAAGTGTGTTCTTTTTTCTTCTATGTACTTCTCAGCATTCGTTATTGATTGTAATCTTGATGGCTGTCCTTCTAACCAGTGTGAGATGAAATTTCAGTGTGTTTTTTATTTGCATTTCCCTAATTGCTGAAGATAGTGGATAGTATTTTATATATTTGCTGGCCATTTGTATTTCTTCTTTTGAGAATTGTCTGTTTAGTTCATTTACCCATTTATTAATTGGTTTTTTTTTAGTTCTTTATTGTTTTAGTCAGCTTTTTGGCTCCTGTGACTAGGGACTGTAGGGGAGGAAAAGTTAATTTAAGGGCTCACAGTTTCAGAGGTCTTAGTCCATAGAAGGTCAATTCCATTCCTCAGGGCTCCAGGTGAGGCAGGAACAACATGGTGGAAGAGTGTGGCAGAGGGAAGCAGCTCACATGACAAACAGGAAGTAGAGCGAGAGTCCACTTTCCAGATACAAACATATACCCAAAAGCCATGCCTCCCATTCCCACCTCCTCCAGCCACAGCCCACCACTTCAGTTACCATTCAATTAATCCCTATCAGGGGATTAAATCATTGACTAGATTAAGACTCTTATGACCCAATCATTTCTCCTCTGAACTTTCTTGCACTGTCTCACATGTGAGCTTTTGGGGGACACCTCACATTCAAGCAATAACATTTATATGCTGGATATTAATCATCTATGGAAAAGTAGCTAGCAAAGGTCCCCCCTGCCATTTTGTAGGTTCTTACTTCATATATTCCCAGGTCTTTTTACATTTGGAGTTGACTTTTGTGCAGGGTGAGAAATAGGGGTCTAGTGTCATTCTTCTACACATGGACAAGTTGTTTTATCAGCACCATTTGTTAAAAAGACTCTCTTTCCTCCAATATGTTTCTGGCACCTTTGTCAAGGATCCGATGACTATATCTATGTGGGATTGTCTCTGTGTCTTCTATTCTGTTCATTGGCCTATGCGTCTCTTTTAATGCCCATGCCATGCAGTTCATATTACTAAAGCTGTGTATAATAATTTGAAATCAGGTATTAAGATGTTTTCAGCATTGCTTTTTTGGCTTAGAATGGCTTTAGCTATCCTGGGTCTTTTATTCTTCCAAATAAATGTCAAGACTATTTAATTTAATTCAGTGAAAATTGTAATTGGCATTTTAATGGAAACCACATTGAATCTTATATTGATTTTGGTAGTATGGTCTTTTAACAAATATTAAGTCTTCCTATCTATGAATGTGGGGGGCAGTTTCTCCATTCATGAACATAGGGGGATCTCTCCATCTTATTGTGTCTTCCTCAATTTTTACTTCAGTGTTCTGTAATTTTTTTTTTTTTTTGCAGAGGTTTTTTCCTTGCTTGAGTACATATATTCTTAGATGTTTTTGAGACTATTTTAAATGGGATTGTTTTTCTCATTTCTTTCTCAGCATATTTATTATTGGTGCATAAAAAATACTGACTTTTTGTTGGTTTGTAACATGCTACTTTGCTGAATTTGTTTATTAAGTCTAAAAGTATTCTGGTGGATTTTTTTTTTGATCTTCTAGTATATTGTAATATCTGCAAATGGTGATAATTTAAATATTTATGTTTTTATTTCTATCCTTTTTGTTTCATTCTCTTACCTAATTGCTTTGCCTTTGAGTAGTGGCTCTTCTATGTAATTAGGTGCACCAACATTTGGGGCATAAATTATTTACTACCACTATATCTTCTTGTTAGATTGTTCCATTTATCAGTATAAAATACCTTTCTTTGTCTCTGCTGATTAATTTTGGCTTGAAGTCTTCTTTGTTAGATACAGAGTCACTACTCCTGCTTGTTTTGGGGGTCCATTTGCATGGTATATCAATTTCCATGCTTTCACTCTCAGCCTGTGATTGCCTATACCTGTAAGCTAGATCTCTTTTAAACAACATATATTTGGTTCTCATTTTAAATCCACTGTGACAATTTAAGTGTTTTAATTGGAGAGCCAAGACCATTTGTATTCAATTCTACAACAGAGATATTCATTGATTTCTGACATTTTGATTTATTTATAAAGTTTAATTTGGTTCTATTTCTCATTTGCTCAGTTACTCTTCAAATGATATGTATCCCTTTTAGAGCTCTGGGTGTTTTTTATTATTTCTTCTCTGTGCAGTATTTCTTTAAGTATTTTCTGTAGTGCTGGATTAGTAGTCAGAAATCCTTCTGGTTTCTGATTATCTTCAAATGTTTTTATTTTTTCTTCAATTTTGAAGTATAACTTTGCTGAATATAGAAATTTTGGTTGACAGTTATATTCTTTTAAGGTTTGAAACACATCATTTTCAACTATCCTGGAATTTAGGAGTTTGCTCTAACAAAGCAGAAGTAAATTCTGATTGTCTTGTGTCTAAATGAGGACTTTCTCTTGAGGCTTTTAAAATTCCATATTTATTCTGTACCTTAGACATTTTAATTGTAATGTGTTGTGGAAAAATTCTTTTCTGAACTTGTCTATTTGGAGTTTTGAATGCTCTTGTATCTATAAATCCATCTCATTCTCAAGGTTTGGAAAATTTTCTGTTATTATTTCCTGAAAGAGGTTATTCTTGTGATTAGCCTCTATCTCACTAACTTCTTTAATGCCAATGTTTCTTAAATTTGGTCTTTAATATTGTCCAAGATTTCTTGTATATTCTGGTCATTGTTACTTATTTTCTTTAATACTTTTTGAATGTTCAAGGCTGGCAACTTTGCCTAACAGCTATAAGATTCTATCTTTAACGTGGTCTATTTTATTAAAGATATTTCAACTGAACAGTTTGATTTATTGTGTATTTCATTTTCCAGATTTCTATTTGGTACAATTTAAATATCTCTATTTTCTTATTTAATTTCTCATTCATATCTTATATGATTTTTTATGTATTCAGTTGTATTTGTATTCTCTTGGAATGCATTACTTATTTTTATAATTATTCTTCTGAATTCTTTATCTGGTGTTTTGTTAGAGTCTGTAAACAAGTCAAGATGGTGCCTGGCATTTTGCAAAGGGAGTGGTTTGTGAAGTAACGCCAGCGAGCCATTAAGTGTGGAAATTCCTTATTGGTTGACTGCTGTATCTAGTTCATGTTAATTAAGATAAGCTGTGTGTAATGTATATATACCCCTCCGGTCCTACAATAAACGGCTCCTACTCCTGCTGTATCAATGTACACAAGTTGTTCGTCAACCCCCGGTTATTTTGCTGCAGCTGGACTGCGGCAGTGTTTGACCTCAACATCTTTGAGTTAGTGGTGAATTATGAACTTTAGGGAGTTTTATGTTACTTACTTTATTTTTTCATGTTTCTCACATTCCTACATTTGGTTTCATGGGATGATTTTCTCTTCCATTCTTATCTGTGGGTATTTTTAAGTCACAGCCTTCTCTTGTCAAAGTGTTCTGGATGACGTTTTTGTAAATTTTTCAAAATATTTACAAGTGGCTTTTGTAGTGTATTTTCTTACCTATTTATTTGGTGATGATTAGTGTATTCTGATGAGTATATAGGGTTTCAGAGCTTGAGAATTCTGCTTTTTCTGTAGGTCTCTAAGTGTGGCAATTGTGCCACACATAATCACGCTGCATATAGGGGTACACCCACTGTTAATTCTTTTATTCACTTAACACTGCATATATTCTAATATTGTTTGGAAGTTATTTAGATTTTGACTTCTCATAAATTTTGCACACACAGCCTTTGTGTTAATTCTCTGATTTTGCTGTAGGTATGGACATCTATGAGTGGGACTTGCGGGTTCCGAAAACTGTTCCTACCTGGGTATTGTGCATTTGCATGGGAGTTTTGTCTATTCTGTTTTTCATATGAAAGTATTATTGACATTCAAGCATGGTTAGTTTGTGTGTGGAGCAAAGTGCACAGTCACTTGTCTGGGTTTAGCTCAGTAACAGAGTCTACCCTGTGAATTCATAGTATCAAGATACCCAGCACCTCACAAAAAGGGAATAATAAACAACAGCATCAACAGAAGCAAATAATATAAAATACTATAATAAATACCAAGTGCCTATTATGACATCTACAGTATATATTACCACAAACAGAAATGGTGGAGTCAGAAATTTCCAACAGCAAAACAATTAATAACCATGAGCATGATCTATCCTTAAAGTAAACAGCAGGTGTCAACTATGCCATTTATTAATAATTGTAATAACACAAATGGTACTGACAGGAGTTTTATAAGCCATATAGTTTCAGAAGATGGTAAAATACAGTTCATTAAAAAAAGAAAATATGATAGTAAGGTAAAAGAAATCTTCTAATGTTTAAAATATGAACATAGAGACAACAGAACAGATGTAGCAAGGGATGACTGCAAAGTTGAAGAAGAAAAAAACAATTAAAGAGAGAGAGAATTTGGCTATTAGAGGGAGAAGAAAGAAAAGGAAACAAAAGAAACAAACAAAAATCAAACCAAAATGAACAAAAACCCTAACCCTCAATAGACAAGGCAAAGAAAAATAATAATCATTTCAAAAAATGTTTAAAATAAAAAGAAAGGAAGAAGTGTGTGTGTGTGTGTGTGTGTGTGTGTGTGTGTGTGTGTGTGTGTCTCCACAAATCTTAAAGAATTTTCTTCACTGAAGTAGTCAGAACTGTCATTGAGGATGGATGGACACTACCTATGCCTGACTGTCCTTTCCATTTCTTTTTGGGCTATGTACCCCTTAGAGAGAACAAGGGCTGGGCATTGTTAGACCCTTCCTCTTTTTGTGTTGTTCACTGAGCTGCCAGTTGGAGTCACCTAACACTGGTGGCTGAAGTAGTGCCCAGCTTCCCTTCTCATCAGTGTAAATTAGGACAGAATGGGAAACAGTGTCAACATGAGTTTTGTCCAGATAGACCAGAAGGATGCACTCCCAAGGTAGGATTGTTGCAGGGTTCTAAGTGGGGAGTTCTGGTGACTGGGGCTCAGGTCTAATCACACCCTTTTTTTAGGTGGTCACAACAAAATCCTCCCTGGAGAGATTAGATAAACACACCCTCAGGGCCCAGCAGATGGCAATTTCTTCTGGGAGTCTGGATCTCAGGAGCCTCCATTCCTGAGTCAACTCTCCCAGGTCTCTCAACTCTGCTTCCCACAAATGTGACCTTCCCAGATTTAGGACCAGAGTGTTCACACCCACCTGCTAAGTTTCCTGTCTTTTACTGTTCACATGAGCCACCAGACTCAAAGATAAAGTGAGGTTCCACCTCTTTCATATCTCTGACTTGAACCCCTGTAGGTACCATCTTCTCTAGATGGCTCCTCCTCTGCTCTCCACTTGCCAGTTGAGAAACTCAGAGCACTTTTCAAACAATTAGTCACTGTGCAGCCACTGGATCAGCTAAGTCCAGGCTGCTTTTCTGTTCTATGTTTTGTTTTTTTTTTCCATATCACATTCATCCACTGTGATTCTCTGTGTTCTGTCTCCCCTCTGCAGGAAACCAGCACCTGTGTCAGTGCTGCCACCACTCTCTTGGCTTCAATGTACTCTTTCCTAACCTTTGTTCTATGCATCCAAATATCTGAGTCTCTAAGAGTGTCTGACTGTCCAATATTGAGTTTCAGTCGATTTCCTCTTTCATTCACTTTGCTGAGAAGCATTATTCCTGCTCCTTGAATCCTGAGCCACAGAGCAAGTGAACATGCACAGCCTTCCTCTACTCCAACATCTTGAATCATCACATCACAACTTATGATGTAATATGATACACAAGTGGGTGTATGAATGGATGGATAGATAGACTGATAGAGAGACAGGTGGAACTAAGCACATCAGAAGGACATTATTTTTACATAACTAAAATAGTGCTCTTTTTTAAGCTTATTCTACAAATGTGATGTTTGGAAGACATAAGTATTATCTCCACAGTGCTGAGCTATCCCAGCCATCAACCAGTCCATGTATATCCACCTTAGCCTTATGGTAGCATAGTGCAATATACTGTGATGATACTGATTTTCATAAACTGAAAACATCAGTTGAGCACCAACTATATGTCAAGTATGTATCCAGACTCAGATAATACAGAAGTGAGGAAAATAAAATTCTTGCATTCAAAGAGCTCCTTTGGAGTAAGACAGACCACAGTCAAATCAATATATACATACCATGTGACAATAAATGCAAAAAAACTAAATAAATCAGTATAAGGGAGGAGTGAATGAAGACAAGGATTATTATTTTAGGTGGGTCATTGATTATTCCTAATCAGAAAATCTGAAATCTAAAAGGGATTCAAAATCCAAAAATTTTGAGCACTAACATGATACCACAACTTGAAAATCCCACTCTTGACCTGAAGTGATGGTCTGCTCTAGTAATCAGAGAAATGCAAATTAAAACCACACTGAGATTCCAGATCACTCCTGTAACAATGGCAGTGATCAAGAACACAAGTAACAATAAATGTTGGCAAGGATGTGGAGAGAAAGGTACTCTTATATATTGTTGGTGGGACTGCAAATTTGTGCAACCTCTATGGAAGACAGTATGGAGATTCCTTAGAAAAACTGGGAACAGAACCACCATTTGACCCAGTTATCTTACTCAGTCCATATGCAAAGGACTTAAAATCAGTATACTACAGTGACACAGCCAAATCAATGTTTGTAAAAGCTCAATTCATAATAGTCAAGCAATGGAAATAACCTAGATGTCCTTCAATGAATGAATAGATATAGAAAACATTGTATATATACACAATGGAATATCACTCAGTCATAAAAAGAAGGAAATTATGGCATTTGCTGGTAAATGGATGGAAGTGTAAAATATCATGCTAAATGAAATAAGTCAATCTTCTCAAAAAAACAAAGTCTAAATGTTTTCTCTAATATGTGGGGAGGGGAAGAACAGAAGTCTATTGGGTTAGAGAAAGGGGAATGAAGGTAAGGTAGGGGGAGGAGAATAGGAAGGACAATGGAATTAATTAGACATAAGTTTCCTAGCCTTGTATTTGAATACACAACCAAGGTAACTCCACATTATATATAATCACAATAATAGGATCCTAATTAGAATAAGTCATACTCTATATATTTATAATTTGCCAATATATTCTACTTTCATGTCTAATTAAAAAGAACACATAAAAACATTAAAATACTATATAAAAATTACTATCAGGCTTGTATAGAAAATGAATATAAAACATAATTGAATTTAGAGTTCAAATGAGGGTTCCACCCACAAAATATCTAATTACACTTATGCAAATATTCTAATATTCAAAAAATCTGAAATACAAGTAATTCAAGTAATAGATAGTCAACCTATAATGCCTGCTTAAAAAAACAAATACCAAAAAGATCATACACTTTTTAAAAAAATGCCCAAATATTAATTATTAATGACCTGTTTTAGCTGTGTAGTGCTTCAATTTTCAACTGAACACTAATCTTATATTGGATTCATAACTTGCAAAGATATCTACAATTTTAGGACTATGGCAAAATCTGGAAACCCCTCCAACAAGCATCTTTTACACATGATATGAAAAGTCATTTTCCATAGACTACCAATGGTCAGGATCCAGTGAAGGGAAACAAATATGGTGGACATGGTGTTGCAGAAGCAATTTTTTGAATCATGGAAGCATAATGAAGGAGGTTTGTCTGCCAGCACCAGATTCTAGAGGGACCATCCAGTCTCTGACTCTCTTGCTAACTATCATGGTATACTCTAAGTTGGACTAGGAGATTTCCATTGACTGATGGTATGTTCAGATACTTGTTGTACCAATCATGGCCTAACACATTCCTTCAGAGTCAATGCCTAACCAGATCAGTGTGTGATTTACATATTAACTGCTCTGTTCTACTTACCTTTATCAATACCAATGTTATCAACAATGAATATTAGTGTGGGAAGTTTTTGTCTCCATACCCTGCAGAAAATACTAAATGAATGATGAAATAAAATTGGACACATTTTCCAGGCAATTATTGGTGTTGGGAGGGTTCCTAGATAGAGGATTTATAATGAGGTAGGAGCAGCAGAGTTTTATAATTCCTCTATGACTTCAAATCAACTAAGAAGTCACACTGGGATACTGGCCAGGAAAAGAGGGTATGTTAGATTGGGAATGTTGAAAACAAACCTCAGGCATCTGGAGGAGGAGAGGTCATATACACAATAACTCACCTGCATTTAATTGTTGCCCAGAGAGTTTGATGAAAGCTAAGTACAGACTAAGCTAAGCCCAACCAGTGACAATAGCAAGTCTGGGATACCACATGTGAGGAACTGGTCTGAAATGACCAGAGCAGACTTCACTGAAATGTATGCTGAAGATGGTTTAAGAAAAAATACATTCCCACCTCAGGGAACTCTCTGCTATCCCCTCTGCCTTGAAAACATTTATTCCAAGATTTCTATAACTAAAAAGTCTTCATTATTCCAATTGCAGTCAAAAGTTGCCACCCTAACAGACTTTTCTCCCCAACTACCACCCCCAGGCCACCTCAGTTATCTTTCCTGGTTGTGTTTGCACAGTCAATTCATCCCTCATATATTTTCTTTCTCATCTATATGTTTGTTGTCCTTTTTACCATATTACAAGCTCCTAGAGATAAGGAATCTTGTCTTCTTCCATTTGTTGCTGGCTTTCTAATGCCTGTAACAGTATTGTCACACGCTAGTTACTAAATGAATGAATGACCCACTTGTCTTATACATAAGGAACCTGGAGGCAAGTGATGATGCATACCTTGTTTAATGTCACACAGCCTTAGAGCTTAGAGTCAAAGACTGGAAGTTAAGATCCTTGACTTCTGCTGAATTCATCTTTCCAGATCCTGTAAAACTGAATATTTGGAGGTGTAATATCAAGTATCATTCTGAAAGCTGGTGTTTTGAAGACACACATGTATGAGGAAAAATATAATTAGTTTTGTTTAGTTTGTGCAGTCAAGGCTTGTCACCTGGGAAAAGCCATTAAGACTTTCCTGAAGCACATACATTTCACCTCCAGAAGGATATTTGGAAAAGCTTTTCTGCAGTGGATTAAAAAAAAAGTAATTTAGAACATGGCTTATAACACAAAGGTATTTCACAGTATTTCCAATAATAGTAGTAAATCTCATTAATGAGATACACTAATTTGGAAATTACCACAATTCTATTTCACTGTAAAACTATTATTATTAAGTCAGAGAGTATTTGTTATTTAGGAAAAATAATCACACTATGCTCCTCAGGGCATTGCTAATTTGGCACATTGAGCTGATGTTCTAGCAGTCTTGTCTGGAACTGAATTTGATAATCCTATGCCCAGAGCTACTCTCGGGGCAACTGACTGGTATATACAAAACAACGTGCTCAGCAGCACTGCCTGGGGAACTGAGGGTAACACGCCAACCCACATCAGACCTGTACTCAGATGGACTGTAATTATGACAAATATGACATTAATTTAACAGAGATGAGTAACTCTCACACTTCCAGCCTGAGAGGAACACTGGGAGTCCAGGCCTCACACTGCACAGCTTATTAAATATGCCTATGACAAAGAATCAAAATAGGGACTAAAAGCCACAACAATATCAAACTATGATATCTGAGAGCATTTGAAAGATAGTTACTCCAAAACATAAACCAGATAGGATATCCACACTGTTAGTCAACTAGCTCCTTTTCAACTACTCATTAGAGAGAACGAGGGCTGGCCAAGGACCTAGGAGACACTGCACCTCCTCAAACAGTCAAAAGACAGCTCAGACTCAGGTGGTCCCCAACCCTGGTCCTGCTTCTGCCCAGGGTTTTTTGATGTCCTGTGTCCTGGAAGGTGATTTCTGCAGGAAAGAAGGAGGTAGAAGGTTCCTGATTGATATGACTTTCCATTAGCATTGGAACAACCTTTCAGGAAATGGATACCAAGAGCGTTTATCTGGTACCAGAGGGAAAAGGAAGAAATAGGGTTGCAATCTCCATCCCTTCTAATTATGTCCCTGTGGCAAAGCCAATTTTTAGGTGGGCTGTGACTGGAAATCTCCTTTCCCAGGTGTGACTTCAGTAGCTCTGCACACATGAGAGCAGATTGTTCTCTTATGCACTCCTTTGTGCAGCCATGGGTTTCCTAAGACCATGAAACCACAACTGTAAAAGTGAAATGAAAAGTGTTCAGAGGGAAGGAAGGAGTAGCTATAAACATCAGGGGAGGCTTCATTATTGAAATGTGAGAGGAAATGTGATTCTGAAGTTCTCATCATGCTGGGAACACACCCTGTTACCACTGTCATTTCGTGATGAAAGCATTAATATTGTAACTCAGACTATAAGGTGAGATTTCTTGTCAGTTTCCTGAGTACTTGGGTACACTATGATCATGCATTTCAAAAATATTCTTCTACTAACAAGATCCTGCTCATTACTGTAGTAGATGTGACTTAACTTTTCTAGGTCAGGAGATGATGGAAAGAGTCTTCAAACAAAGGTTTACTTAGCCCCTGAAGATGGTCAGTTACTTTTTGCCATACTTACTATCTAAGAGCTCAGTTCTTGCCTGACTGGCTTTTATAGGTAAGCATGACACTCCTATCATCACAGTAATAGGGTTGGGGTTGTGGCTCAGTGGTACAGTGCTTGCCTAGCACATGCGAGGCCCTGGGTTCGATCCTCAGCACCACATAAAAATAAATAAACTAAAGGTATTGTGTCTACCTACAATTTAAAAATAAATATTTAAAAAAATCACAATAATATTTCAGGCTTCACAAGAAGAAGGCTTCACAATAGAGTTTCTAGGGGTAAAGTCGATCCAGCAACACAAATTTCTACTCCTCACCTTCACTAGATAGTTCATTAAGAAGGGACCTGAAGTCTTGGCAAGAAGATGAATGTTACAGGAAAGGAATCATCTGTATCCTCCATGTGCCTGATTTGCAGGATGCGAGATGTTGACGGTGAGATATTTCAGCCTTTTTTGCAGAGGAAGAACTTGCAGTTAGTGCTGGAGATGTACCTCAGTGGCACATCTCCTGTGTAGCACACACAAGGGTCTGAGTTTCCTCCCCAGCACCATAAAAACCAAGTGTAGTTGTATTGGTGAAAATCACATTGAAAGAGTTCTCCGTAATGCCATAACCTCTTCATTTCCATGGAATGGTGCTAGACTTAACATTAAGTTTGCTTGTAACTCAGTGTCCATTCTGAATCCAGTGAATACCCAGAACCACAGCTCATCCACAGTTCTTTGGTGGTGTCTGCTCACTCTTCAGATCTGAGTTTACCATGGACTATCCAGGAAAAGTGTTGCTATCTTTCAAGCTGTGTCAGCATTCTGCTATTTTATAGAGTGATCTCTTGTTATGCATCACTACCCATTTCATCATTGTTTTATATGAAATAATTTCAGATTTACAGAAAAGCTGTAGGAGAAAATGGCCACCTCACCCAATCCCCACTGATTGCTGACATCACACACAGCTGTGACACAACAATCAAAAGCAGGAATTAGCACTGGTGTGTCATCAGACATTACCAGCCAATGAAATTTCACCACTAATAATTTTCCTGGCTGCAGAACTGAATCCAGGCATTTAGTTGTAGAATCTCCTAAGTCTCCTGGATCCATAGCTGTTTCTTATTTTTGCCTTTGACAAAATTTAAATGTTTCGGGAACACTTTTCAATTATTTTGAAGAATGTACCATTTTCCACTGGCATTTTTCCATGACTACATTATAGTGAAGCATTGCTAGTGAGAATGCCACAGAGGAATGCAGTGTCTTGTCATATCTTTGTCATAGCCTGTGGTGAAGGTAAAGTCTTCAAGATTTTGCCACCACAAAATTATTGTTTTTTTCTCCTTTTAATTGATCAACATGTGGGGGGGGGTGCTCTGAGGCTATGGCAATGTATCAAAGTGTTACCATTTAAAGAGATTCTAACGGAGGTGGGTGGGGGGTGGGAATGGAGTCACCATTTCTCAGTCTTTCATTCCTTTATGCAGATCCATAGTTCCAAGGGACACTTTTCTCCTGCATGAAGTATGTCCTTAAGTGATCCACTATATACAGTGGTGACTATAATAAAACAGAAAGCATTGTACACTTCAAAGTGGCTGAAAAAATAGATGTGAAACATTTTACCACCTACAAAAAAGGCGATGTGACAGATTTGATAATTAGTCTGATTTAAACATTTTACATTATAAACACACGTATCAAAACATCACATTGTGCCCCACAATGGCCTATGTTCAGTGTTTGTTATTTACAAATAAGATTTAAATTAAAAAAAACTTACAAAGAAAGGACTTTTGAAGTGAATGTCTCCTACTGGCAAATTACTCCCCCTGTCATATGTCTGAAATATAATTAGCGTTGTTTTAGCTTGTGAAAGGTGTTCACTGGTTAGAATGCTAGGTGAACAGTTTATTTTGCTTATTTTTGAGCTTTCAGGACTATAATTTTTGGTTTCTCTGCCTCCTCATCTGCAATGTTTCCAATGAGAAAACTGCTGTTGTTATGTATAGAACCATGAAGATAATGATGGCAGCTGTTTGCTTTTATGATTTTCTCTTTTATCACTGGTTTGAATTGGATTATGATGCACCCTGCTATTATTTTCTTCATGTTCTTGGGCTTCATTCAGTTTCTTAGTTTTGAGGGTTTATAGTTCATTAAATTTAGAAAATTTCCGGTCATTATTCTTTCAAGTGTCCTACTCTCCACTCCTTCTGGGACTCTTTTTGGAATTATTGCATGAATCACTTAATGTACTCCTCTGTATTTTGGTTTTCTCTAGTTTGTTTTGGATAGCTTCTATTGTTATATGTTCAAGTGTACTATCTTTAATTCCATGGCATGTAATCTGCCATTAGCCACATCTAGTGTACCTTTCATCTCGCTCATCATAGTTTTTATTGCTAGAAATTTGAGACTTTTTGTATCTTCCAAGTATTTAGCTAACTTTCAAACATATGGGATACAGTCCCAAGTCATCTTATCTAATTGTCAATAATAACATCTGTGTTGTTTATGAATTTGATTGGATTGATTGGACTGATCTTTCTCCTCCCATGGGATCATATTACTTGTTTCTTTTCATGACTAGTGTTTTATCCCTGGCAGATATCATGCATTTTACTCTTCATGGTAATGAATATTTTTGCACACCTATAAATGTTCTTAAGGTTGGTTTTGGGGAATTAATTAAGTTACTTGGAAATAGCTTTGTCCTTTTTGGTCTTTCTCTTGATTTGTTAGGAAGACATGGACCAGTGCTCAGTCTAGAACAGATTGTTTCCCATTTCTGGGACAACACCTATCTGTGAAGACTACTCAGTCCCCATGAATCACACATTTTCCAGGTTGCCTGTGGGGGACAGGAGCTATTCCAACCCCAGGTGAGTGTCAGCACTGTACTCACTCACATCTCTGCATAATCACTAGTCTGCTGAGGACTCAAGGAGGTCCTACTGAAGATCTCTGGGGTTTTCTGCTTCTTATCTCTCATGGTCTGCAAGATGTAGACCCTTGGGCTCCCTAGACCCCTATCTCTCTGTGTTCAACACAGATGGTCCACCATTGTCTCCCTGGGTCCCCCTCTAGGAGCTGGCAGTTTTGAAACTCAGGGCAATAGTATGGGACAAATATAAGGACCAGCTTGCTTGTTTCCCTTTTCTTGGGGACCACTGTGAAGTATTGACTGACCAATGTCTCAAAAACTATTGTTTTCTTTTTGAGTGTTTCAAATGAAGGGTAATTTCAATTCATATTACTCTCATAGCTTGGAGGGTACTTCCTTGTATCATAATTGTATATAATTTATTTCATCTCTATGAATTATATTTTCTGCTAAAATTACAATGCTTTGAATAAAGAAACCATTCCTGAATTGATCAACTATATGGTTATAACTCAGTGGAATTACTGGTACAAAAGAGTATTCAGTTTCAAAAAACTGAATAAATAATAAACAGGAGACATGGTGGCATATTTGTTTTAGAATTTAAGATGCTTGGTTAAATTGGCAAGCTGGTAGAATATAACCCAGCATTTCTAACTTAGTTGATGGTTCAAATGCATGAATTACCTACAGTTTTAGACAACTTGACACCCACTCACCTTTCTCCTAAATAAAAAAGCACTGGTTTTCCTGTGGAAAACCATCTATTCCCAATTCCCAATTACCTGGAGTTAGCTTAGTTGTAACTAAAATAAGTGCCAACCACTGCCTGCACCAGTGGCTTGAAGCCCAGGGTAAGCCATCAGTCCAACCTATTCCATCATCTCAGTCAGGGAGAGACAAGTACCTCAACTAGATCACTAAAACCAAGGTTAATACTTTTGAAAAAAGCATTGAAAAAGAAAAGGCTTGTTGCTTCCAAGTATTTTAAACTGGTTGAATGGAATCCTCTTGCTTGTGGGGTCCAACTTGCTGCTACAAGTAAAATAATGAATCTGGAAAGCTAAATAAAGAGGGATCCCAATAATCTTTTAATATCTGGATTCATGTATGTTGATGACTTTGCCCTGTGTATTCAGCTAGTTATGCTTGGGTGTCTGTCACAATCTTAAATGACATACAAATGAAGTTGGAGAATATTATAAGGTGATACATAAACTGTTTCTCCACCATGTTTACAGTGAAGGATAAAATGATGTAAGAGGAGATAGGATCAATGTGGGTGAATAAGTCAGCTATTGCTGAATAACAAATCACTCCAAATGGAATGGCATAAACAATAAGCCTCTGTAATCAGGCATCCAGGTCTTTGTATAAAGCCAGAATAGCTTTTCAGACTGCAGGTCTATGCATCTGTGGGTCAGCTCTAGACCATCTGTCTTATACTATTCTATAACAAGCAAACCATCTAGAAGAGCAAAGGGAAAAGCTGACTGCAGAGTATTTTTCATACTTTAATCCAACATGTTCACTAAATCTAATGAGCAAATTCAAGTTGTGCAGCTAAACTCAAATCCAGAATACGCACCCAACAGATGTTCAAACATAGACACTTCGACAGATCCAACGTCATAGAGTGAGGAGATAAGTCTGCCCATTAGTGGGGGGCTGGAAGTGACTGCACACTTGAACAGACATCCTGTCTGTCAGCAGCTCTCCCAGAGGAGACTAAGATTGATCTGCACTTTAGACAATGGGGGAGATGTTCAGATGGATAGAAAGAAAACTCTGTGTATGTGCATAAACACATAAACACGTGTGCATGCTTGTGCATGCATGTGTGTGTGTGTGTACACACAACTTGGATGTACACATGTATGTATTGCAGAAGGGACTATGATAACAACCAAATGCATAGTGCTGAATGAATGAAGTGAGAAGTTTTATGAGATCACAGCAGAATAGGTTGTTTTCTGGCCACTTCATGCATCTTTTCCTGAGATGATGTAAATAAGCAGATTTTTCTATGACTGAAATATTTTAGCACCTGAGCTGTAAGCAAGAGGTTTTCTTCTAAAATTTCTTCATTGGAAATTGCCATGTATATAAAACATAACTAATGGACACACCAAGCTGGGGGCTGGCACCTGGGCACTGGCATGAAGAGTGCTGTGGTTTCCATAGCCTGGCCATCCAGGGAAGCGGGGAGTGACAAATCACATATGCCTCCTTTTGCCAGGCTTGTTTTGCATAAGAGCTGCCATCTATGGACTCACAGTGGAAAACTCAGGCCAGAAAAAACTCATTGGAGTTTTCTTGTTATGTTTGGTTTCTTGCAGCGATCTCACACTGATTGCTTCACTGTCTGCTCTAAAGTCTTACTCTCATTGCTCACTTGGATGGGACTGAGCCAGAGGTAAAGCATCTTTGTGATCCAGAGAGTGGGCTCCACTCAGTGCTCCATTCAGTTCTCCAGAGCCACCTGCAGAAGAGTCATTGAATGGAGAATGGGCAGGCAGCGTCTTGCACCATGTCTGCCCTGCTGGAGCAGGGAGCCAGGAGACACCAGCACACGGGGACAGACAGGGCATTGTGTCTGATGAGGATACCTGGATGTGACATACCTGAGGTAGCTAAGGTCTCTGCACACCATGCTGAGAACCCTTGCCTTTGCTGCCATAAGATGTCAATCATCTCACCAAAAAGACAGGGTTTCACTCCAGGATTTATCACTGCCTTGAATATACCAAAAGCCAGACCCTGCCATGGTGCACTCAGGGGCCTGTTCACATTGGTGACTTCCAAGGGCACCACTCTGTATTCACATGCAAGACTGTTATTTGAACACTAAAAGGAAATAAAGAAAACAAAGCTCACAGACAATAATGACAATCAGCATGGGGTGAGGGCCAATGGTATACTGGCCAGCTTTCTAGAGACCTCCTATGCTTCTCTCTCTTTAGCAGAGAGAACTGTGTCCTCCTCTCTTTTTAGCAGACAGACTGTGTCCTAAATACTTCCTAGATTCCACAGCCAGGTGCACAGGGGCCAGATGCCATGTGAGGTAGCTAGCTGGCCAAGGATGCACCTGGTTACAAGTTCAGCGCCCACTTCACACAGTACTGCACCACTGAAGATGCCAAGAGACAACTCCCTTGCGGGAGCAAGAAGACAGCCCATCCAGAGTGGAAGCCATTCACCCCCAGGGGAGAAAAGCCAGCCCAGTGATGCGCCATCTTAAATTGATGCACCTGCAAACCACACACACAGAGAATAAACAATCTGACAAGGACACCTCTAGGAGTCCAGAGAGGACAGTGCACAAAGTGTCCCTGCATCAAGGGGTAATTGCAGGCCACAGAGAGGGCCCATGCTGGCCTCACTCACAGCCTGCCCCTGCAGCTCTCACTGTCCCTGCACCCCACCTGAGCCCTGTCTTCCCAGAGAGAAGCTTCTCTGAACCCTCCTGTCCCTATTCTTTTGCTCACTATAAAAAATAAAAATTAGAAAATCACAAGGCTCATCTATATTTTCCTGTGGCCCCAGTGTGAGCCACAGCTGACCCTTTACTTGTTTCAGAACCAAGCACAAGAACTTCGACTTCAAGATGTCTCTTGACAGATTAGCTGAGAAAAGAATTGACAGTTCCTCTGAGATCTGGACTCGAGGCACACACACACTGCCCAGCTAAATGACAGTGTCTAGAACCTTGTGGCCCTCAATCTTCAGATGTGTTGTGCATGCCCAGTGAGGCAGGTTAAAACCTGGGTAAGTCACCAGTCTATGAGAATACAGAAATTTTCATACTAATGGAACTCATCACCATTCATCAGAAACTTCCCACAGCTCTCAAATCACAACTAATGCTTTACACTTGCTGATCAAACGTGGACAACAAAGAAAAGCACTGCTTCTCATCTGGCTCGTGTGGGGTGGAGTCACTTGGGAGTCACTCTTGGATCTTCGAGATGTCAGCAACTTCCACACAAAAACAGTCTTTTTATCTGATGACAATCATTAATTGGGCATTTTCTCTCTTCGTATTATACTAAATCTTTAAAATAAGTGATTTTAGCTAATGCTCACAGCTGGTAATGTGGGACACAGGGACTTAGAAGGCCGAGTCACCCAAGGTCACATAGGCAGGACTGGAACCCAGCACTGTCTGGATACAGAGGCAACTGATGGACCTGCCAGGGCCCCAGTAGTCATTCTTCTTTCCAGTCCTGTGGGCACTTCTTCTATACACCTCAGATTTGGACAGCTCCCATTGTGTTTCCATTTAAGCCACAAACTTCTTTCTTTCCCCAAATAGACTGTTTTTCCCCCTCCCCAGATGCCTTCTCAGCTTGCAATCCCCCCTGAACATTAATAAATGTAGGTCTGGGCCTCTGGTGATGTGTCACTCACTGCCACTTTCTGAACAGGTGTGGGATGAGCTGGAAACAGTCTCTGGCAAGGAAAACACAACACAGTGTGAACCTCATGAAGGCCGGTCCAGGCATATGCTTTCAGTTGAAAACAACACCAGGCCTGCACTTCAGGCAGGGAAGGAGACTGCCTGAGAACATGCATTTGACCTCGTCTCTTGCAGGCTGGCAGTGAGGAAGGAGGAAGGGAGGCTGAGTCCCTGGATCGCTCCCTCTGCACCTGCTAGGAAACACCTTGAGAGTCACATGTTGAAATTGTGAATTAAAATGCAGGTAGTTAGATAAAGTTAAAATGAAAATTACACAGTTTTCATTAACCTCAAAGTTTGGAAACTTATGCAGGGAGACATGACCGTTTTCCTAGGCAAAGTCAAATAGCAAAACTCCAGTCTCCTCGTCACCCATTTTTATCCTTGTCATCTCCCTTAATCCTTGTCCTCGTAGAACTCTAAATGGGAATGGGAGATGTATTCATGATAAATTTCATCTCATGACTGAGAATCAGGATGGGAGTCCCAGACTTCTAGGTAGATGCATTATTATTTCTCTGAGTATCCTCTGTGGGCCCCATCTGACCAGTGGGCCCCCCACACCAAGAATCTCCTACATTTGTGAGGATTATGGGCTTGGGAAGAATGGAAAATGGCTGACTTTTCAATACATTATTCACAAAAGAAGCCAAATGTTCAATAAACATATAAAACAACACTTGACTTTCTAGTATTCAGACAAATCCAATTTTAATGAGAGAGCATTCCATACCTATCAGATTGTTAGAAAAGAGCTAACTGTGTGTGGATAAGATTATAAGAAATAATAATTCCCCACTGTGCTCACTTTAAGAAGTTTTGGCAATCTCCAATCAAGGTGCAGAGGCACACACACTTTCACCCAGTGATTCATTCCTAGGTAGACTCAAGTGCACACAAACAGACTTGTAAAGGAAGCTCGCTTAAGGAAGAACGCCAGCCCAGGCCATCTGGAAGCATCTGTTTCCCCAGGAGCAGCCCAGGATCTGACATCCATTCCCTTGGCTGGGCATTAGTGTCAGGACACTTGCAAGCATGCACGCTGTTCTGATCTCTCCTCTCCTTTATAATAACATTGTTCTCATCTTCACTATTCATATTTCCTCACAAAGAGTGTTTAGTAAAATATTTTAAATTAAGACCATTCCTGTTCTTCTAAATCAGTGCACTGGGTCTTTGCATTCAGGGACTTTTAAAATTCTTATCACAGTATTTCAGGCAGGTTGTATATTATATTCTATTAAAATGATTCTACCTAAGGTTGTCAAAATTCAGAGATTACAGCTTCTGCAGCATGCTTTGTAATGAATATATTCATATATTCACTTTGTTAGCCACTAAACACATCCCACAAGCTTGTATTTAACATCTCATTTGGTAGTGTCATTCAACAAGAAGGATAAAAAGAAGGGATATTTATTTGTGTTATGGAATAGATTTTCCAGGAATGTTAGATAAGCACACACTGTCATTCCAAAGCAGGTGTTTCTGTACTTCTAATACCACCAGCAAGGTCAAATACAAAAAGGGAATGGGCAGAGAAAAGAGAAAGTCAGAGAAATGTGATAACTTCTCCTAATTATGCAGCTCTGTCATATAAAAAATCCTCCTTCTTATCCAATCTTTATCATCTTTTCTAAAAATATTACAAACATTCTCACAAAGCAAAAGTGGTAACCCTCATCTGAGTTGCTCTTTCAATTTTAAAATATGACCAATTGATCAAACAGTTTAAGAAAACATGTGTCACATGAAAACTCCACAGGTATTGCCACTGTACCCAGACAGGGATTCCTGAGGGCACAGAGTGCAGAGTGCCCACTAGCCTCCTCCAGAACAAGGTCAGGGTCCCTGAGACTGTGGTGACTGGAGCATCCCCCTTTAATGCACATCCCCATCAGTGTCATTGTGCAACCAGAACTTCCTCTGGTGAGATGTTCCTCTGAACCACCTCACATAAGGAAGATGTGAACCTGGCTGATGGTCCTACAGCTGAGGCTTGGCAAGGCTTGACAGAGAGAGTTGGGAGAATGTCCGTGGTAGAGCTGGATTTGAATCTGACGCACCGGCTCCCAAGCTCACCCTGGTAACCACACCATGCAGAAGGCTCCATAAACAGCAAGTAAGTGACAGGATGGGTGTTAAAGCCAGGTGCGCCACCTGAGCTGTGATAATGAGGCTGGGCTATTCTTTCCCCAAAGGGGACCCAATCCATATATTATTGTGAGGGTTTCATTAGAACAATTCCTAGTGCTAGCAGTGAGGACGCGCTACGTATAAGTCCACAAGTATTCCATTCTACTGCCAGGGAGAAATGAAGGAGAACCGAGAAACTAGTCTGCTTGGGGAAATGATGGCATTCCTACAGATAAACTAAAGATTTTAAATAGAGCAATTAAGACTAGGAGAATATATTCACATTACTTTTGCTTTTGGAGGGTTGTTTTGGGGCATTCCCACCACCCAGGAGGTTGGACACATATGCCAACAGAGGGCAGGAAGATGTGAGAGGTAGTGGTGAACAGAGAGCTGTCCAGAGGAAGAAACCTGGGTTTTAACTCCAGCTGCAAGGTTGGCCAGCATTGAGATGTTGTGGAGAAGGCACTTGACATTGCTGAGCTCCAATTTCCATGCAAATAGAAAGATAATAAAACTGACCTCAAAAGTTGCTGAAGAACCAAGTTAATGTACATAAAGTGCTGAGAAGAGGGTTTGGCACATTTGAGGTGCTCAAAACACTACAATGAACATTGTTATTTCTCTAAAAATGAATCCCATACATGCCTCAGATATCTCGCTCACAGGCCCTTTGCAAGGTGTCTTTTAGGATTTCTCTGGGTCTCTTGCAAGACCCCAACCACCTCCTCTCCAGCTTTTATGCACTTGCTCTTGGGTAGATAATTCCTTACACATCACCAGGCAGGGGAGTGTCTCCACTTACCAAAGCAAATTATTTTCAATTTTCCTTCTTTTTTTTTCCATAAAATTCCTATAGATGCCCTTTAGACTTGTCTCCTTAAACCATTCACAAAGCATTTTTGTGTCATTTTCCAACCAGAACTTCCTCTGGTGAGAAGTTCCTCTGAACCACCTCTGAGTGGTTTGAGAAGAGTCAGGTCCACTCTTGATTGTTGTAGGGAGGTGGAATACCCTGCATTTGCAACACTCCAAAATACTAATCACATTTGCAACAAGAACCTACACTGAGCCTGGCTCCTAGGAAGCATAATAGCTACTGGTTTGAATGAAATATCTGTAAGATGCCAGCTCTCTTTGGACACATGAGTCTGTAGCTAGAGTGACCAGCATGCTGGTTTTCTGGGGTATGAAGAAATTCTTAATATGCAGGATTTACAGTGCCTAACAGAGTAAACTTAGCCAAACCAGAGGTGTCAATCCTCTGTGTGACCCTAAGAGCTCACTGGTCCACAAGAGTCCCTAAAAACACTAAGGCCAGAGCAGAGGGACATCAGATGCAATGTGCCAGTATTTACCACACTCTGAGGCACACGGGCACCATCTGGCAAGCTGGAGAATGACACCAATTTCTGCATTCCACCGCCACAGGCTCTGATTCCAGCTCCTTGGGGACAGGAGTCTGGGCCTATAAACAGCTCCTCAGCCTTTGGAATACTCCCCAGGCAGTCCTGCCTGGGATGAATTTCTTCACACCACACTGTATACATCATCACATCCTTGAAGTCATCAGACATTCTGAGACATTCCCAGCACTGGAAACTGAAGCACTTTTAGATGGTGATTAATAACAACTGTAAGGACACTTCTAATTTGGATTCCCCCGCAAACCGCATTCTCTGTGATAAATTAACCACAAGGAGACAGAAAGAGGCTTGCAACTCCCTCTGGGCAGCTGAGCGGCTGGCAAAGATCTGCTCCATGGGAAGGGAAAGCTTTTTTTCAGAACAAGATAGATAAGGCAGGAAAGATTCCAGGGAAGTGAACTTTGGAGGTGCCCCAAGGTGCAGGAGCTGCCTCAGGTCCACAGAGCAGAGGGGGAGCCTCACTCCTGCCCTGTCAGTGTGGGGCATAATGACCTGGCCATTAGGAATACCAGATTTGGGTTTCTGAAGCATGAAGTGAGTTGGAATCATCTTGAAAGAAAATCAATTAGTGCCAGAAAAGAAGCAGCCTACGAATAAGCATGAAAAGTAAGGATTTTAATTCTGATACCTGGACGCATGAAAGGGAATCTCTGTGCAGATGTGAACCTTCTCCAGTGAACAGTGATTGCCTGAGATTTCTCCCTCTTCCCTTGTTTCATCATTTATCATATTTTTTCTTCTAAGAATGGGAAACTCAAAGCTAATCTGTTCCATAACTTAGATATATGTATATATGTGCCTATATATGAAATATATATATACAGTATGTACATATGTTAAATTATGTTTAAGCATAACATAAAATGTAATAAATACATGTTAAGTTATGTGTATATGTGTATATAGTACACACATTTTTTTGCTAAAAGGTTGTATTCAGAGGTGAGTATACATTGAATTTCTTATACAAAATAATTATTTAAGATTTCCTACTAGAAGTAAGCTGCTGAAGCATTTATTTTATGTTATTTTCCAAATAAAAGACAGACAGACCTCAGCTGCTTTTCAACTGATGTGGAAGGAGAGGCCTCTGATTGGACCACCAAAGCCTGGCTGCTGCATTTGGTGGGCCTCTCCATGAAGAATGTACTGGCCTCTACCAGTACATGACCCATGCACCATGATGGCTGAGCCAGTGAGGAGAGCTATGCTGAGACTGATGTGAGGTCCAGGAACTTGGTCCCAGGATGTCATTTAAGGTAAACACCTCTCCCTGTTCCAATGGCTTCTCAGAGTGGGAGGCAGGGGTATTTACGCCCCCACACACACACCCTGCACTGCTTCATCAAAAGGCTCCCAACTCAGGCAGAAGCTCAAATCTGCATACTACTTTTCTGAAGAAATTACTGGAAGTAAATTGAGATGGTCATAATATGTAGTTTTGTCAGGAAAATTAATGAATTAAAACCACATGTATCAATGTGAGTCACACAAATATAATATTTAGTAATAAACACAAGTTGTTACTTTCTTAAAAATGATTACATTTTATAACATTTTCAAACTTGCAAAATACTTCCTAAATGCACAGATAGAAATCACAGTGGCTAAAAACTAACAGGAAGGACAGACACACATATGCAGGGTAACGATGACTGGATGGGACACAAAAAGGAGATGGGATGAAGAGGTGTAACAGCGTCTTCATAATGTTTTATGTCTTAAGCCTCTTCCTGAGCACCAGTGCACCCCAGGGGTGCAGATTATCTACCGTGTTTGCCATTATCAGTCTTCATGCTTTTCTTAGATATTGCATCATAATTTTTTTTAAAAACCTCAGTTTTGACTCATCCACACAAGCAAACACCTCCAAGTCCACCAATGTCCCCTGTCACTGACCCTGGATGTCCTCAACTCTCCCTACTCCCTAGCCAAACATCACAACCACCAAAATCAGATGCTGCAGAGGAAGGCTGGGTTTCTGGCCTGGGGCGTCCTTTCTGTTTGCCTTTATGCTCCTGTGATGTGCCCAGGACATTCCTATGCTGCTGAAGCCTGTGACAGGAGCAAGGAGGATCAAAATAAATGGCCAATTCAATCTGAATATGAACTTGCTCTATCAAAAGCAGCTTGCTCACACAAAGCAGTGGTAGGACGCCAAGGTCTGCATGTTCTCACCTTGTTGGGCATTTTCTGCTTCAGAAAGGATTAGTTTAGATTTCACCATAAAAAATATCTTTCTGAAATTCACTCCCACCAGTGGAGCTCTAGCATTTAATCTTTCTCATCCCTGCAATTTATTCTCCTGCAATTCTCCCTAACGTCTTTACATCATTGTCAAACTGAAGAAATCTTTCAGTTCTATGTCTTTGGCAGAGTTTGAATCCGTACAGAATGAACATCAATTATATTCTCTTGTGTCTTTGAAATGCAGACATTAGGAAAGAAGACTAAGTTCAAGGTTGGTGAAAGCATCTTAAATGTCTCTGAAGCCTTGGATTAGCACCTCCCTGTCAGCAACACTCATTTCTATGTCTCCAGCCAAGGCCTCCCCTCTGAGCTCTAGATTCAGGTATCTTCATCCCTATGAGAACTCCACCTAGATATTTTGCAGGCATTTTAAACATAGCATGCCTCAGATTCAAGAGCCATCCTTTAACTGTTCCACCAATAAGTTTTGCTCCTTCTGCACGTCCATCTGCACAACTGTATCCAACCAGGTGCTCCAGATAGGTTCTTGGAATTTACTCTAGAACCCCCTATAGCTCCTCGGTCACCAGAACCTTGGTGTTATACCTCCAGATGGATACTGAATCCCTCCCACTCCTCTCCTCCTCTGCCATCACCACACGCCTCCCACCAGTGGGGCTACAGTCCCAGGGCGCTCTCTCTCTACTGCAATAGCCTCCGGACTCATCTCTCATCCTCCATCTGCCCTCTTTCTACATTCCTGTTATCATCTCTTCAAAATAACAATTCCTCTGCCTAAGACTGAAATACCCTTGGGACAAGGCTGATGCCCTGTGTGAGCGGTGCCTGCCTCCATGTGTGCCTGGCCTCTGGGGTTGTCCCTTCTCCAAGCTCCAGCCACATGGACTTTCATTCAGACCTCTGAGTGGCAGTCACTCTCTCATCTAACACTGTAGCCAGCCTTCACTTTCCTTCCCATTTGCACTGCAAAGCTTGGCAGAGCTAAATCCAGTTTCCTTTAGTACAGATAAGCACTTTCAATATAAACAGGAAAAATGTCACTGGTGACACCCCTTCCACACTTCTACTTGCTCTGAATGTCAGTGTCAATTCGGGACAATGATGCCTACCTTGTAACCATGAGGGCAGTGTAAGCCAGTGGGAGAAGCTGAGGAATTGTGGACTGTCTACTGGCAGACTCATGTTATATCCTTGTTCTTCATGATCATATTTGTCATTACAGAGAATTAAGAGTATTCAGGACAATTATCGGCCTTAATTAAATACATTACCACTGAATTTCAGGTCTTCATCTGCAAATAAAAGTGGGGCTCAGATGGTCTCCTAGAGCACCCCAGACCTGAAACTTTATGATTCCAAGACAATGGCATTACAGTTACATAGCTTCTGGTCAGAACAGAATGAAGAGAATTAACTCCTAGAGACATAAAAGGTGCTCTGATTTATGTGCTGCTGATATCACTGAAAACAAACACACGTTCTTTCTGTGGTTCCCAACCCTGTTACTATGGATACTGGTGGTAATGGCAAGTAAACCTGCAAAACCATGCATTACAGTGTTGTAAAGAAAGTGGGAAGACAAGGAGATAAAGAGAGTAGGTAGTTGCCAGCTATTATCTAGGCTATTTATGTCCCTTGACATCAACTGTGGAGTGTAATTGGCATCCAAACACCTGAGCCCTGATTTTTTAATTTCCTTATGTCAGGTCAGTTTGTATCAGGACAAAATATTAATAAGGATGCCCTTCTACTCCATAATGCACTGTAAATAACTCAAAAATACATGTCCATTACCAATGGAAGCATTTGTTCATGGACTGCTGAGGGTTTGTCAGGAAAGCAGACTGGTGGGCATGAAGTTGATAACGTGGTGGGGCATGTGTTCCTTATTCTCCTAAAACTCAGCCATCCTACCCTAGACACTGAAGAATGACTGAATGTTGCTATTCTTAGAATCCCTTAGAACACATTTAGATTCACAGAACAACTGATCCAAGAGCACAGAGTTCCCTGTACCACCCTTACTCCTATCTCCACACTCTTTTTCTGATTGTGAACATTTACATTAGCCTGGTGTATCAAGTACAATTAATGAACCAATACTGATTAATTAGTTTCATTTAAACTCTGTTCCTAACTTAGATTTCCTTAATTTTTACCTGTTTTTTCTTCTAGAATCCCACCCAGCCTGCCACATTGCATGTGTTATGTCCTTAGCTCCTCTGGGATATAATACCATCTTGGGCTTTTCTTGCCCAGGACCTTGATAATTGTAAAGAACACAATTCTGGGATTTTGTAGGATAGAGACTGGAATTTTTCTGATATTCTCTAATGATTAAACATGGGTCACAGGTTTCATCAGAGAGGTAAGATGCAATGGCCATCACATCATCTTCATTGTTCCCACAGGTTTTAGGACTGATGTGCTGGCCTTGGTCACTTGGCTGAAGTAGCACTTGTCCTCCTCTGCAAAGTTACTCTTTACTCCACCTTTTCATGCTGACTCATGAGAAGAAAGCCCACTATACACAACCCCCATTTAAAGGCTCCCCTACTTTAGAGTGAGAAGTTATGTAATTCTGTTGGGATTTTTTACATGAAATAATTGTCCATTCTCTATCATTTAATAAATCATGTATGTATGTCAGAATGTACTTGTAGAGATTTAGTGCTCTGGTGTATACTAATTTATTTAACTTGTCTCCAAAATTGTTCCAGCTTTAGCAACTGGTAATCACTTTGGCTGGGTCCTGTAACCCTTAAATATATGCCCAACAATGGAGTTTTGTGTGTTTGTATGTGTGTGTGTGTGTGTGTGTGTGTGTGTGTGTGTGTAGGTATTTTTTTAATGCTAGTGCTACAAGAAACTCTGGACTCATCTTTTGTTTTCTGCCCCAGTCCTAGAACTAGTCATTTTCCCAAGGACCTCTGATTCCTTTTATTGGAGAACAGTGATAAAAATAAAACTGAGTGTGAGGTGTGTTAATGGGCTGCATATTTCTTGTAGATCATCTTGGTTGTCCAACTCAGCTGACAAGGAAACACATGTTTGTATACTAATGCATGCACATACACATGTCTGTAGATATTTCTCTTACTAAGGCTCTGTATCTGTTAAGTGAAATGTGAGTTTTCCATGGTGACTTCCACTCTAACCCACTGCCATATATATTATTCTAGCCTCTTATTCTTTCTTACCTGTATATAAATTCTCACCCTGTGAGAGATTTAACTTCCAGCCTCCACTGCCCATTTTCTCAATTGTTCACTTCCAGTATGTATGTATATCAGAAATTTAAATATGTTCCTCTGGGAAACTTTGTCTACTTCATTGGTTATGATAAGTCCCTTTTGCCTTTAATCTTAAAGACTTCATTTACAAAGATATTTAGGTCAACATCTTTGCCTCCTTTCTGTAAGGCCGTTTTGCATATTTGTAATAAGCTAGAAATCTTAACACAGCATGTATTTCTTTCTGAGATACCTTGCCTCCCAAATTATGTTCCTTTAAATTTGCTGTAAAGATCAATTGTATTTAACAAATAGTTATATGTCCATAATTGGAGTGCAGCATGCAATAGTTTTATTGTCCTAAAATTTTCCTGTACTTCACCTTCTCATCCTTATCCATCACAAACTCTTGGCAATTGGTGGTTACTTTACTGCCTCTAGGGTTTTACAATTTGGAACCACATAATATAAAGTCTTTACAGTCTGGCTTCCCGTAATCTGCACTTAAATTCCTCACCTTGCCATTGCTCAATAGCTCATTTCATTGCACTGCAGAATAACATTCCATTTTAGAGTGGTATCATGTTATTTTATTCACTTATTGAAGAATATCTTGGTTGATCCATGTTTTGATTATCACATATAATAAAAGTGATATCCCATCATCTTGCCATATTCCACTTGAGCAATTTCCAGATACTCTCCCACTCATGGGCAGGGGAATATTGAAAGGCATGAGCAACGGATCACAGGGATCATTAGTGGTCACCATCTGGAGTATCTCCACCACATAAATAAATTGCCATCTTATCATTTCCCATTATAGGGCACCAGGGTATACCCATAACCCATGAATCAACTGCTGGATCTAGAGTCTGAAGGTGAAGTGTTGAAAGAGCACCCAGGGAACTGTCCTGGGTGCTGAGATCCAGAAGTGAGTTTTCTGCCTTCTTTGAGCTCATGATACTGATGGTCTAGTAGAGGAACTCAGGGCGTAGATACATACATAAATTTACGAAAATAAAACTAAGATTATTTCAGATTGACATGGTGCTCCTTACACTAGATAATGGGGCAGGAAGAACCTGGGGTAGGAATATCGTAGAATGGTCAGAGAAGACTGCCCGGGACACAAGTTGAGATGTGACAAATGAGGAGAGGTCAGCCAGGAACATCTGAATTGACAGACTTTTAGCCTGATATAACAAAAAAGAAAGAGGTGAGATGAAAATAAGTCTGATTTTCAAGGAAGCAACTGATGTCTTTGTAACTCTGAAATAGTGAGCAAGACGTATAAAGTGTAAGAAATAAGTGGGAAAGAAACAGGATTTTGAAGAAATCTTAGTCTTTGTTACTACTCAGCTTGAAGACTATCTCAAAGAAAGAGTTAGTCCTTCAATTCACAGACAGGATTCCTGAATATTCAGAGGAAAGCCATGCCCATCTAGATTTGTATTCAATTGAAATTATAAATAGGGTTTACAAATCATCAATGGCATAACCTCTCAATGGTGCGTATATGTATTCCAGGTCTGTAGTTTAACTACCAACATATCTCAATTAGGAAACTAGAGAAGATAGGTAAGATTCTCAACTTAAGAAACAACCTCTTCAACCTCTACAGAAAGGTAGGATCAGAAGTCCCTGCAGACAGGACCAAGAATTTCCTTAGAAACAGTTCTTAAACATGATGAAAATGCTGTACAATTAAGTGTTATAATGAATAAATTCCAAAGTGTTATGAAGGCAGTGAGCTGGACCAATTAATGCCCTAGAGAAATTTTAAGGAACACTTCATATATTAAATCACACTTGCATTAAACCTTGAGGATTAAGGAGGAGTTTGCCACTCATTAAAAGGGCAGTATGGTGATTTTCCCTTCATGCTGTGGAAATCTATTTCTACTTTAATATAAAATAGAAACTGCAATTAAGGTCAGCTCAAGTGGAGTTTTTCACTCCTGATGTAGGCTTTTGGTTTCCATTTGCAAGTAACTTAAAGGTTCATCCTAAATATTTTGAGATTATCATAGGTCTCAAGACACAATTTTTTACATGATAAAGGCCTATAAGTAGCATGTCATATTGGGAAACTCTTGGCTTTCCAAGTAAAGACTAACTTGATTCCTAATAATTTCCTTTTGAAGACAGAAGGTTTCTGCAATTATTATATGGCAGCTCCCAGTCTGATAAGGTCTTGGGAGAAAGTGTTTATGTTGATAGTAACCTCCTGGTGTTCAAACACTACAGTGGATGTAAAGGAAAAAAATAAAAAAAGACGACAATAATTAATGGGACCCCTGAAAATTGATTTAATTCAACAAACAGTTTACAAACGAGCAATATAAATTCTGACGCCCATTGGCTTTGAAATGTCGTAGTCCTCTAGGAACTGCCAGAAATGACTCTAAAAGAGCCACAGATAATTAACCCCGAGAAAAGTTACCAAGTTACAAATGAGTTTGAGGTGCTGCCTAAATGTCAACCGTGGTGTCCATAAAGGGCCCTTTCTGCAGGGTCACAGAAAGGGTAGCCAGGGCCCAGGGCCTCCTCTCCCTTCAAACCCCCAGCCCTCTTCCCGCTGCGGGAAAACTGCGAGAGGAGGGTGAATGCGTGCCCCATTCAGGCCTGGCACCCCTGTGTCTGAGACCCCGGGACCCACACAAACCTGAGCGAAGTTCTGGTTTGGGCCAGGCTGGCTTGGGCACCAAAGGCCTTTCACTCCTGGACCCCAGAGGAGGAAGCGAAGAATGAAGACCTGCTGAGACATCTCTAGCATCAGGCAAGAAGCCAAGGAGGCCATGGAGCAGGTGCGGCCTGGCTGTGTGCACGCTGGGCTGACCCTGGGCCTGGGAAGGGCAGCCCTCCCGCACTCTCAGGGCGCCATCTTGGCCAGCAGAAGCGGCCTCTGGGGAAGAGTTTCCGGAAGTCCCACTCACTAACTTCCGTGCACACCTCATTGGACCTACCAATCACGTGTCCACAGGGGCTGCTGGGGAGGTTTTGCTTTTGTCTCTAGGTGCTTTACAATAGCAGAGGAACACAACCAGGTTTCTGTGAGTGAAGAATAGAATTTAAAAGACTGATAACACAGAGCAGGCAAAGAGGGCCAGCACCTGGGAACTCCCATGCATCCTTGTATGGAAGGTAAAATGGCACAATCACATGAAGACACTTTGGCAACTTCCTATCAGCTTAGCTCACTAGTTATCAGGTGGTCCAATAGCAGTGCTGGGGGCTTACCAAGAAGAGATGAAAAATGCAAAACTTGGCACATGAATATTTTGTAGCAGCTTTGCTCATAATAACCAAAATCTGGTAACTAGCCAAATGAGTGTCAGTATGTGACAGGATAAACAAATGGTGGCAAATGTACTCCCAATAACAAAATTCAGCACAGCTTTATAAAAGGGCTGAGCTTCTGATTCACATAATGACACAGATAAGTCCCAAACATTTGCGGGGTAAAAGAATCTAGGCACAGGTGTTGTATGCTTCTGCTTACGTGATACTACAGGAAAATATCTAATTTGGATGGACAGAAAACAAGTGAGCATATGCCTGAGACAAGGGTTTGTGTATGTGCTGACTGAAAGAGAAAATGAGGGGATTTGGGAGATGTAAGTCATGTTCAAAATCTTAATTTTGATGGTGGATTTGCAGTATAGATGTATATATTTGTCTAAATGCATGAAACCACACATTTAAATGGATATAATATATAATATACTGCATAAAAATTATATCTCCATAAATTTGACTTTTTAAAAAAATTCCATGAATTTGATAATCCAAATATATAAAACACATAAATACATCCCAAATATCACCACTCATCATACAAAGCACTTCCACCACAGTCTAATCCAACTATTATCTTCTGCCTAGAGAGCAGGAAGTAGCTGCTGTGTACCCACTCCACAGCCCTTCATGCCTGACCTCTCATGGCAGCTAAAGTGAACCCCTAAAATCTGTGTATCTAGTCATGTTACTTCCAGGCTTAAAAATCCCCAACATTTCCTGTAGGTTAGAACAAAAATTGTTTTTATCTTGGTATACCAAAGACTATGCTCAGCAGTGAATTACAGGAAAGCCCCAAGTTATAGCTTTAAAGAACACAAGTTTGTGGTAGATTAGTATTACCAAACTAATACCACATCTAGTATTAGAACTCCAGATCTTCCTGTTACTGTACTGTGCAAAAAATCCATTCCTAAGTCAGCTCATGGTCTAAGACAAACACTGGAGTTGGAGCCATTATACTCACATACCAGCTACTATGAAATAAGAATCCCTACCACTGCTATTAGGAACACATCAAGGAAAATTTTAAGCACTCATATTTTTTATATATCATAAGTTACTCACAAGGCACACCTAACCGAAGGAAAACAAAAGCAAGAAAATATGGTCATTATTTAGCAGAGCTGAAAAATCTATCTCTATCCCTGAGGAAGAAAGGGAAGGATGGCTATTGGGAGCAGCCACAAATGATCCATCAGGGTCCACATGGGTCTCTGAACCTCATCCCATCTCTGCAACTCTCTGTCTCCTTCTTTCTGCCACCTGACCAACTAACCATCCTCCACCATGCCAAGCTGGTCATAGTTTAACTTGTCTTCTCCTGCCTGCCTAAGTTCTTCTCTCCCTTCCTTATGTCTCTGCTCCAAGTCAGCCTTCAGGACCATCCTTCTAAAAATTTTTCCATCTACAATTCCCTCATCTGGTTCATTCTGTCTGCTTCTGGACATCAGTTTTGCTTTTTTAAATTACCATAAAAGAAGAAAAATGTCTCACTTATGCAAATTTAAAGTTCTAGAGGGAAATGAGGCCCTGCTTTTAAGTAGCAGAGAGCATGTTTGTGAAAAGCTGGGTCTCCCTCTTCTGTCTGAAAACCTTCAATCTCAAGGATAGTAGGTTCCCAGGAGATTCCAAGCTGTGTCTAATGCTTTTAGAAAGCAGAAGCAACTTTTCAATTTCACTTGGCAATTTCCTTCCCTGCCAGCTTATAGCCAGGCTTCAACTATTTTAGTCAGGAAGGAGGGATGAAGTGGCTCTCCACCCAGAAGCCCTGAAAGGAGAGATAAGGCAGGAAATGGCACCCTAGGCCTGTAGCTCTCAGTCTCAAAGGTTGAAGCCATGCTTCTGTACTCCTCCTGTGGCCCCTGAGCCCAGGGAACCACCCTAGGTGCACCTGTATTTAATAAAGACAGCCTGATCCTGTGCCAGTAATACTACTCCCAGAGAAAGCTCCAGTCACTGTACTAGGTTTGCCCTCAGAAGTCTCTACACACCAAGAACCTGTACATTCCCACGGATGACATGAAAGGCCTGCAGGACCAGGGCCTGGGAAAGATTGTTCTGTTAACCAGAGTGGCACCTGCCTCAGCAGACAACAGCACCACTGAGCCCTGCAATCTCCACCTGCAACCTAAAGCCCATCTGGAATCCAGCTCAGCTGCCTGCGGGGAAGCCCCAGAGTGCAGTCAAGGCAGCTGTACTAGGAATGCACGTTGCTGGGTGGCGTTTAGGACTACACTGAGCTCCTTGGTCCTGCATCCTCAGTCCACAAATGGAGCATGGTTGTAGGGATGGAGTGCAAAGATTGACTTGATCTTCCACACAGCAGGGTGACTGAGCTGGGGCACTTAGGGCTGAAGGGAAGATGAGCCAGGAGCCAGGCTCTTCTCATTCCTAGTATCACAATTTTGCTGATTGGAGGGTAGCAAGTGTGACCAGTGGATCCCCATCCCGGAATACCATCCATTGAACTTTTCATAGCCACAACTTTTCATGAGCTCCAGCGACTCTCTGGAGACCTTGGTCCAGCTTGACCCATGCACCGCAGGGCTCCTCACAGGAGCCACTGTCCAAGTAAAAGGAGGTGAGGCGCTCAGGTGCCACCAGCGCCCTCTCCGCAGCCCAGACAAATCCATAGCAGGTCCCTTCCAGCCCCATCCGCTGGGAGTCCCTGGAGAGCTTCCCAAAGGCCTGGCCCGCGTCACCCAGCTGCTCCTGTGTTCCCTTAGCCGGGCAGCACACAGCGGAGCTGGGACTCTGCACTGAACACCTCCCGCTGGCTCTGGGAGAGTTGCCCCGGACCCGCTCCACAGCCCCCATGAGTCGGCGCTGTGCCCGCGCTGGTCTTCCAGCGGCGCCTTGGGCTGAGCCGCAAATCACTGCAGGATTTGCACAACTTTCCTGGAGCGCCCCGGTGGCACCTGCGGGGGGGCCGCCCCGCCCCAGCCCACCTGTGCGGGGCTCCAGCTCTCCTCCCTCTGCCGCCAGCTCCTGCTGGATCCCGCCTGATCCCCACCAGCTCCATCTCCATCAGCTCTGGGGGTGCCAACAACCCCCTCCCGCCTCTTTTCCTGCTGTCTCTGGAATCCGCCCTTCTCCTGGCTGACCACCTTCTTCACAGCGGCCCAGGCCCCGCCCCCGACACTGGGAGCAGGTGGAGAGAACCCACCAGGAAGGCAGAGAATGTGAGCGCATCTTCTGGTATCCAGGTGTCCCTGCGGAGGGGGGCGGGGGGGGGAAGAAGAGGTGGAGGGGAGGGGGCGGCTTCTCAGTAGGAATCCACTCCTCCTGCGAAGGAACTCATTTAGCACCCCCATCATTTCTGCTAGGAGTGGCAGCCTTGGAGAATTTTACCCAGGACGCAGCGATGTGGAGATGAGCACGCCTCTTCCCTTGTTCTGAGTCCCTGAGGGGCAGTGGTCAGGCACTTGTCAAACCCAACTGTAGGGTCTGCCTTGCTCTTGTCTTGAGTACTGCTGAGGAGAGAGATGAAATGTCCTGTGACTTAGTATGTAAAGATTTGCAGTTACTTTTTTTTTTTTTTTTTTGGTCCTGGGATTGAACTCAGGGGCACTCGGCCAGTGAGCCACACACATCCCCAACCCTATTTTGTAATTTATTTAGAGACAGGGTCTCACTGAATTATTTAGAGCCTCACCTTTGATGAAGCTGGCTTTGAACTTGCACTCCTCCTGCCTCAGCCTCCCAAGCCTCTGGTATTACAGGCATGCTCCACAGTGCCCAGCTGTAGTTACATTTAAACAGGAAAAAAGTAAGATATATATTCCATATGAGACCTGTGGACTGATATGTCAGGGAAGGGGACGGGGACACAGGCATGTAGAAGGTCTTCAATGGATGTTCTTTCTGTGCTGTCTGGTTTCCTAGTAAGCTTGCATTGTCAAGTGAGGAAAGCAAACATGAGTCCTCTTCTGACATCCCTGCCACTGTTGTTATTTCAATGCGGAATCAGGCAAGGGACACTGGACTGCTCTCCCCACCCTACCCCAATGCCTTTTTCCCCCTGATCCGCCCAGCTGCCACCTGAAGTTAATGATGCTCAGGCCACATGGACCCTGGGGGAGTCTGGACCTCCTCAGAGGATTAAAACTCCTGAGAGGTTTAAAAAGAGGTTTCTGGGCAACCAGAAACCTGCAGAGAATGGTCAGAACGTAGCTGCAGCCCCTTCCCAAGCCAGCAGTGCTGGCCCTGGTCCAGAGCCAACAAAGAGCAAAGCAAGGACATGACCCAGGCTGTCAAGGTGACCGCGGTGAGTGAAGGGTGAGTGGACTGACACCAGTCCCCTGAGGACCTTGTTTTCCAGATGCCACACTGGAGGAGCTCCAGGGCCATCCTTGGGGACAGGCAGCATCACAAGAATGTGAATGTCAGGGGAGACATAATTGAATGAAGATCTGATTGTGTTGCCAACTGCTGTGTGCTCAGCCTCCAAGAAGAAAAAGTGTAGCCATTGTATCTTTGCCATGACGTGAATGAAAGTAACATCCATCGGGTACATGCACTATTTATACAGTAAAAAGCACCAGGGTTGGTCCGTGTGTTGAGATGCCATCAAGAGCCATGTATGATAGGTCACAGGACATGGATAGTCATCAGAGAGGTCAGAACACTTTGGCTCAGAAAATAAATGAAATAATTGCTGAAAAAAATGAGAAGCCAGGCAAAGCCAAATAAAATACTCACAGTTATTATTAAAAGGTCAAGTGCCAACTATTTGGTTGGGGATGAAATGAGATTTACTTTTTAATAGTAATCTGTAAGACGATAGCAAGAAGAGTTTGTTCTTACCTCTAATTTTCTTAGCTGTGTGACATTGAGAAAGTTGTCTAAACCATGCCTGACCTAGTATGGCTTTCAGATGGAGGATGCTGTATGATCACTACTTCCTAAGGCAGAATATGAGCATTAAATGAAATGGTTATGCAGAGTGCTTAATGCTAGCACAGAATAACTGCTTTTTAAATGTTGGGGAGTACTACTCTTTCTGACCACCATGCATATAAATCCACTCCCCTCTGTATATAGTTCCTGATGAATTGAGTATAAACTCTACATGGGTTTTATTACTTCACTTAAATGTCAGAGTGAGCCTGGCAAGTGCTAAGAAGATGTGTTAGTACAGATTTTCCCCAGAAGTAACAACCAAGAGAGAATGCCTTAGAACTATAAAAGATTTAGGGGGAGAAATACCAGTGGAGGATAAAAGGGATAGCAGGGGTACCAGAGAGAATGGAGAGAGTCTTCAGGAAGGAGTGCAGGACTGATACCTAGAAAAGGGCAGGAGGCAGGGCAGAGGACTATATGGCAGAGTGGTCAAGCCACAGTCCCTGCTCAGTGACTCCTAGCTAGTGGGAAGGCCTGCCTTAGCACAGGGCCTTGCTTGGCATAGTCTGGGAGCAGGTTCAGGAAGTATGGTTTCTGTAAACGTATGGAGTGGAACGGAGAAGACAGTGGCCAAGCAGCCAATCAGAGCCCAGTGCTTCCAGGCCACCCTGATCTGCTGGGCATACCTGCTCAGGAAGTAACCCCTCTGTGGCTCTCATGAGTCTGTTCTTCTGAGACTAGTGAACCAAGGGCATCCCATATTCTTATGGATCTCAGGGCTTCCTTTTCCACTCTGTGTTCCAACTGTCCCTCACCTTCAGTGCCATCTCAGTAGCATGCCTTGTGGCAAGAGGTGAGCCTGCATTCCTGAAGGGTCTGAGCACAGTCAGGTCTGAGTTACAGTGGCACCGTTCTGTTAAAATGCAACAAGGCACTAAAAGAGATGTCTCACCTGGACCCCACACATACTTCTCCTTCCTCTCACTGGTAGAAGCAGCCTTGCCTGTTCTTGTGCATGAAGGTCAAGTACCTTCTTTGAAGTTCTGCTGGCCTATGGACACAAGGGACCCACAGTGCCCTGGTGATAGCTGCCCCTTGCAGTTCCATGGGACACCCACTATACACCCTGAGAGGGTCATGTGAAGAAGCTGGGGAGGGGGGCTGATACAAAGCCACTGGGTCCCATGAGGGTAAAGGGCTTCTGCTCCTGCCACTTATTCAGATCCTCTGTCCTGCTAAGATCAGGCCCAGATAAGTCTTTTTCTTCTTATAGATAAAGGAGTATTGCTGGGCCCTTCTGCTGTGTACATTCCGCAGTTCTGACCAAATGTGCCCATCATGGGAATGTCCATAAACATGGCCCCTTGTTTCTGGGGGTATATTGCTCCTTATACCAGGGCCCAACAAGAGCTGCTTCTTTAAAAAGTGTAATACATTTCTTGGACCTCAGAAGCCCAGTGCTTGTCTTGCGATTCTCCCATGAGGATTTTCATAAGTTTCCTGTGGCATCTTCGTTCCCACTGACATCCCTTACACTACGGTCCACAGAGGTGTTTAGCTCAACCACCGGAGTAGATTGCACCAAGTGCTACATGACTGTGGAGCCCTTTTCTGTCATTGCCCTGCTCATAGCCAGCAGCTAGGCATGTCACATGGTCCTGTGTGCTAGAGTAATATCCCTGAGTGCACAGTCTGTTTTCTCTGAAGCATAAAGAAGCCCAGTAGATGTTGTGTTCCCTCCTTGGAACAGACACAGCAATGTGTTGTCCAACCCAGAAAGGATGCTCTGCACACCTGTGAGCAATGGATACCAATCAATTCTGCAAAGTGCGTCCCTGAGTCTTCATACCCTCTGGATCCCAGGGGGTCTTCCAAGGCCCCCAGTATCCTAGTCATTGTCTACCATTCTATCCTGTTGATGCAATGGACCCAGGAGATGTTCAGTGGAATGCACAGAACACCTGGACATCCAGACTGTGGGTGTATCCATCCTCCTCACCTAAGACAATGCTATAATTTGTGCATCCCACATGAATCCAAAAAGAATCTGAACAGTGTCATAGAGTGCAGGTGAAAAAGTGGTGCTAGACCTTTGGAGTCCACACAGAATCGTAGAATCCCTGCATCCTTTGGTATTTGTATCTTTGACTTTCTATGTTGCCAAATTGCTTCCCAGAGTGGTGATGCCATTTTACAAGTTGCATTTGAAGTTAGAAGACTTCTCAACTTTCCAGTAACATGTCCTTGTATATCTTAGTTAGGGGTGACACAGTTCTGGCTTGATTTGATAGCTCTGCAGTTGGTGTTTTGTTTTTCAGAGAAACACTCCTCTTTATGGCTTACCATTTAATTTCCCTGCTGTCAAGAGGCAGAATCAAGTTATTCCTCTTTTTTAAAGAATGATCTAAGCAGGAATAATGAATGCAAAATGCTGTAGTTAAACATCAGCAGATCAACTGATGGATCGGCTGTCACTTAGATTATACTATAAATGGAAAGAAAGTGATATTTAATCATTTGCAAAAAATAGAAGCAGTGGTGATGGATTTGGTGTACTTTGACTGTGAGCAACTCATTATGGCAAATTGTTATTTTCTAGTTAATAGAGGAAATAAAAAGGGCAAGGCAGAGAAAAGTCATTGCTTTCAAGAGCACGCCATGTCCCCTGAGCTATTTATATATATGAAATATCACTGGTTAAATGTTAAGGGCTGGAACAGGTCCTCCCAAGTTCATAAGTCGAAGTCCTAACCGCGAGTGCCTGAGGTAAGAATATATATGGAGAATAGGTATCCAAATAGGTAAGAAAGTTAAAATAGGGTCCTTACAGTGGGCCTGATCCAACATGGCAGATGTCCTTATAAGAAGATTCTAGGACACACACACACACACACACAAGGTTGGCCACATGAGGACATGGGAGAAGGCAGCCATCATCAAGCCCAGGAGAGAGGTCTCAGATGCAATCAGACTCATGATCTTGCACTTTTGGCCTCCAAAGTTGTGAGACAATAAATTTCTTCTTTCTGATCCCCTCTTCCCCAGTCTACAGAACTTGGTTTTGGCCATCTGAGCAAACCAGAAAATAACACTGGCAGATTTGGAACCTCTGTCTGGCAGGGTGGGGTGGGGGATTGCACTCCATAAACCAGCTTCGTTCCCCTGAAGTGTGAGTGGTGTTGTTTTCATTTGTTCCAATGATGTTCAAAACCAGATTTGAAAAAATAAAAAAATACACATTTTAGGAAATTCTGGTGTTTGACCACTACCAAGACGTCTAGAGCTGCTGATGGCCATGCCCTGGGGACGAGGCCTGGGCTCTCCCGCTCACCACAGGCCCTTCCACAGCTGCTATGTCCCTGAAAATAACGTTGGACCTTAATTGACATTTACCACAAAGAATGCAGTTGTGTGTGTGTGTGTGTGTGTGTGTGTGTGTATGGTGTGTATGGTGTGTGTATATGATGTGTATGGTGTGGAGTGTGTGTGTGTGTGTGTGGAGTGTGTGTGTGTGTGTCTGTGTGTGTGTGTGGTGTGAGTGGTGTGGTGTGAAGTGTGTGTGCTATTTTTGTAAGAGAGATATTCGTCACCACTACTTATTATCAAAGTGTCCTTGAACAAGCTATTTTTAAACTTTTTAGACCTCTATTTTTTCACATTTAAAGTATGGCAAATATTGTACCAATCTTGGTCTGACCACAAACGGAACACAAACTCCATGGCCTTTAAACAGGATAAAACAATCCTCTCAGTCCTGCCGCTGGCAGAGTAACATCAGTTTCACTCAGTGGAATGCAGGACCACCAGTGCTCTGAAGCCTCCACAGGAAAATCTATTCTTGGCCTCCTCTGATCCTAGTGTGTGTCATAGCCTGACTTAGGGCTGCATCCCTGCAGTGTGCCTCTGTGGTTGCCTTGCCTTCTTCTCTCCTATGTTTACCCCTCGCCCCTTCTCAGGACACGTATGAAAGCATCCAAGGACTGTATTAGTTTCTTATGGCTGTGTTAGGGTCAGCTTTCCCTAACTGTGACAAAAGCAGTGAGATAATCAAATTACAAAGAGAAAAGGTTTCTTTTGGCTCACAATTTCAGAGGTTTCAAGGGGTCATTTGTCCCTACTGCTTGGGCCTGTGAACAGGGAGCATATCAGGATGGGAGCACATGGCAGAGGAAGCTGCTCAACTCATGGCAGCTAGGAAGCAAAGGAAGAAAGAGACCAGGGTCCCACAAGCCTCTACCAGGACACACCCTGATGACCTAGGACCTCCCTTGGGCCTCACCCCCTCAAGCCTCCACCCCTTCTCATAGCGCCATGGGCTGGAGACCAGGCCCCAGTTCAAGGGACTTGGGGGAATATTCAGGATCCTGACTATAGCATGGCCTGTGTTGACAGTGGAGAAAAGGAGGACAGTAAGACACTATATCCCTGAAGGGTCCCTCTCCATTCCTAGAAGCTAATTGTGTTAGGGATCAATGAAAGCAATCATGAGAGGGAGAAACATCCAGATAAAAGTGATCTCAGAAGGTAATGGTGCTCCCTCTCAGGTGCTGAGAATCAGGGCAAGTTTGCTGGTGTTCCCTGCAGAAAGCTGCTTCTCCCCCACACACCAAGGTCTTTGGGATGCTGGCCGCACAGAGGGCCAAAGCCACCCACTGGCGATGCCTCTGCTTCTGGAGCCTATGAACCTTCTCTCTCTGCAGTGACAGGTGCAGAGCAGAACACTGGGGAGGGATAAGTGCTCTGCCACCTGCCGCCACTGGATGAAGCATAGGAGGGACACAGGTGCTGCTCTCTGCTGAAGGACCAGAGGCAGCTTGAGGAAGAGCATGAGCCACCCAGTTCCACGGCCCACCCCATAAGTGCATTTCACGCTGCTCATTCTTCTCCAGTGTCCTCTTTAGTCACTCGGTGGCCTGTCCTATGCTCTAGCACAGCTTGACTGCAAGCAGTAATGTCCACACAAATTACTAGACACTCAGTGTCTTGAAACAAACTGGACTTATTCCCTCACAGAGACCATAAGTGTGAGTTGTGAAGGCAAAAGTGCTGCTCCCTCTGCAACCTCTAGGGGGGGCTCTCTCCTGGGCTTCCCATAGCTGTCAAATGTCTGAGTCACCCCAACTCCCACCTCCACCTTGCCCTGGCTGTTCCTTGTGGCCTTCTCCTCTAATTATGGGGGCACATTTTGGACTTAGGGCCCACCTGGATAATCTCAGATCTCAAGATATGTCACTTTCTTGCCTCTGTGAAGGCCCTGTTTTTAAAAACTCTCACCGTCACAGGTCACAGGTTTGTGATAGGGCTTTGGTGGGGATCCTACCTAGCAAGTGCTCAAGCAGAGTGAGTGTCTGGCAGAGTAAGTGAAGCATAAGTACCTACAGAGTCAATATTATTACAGACACCTCTGCACCAAACATGAGTCAGGGAGAAGGGAGTGAGGCAGCTCAACACGAAATTCCACTCCTTTGTCCCAGATGATTATATTCCTGATATGCAAACCAAAGTGCCTTTTGTTGAAGACATGGTTGCAAACAGTCATTAGAAATCTACCACTGTGATAAACACACAGCAAACATATAGGACGGAAAACACAATGAACCAACACAGGCTTAGATTTCAATAGCTCCTTTCCAAATGTCACTAAGGTGAGTGTCGCTTTTGTGAAAGCACTCTGGTGGGTTGCACCTGTGGGCGGGCTCCCCCCATTCCAGGGTGTGCTGGGTCCACATGCACTGAGCCACCCGACATGGGGCTGGGGCGCAAGCAGCCCCCTGTGACTTGGAGGGACTCACCCTGTCCAGGGATGAGGGGGCTGTCTTGGAGGTAGGTTACTTGGGACTAGAAGTCTACCGCTGTCTTCAGGGGTGGCTCTTGCTGGTCCGTTGTGTGAATTTAGTCAGAAAACAGAAGCTCTGATTTAAGATTTGGCTGCAGATTTGCCACGGATGTTAAATGAATTAATAAATAAAAAGCAAATCAGCCTTGGTAAATATTGTTTTCCTAAAATTTTATTGGACATTGACTAATTATCAGTGTACACATTTCTTGGGAACACTGTGATATGATATGGCTACATAGTGATCTGACAGGTAATCAAGTTTAATTAAGTTAATCAGGGCTAACCTATAACCTCAAATATTCTTCATTCCATCCTCCTAAGTGATACTTTGGATTCATTGCCAACATCTTCCCATTTTCCACAAGCCCAGCCCTGGCACCCCCCAACCAATTCTGCTCCTGTGAGTTTACAGTTGAGTTATGGAATCAGCTTAAGTGAACACATTAAAGAAATAGGGTATGTTTAGATAGCATGATACTACTTAGCCACTTATAAATTATGTCACTTATAATAACATGGCTGAACCCCAAGATCAATGCACTAAACCGCACAGAAAAGCAGAAGGTTCGCATTTACATATGAGATTTAAAATGGTTTTCTCTTCCCTCAGCCCAAACCCATCTTAAAAGATTTGAAAAATATTTGAATCCAAATACATGGTATTGGTTTCTATTTAATTTCTGCCTCAACCATGGGGCAAAACTGCTTGTTTTAACTGAAGACACAATATTAGTAGAATGGAAATAGAGCCTCAAAGAGAACTTCATTCAGTATTTTGTTTATTTTTCCAGAAACCCCTTTGAGATCTAATTTTCCCTGCTGCAAAAGAAACAGCAAATGAAGCAGCTGCTTTGTCAGTGCCCCAAGCCTCAGGAGAGCCAGCTCTCAAGCTCCACCTGGAGCAAGGGACAAGTGTCTGCCTAGGAGTGTCACCCCATCAGAGCCAAGACCCTGGAGGGTCCTTCCCTGGGTCCCATCTGATGACCATGTACATGTCTTGGATACGGAGTGCAGTTTGAAGAAGTAGAAATGCATGTGTTTGTGTAACATCCACTGCCGCAGCCTGGCTGGCTAGGCAAAATAACCGGGGGGGGGGGGGGGGGGGGTGACGAGCAACTTGTGTACATTGATACAGCAGGAGTGGAAGCCGTTTATTGTAGGACAGGAGGGGTATATATACATTCCACATAGCTTATCTTAATTAACATAAACTAGATACAGCAGTCAACCAGTAAGGAATCTCCACAATTAATGGCTCGCTGGCGTTACTTCACAAACCACTCCCTCTGGCAAAATGCCAGGCACCATCCAGACTTGTTTAATTTAAATAATGACCATAGTGGTTTTTACACAAACACCATAAATAATCTGCTACAAGCAGAAGGGGAGGATACAAAATGTCACAATACCAAGCCACTTGATGGCTCCATGCAAGAAGCCCTGGGAAAAATTATACCAGCAATGACACCATTAGCAAAGATACCGAGTTACAATTTGTTGTAGATTACAATTTGTTGTTTCAGTCCAGGTAAAGCAGTGTCTCAATAGATTAACTCACAGTCCAGGTAAATCACAGTCCAGATAAGTTCTGCAGGCAGCTAGCTTAAATCACAGTCCAGGTAAGTTCTTCAGGCAGCTAGCCTAAGCTGTAGCAGCAGAAACAGCAACAGCTCCAAAGTCTCATCTGTTTCTCAGCCAAAGTTTCGTCTGGTTTTCAGCAACACTGGAAATTCTTCCATCCTCGTCCTCACTGGCACTGGGATGAAGGCAGGAACTCCAGCAATGATGCTAAAGAAAATCCTGTAGTATTCCACTAAGAAAACAACCTTCTGAGCAATTTAGTACATTATCTCAAGGTTTTTTTTACATTTGAAACAGGCCTTAATGGTGCTCATTACTCATTAGCTTCCAGGTGTGGGAGAACCATTGTAGTTACTGGCCTTGGAAATAATCAAACTTCAGGGACTACAGTAGGGTCTTCTGCTGGCTGTAGTGTCCCGGGCAGCCCCAGATGGCCCTGGGGAGTGTCCTGGACTCAAACTGCTTCCAGGCACAGGGAGCAAGAGCCTGCGAGACTGTGCCTCCGGGTCAGGTCTAGATTTGGGCTCTTGCAGTGGTGTCCCGCTCCCTGGGTGGGGGGCGGGGAAGAGCCCGCTGCCGCTGCTTGGAAAGCCCTTGCTGCGCCATGACCGGCTGGCGCACATGGCAGCCGCCACACAGATTCACGCACCCTCCGGTAACGAGAAGTATTCAGTAATAGCCTTTTGCTGCAACTTTTTTCCTGATAATCCTTCCTTCTCTGAACTTTCTTTTTCTTTCTGACTAGAGTTCCTGGGCTTCTATCAACACATGTCCTAACTGCTCTTGGTTCCATTGGGGTGCCTTCTTCCCTTAGTGATTTACTTCTCACCCCTTCCATATTTTCATCACAAAGACAATACAACATTTCAAGACAAAACAAGACACAAACATACTGTATCAATCTTCTCCATTTTCTCAAAATGGCCATTTTTCCTTTCGCCCTATCTGCCTAGGGACGAGCAGATTTGCTCCCGTCCTATCTAGGGACGGGCAGCTTTTTTTTCGTCACTTACCCCCGAGTGTCCCGGGGCTCCCAGTACGGGCCACCATCTGCCGCAGCCCGGCTGGCTGGGCAAAATAACCGGGGGGTGACAAGCAACTTGTGTACATTGATACAGCAGGAGTGGAAGCCGTTTATTGTAGGACAGGAGGGGTATATATACATTCCACACAGCTTATCTTAATTAACATAAACTAGATACAGCAGTCAACCAGTAAGGAATCTCCACACTTAATGGCTCACTGGTGTTATTTCACAAACCACTCCCTCTGGCAAAATGCCAGGCACCATCCAGACTTGTTTACAGATTCTAACATTTGCCAGGCGCCATCCTGACTTGTTTACAGACTCTAACAATCCACAACTTAGGATTCCACAAGGGCTGAATGAGCCAGACAGAACAAGCCAGAGTTGGTGTCGACCCTTCTCCAGTTGGCAATTCTTAGACACAGGCCAATCCCAATATGTTGACAAGAAACAGTTCTGTAGCTGTTACCCTCCCCAGAGAGAGGCCTATCCTTGGTCCCAGCTTCAGGGAAGCAATCTATGAGAGCAGTGTCTATTTAGGGCTGCTGCTAGCCATACGGCTACTGAGGGTGGGAACTGGCCATGCAGAAAGAACGATCATGCGATTAGGTAAGATTGGGGTCGTTGGTATCAGTGGACAGGGAGACTGTGTCCAATCAATCATGATGGAATAACAAAGCCTCACCAAGATCTCTGAGCAGGGAGGCTCAGGGGAGCTTCCAGGTTGGCCGTGTTCTGTGCACGTTGGCACATGTCGATAGGACAAGGGTCCATGACCCGACTCCACAGGAGAGGAGCAGGGACCCACACCCAGGGATCCTCTGTGCTAATCAACCCTTTGGCTGAGGTTGAGATGTATTCTTCTCTGTTAATAAACTGCCACAATGAGCAGAAGAGCGTCAGTGAGGTTTGCATTCTTAAGCAAAGCTTTGAGTCTGAGGGTGGTTTGGGAGAAATCTCAAGCTCGCAGTTGGTGCCAGAGGTGAAGGTGGTCTTGAGTGTTGAGTGTTGGCCCTGAACTCTTGCCTAACTCCAGGTGTGAGCCAGTGGCAGATGTGGTTCTCCAGCTTCTCCTTATTCCAGGGTATATTTGGATGTTCAAATACTGGTTCAATTCTTTTTACCTGCCCAAGAGCACCTCAAACCTCAGAGGACCTTCCTTGCTGAGTTTCAGGTTGGGAACAGGGAGTCTCTGAGCAACTTTTCAGGGTGCTCTCTGCTCTGAGTGAGGCCACCTGAGGTGCTCCTGTTATGATTATTCCTGAGTTGGAACATGGACTTCAGTTAGTATTCCTGATATTTGTAGATAATGAGAGACCCAGGTGTGCAGTGAAGGACACTTAGGAGAAGACCACCATTGTCCACTGTGATGGGTAGAAGGGCCCACTTGTAATTTTCAGGTTTGTGAGTAACATATTCACAAGGGTCCCCTAGGCTGTCTGCTCATTTGCTAAAGCATAGCATTCTAGAAAGGGCTCCACCTTGGAGAACTCCAGCTTATCTGAGGACTTCAGGAGGATGGGGACAGGAGTTGATTGGTCTCCCTTGTGAGGAAATGCTGTTCTCTGACTTTTCAATGGCAGTCGAGTGCCTTTTCTGGGAAGAACTGACATGGCTGCACGGGGTCGGGCAACACCCACCTTGGAGTAGTTTTCCTCCCCGTTTTACGTGGTAGCTCTTTCTTCACACTGAAAGTGGATTTATCTTAGATATAAATGGAGATTAGTTATAATTAAGGACTTGCATTCAAAGCATCTGTATCTGTGATGCGGTGGCATCTTCCGCGTGAACGGATGCCACCGCGGTGTAACACAGCCCTGGAACTGCAGAAAAAAATATCTATTATCTGTTGATAGTGGTTTCTTTATTCCATTTGTTTTCTTTGGTGCCTCAGTGACAATAAAATAGAAGACAATCAAGTGCTGTGAAATTGAGCCAGATTGGGAAGAACGGGGTTTGTGAAGTGCATTCCCCTGTGGAAATGTATTGAAGATGTTGTTTCATCAGTGGGGAAATATTCCTCGATTTGTGGTATTCACTGGTTTGGAGAGATGTCTTTTATTTGCTATAAATACTCTCACCTCTTTTTTCTTAAAGAAGAAGTTAGCCGATTCCCTCCTTGTGAACGTATGTCTTGGATTTGTTTCTGAATTAAATTCTCCCAGTTATTGAAATGGCATCTCACTCTTCCTCGTGCCCTCTATTTGGAATGGTTTTCTGTGTTGAACTTGTTTGATGTTAAAAGGAATACAGGGCATGATATTACCCAGTAATGACACTCTTGGCCATGTTTTCCAAGGAATGAAAAAACTATATGTACCAAAAAAAAAAAAAAAAAAAACTGTAATGTGAAAACTCACAGCAACTTTATTCACTTAAGTCCCAAACTGGAAATAACCCAAATGCTCTCCATATAATAGAATGCTAGTCAATGACAACAAACTCTTTGTGCACACAAACTGGATGACTCTCCAGGGCATTATGCTGAGTATTCAGAGCCAATTCCCTGCTCTATGACATTGTGATGACAATCTTCAATCGACAAAATTATACTTTGGGAAGATGATCTGTGGACGCTAGGGGTTAAGGTATGAGCAGAATAGGGGATTAGGAAAGACTGCTCCTCATGCCAATGGTGATTACACAACTCCACATCAGTTAAAAGAATGTATAGAACTGCGGGCATGTAAACCTGGAAAAATCAGGAAATGTCAGTGGATTGTGCCAATGTCCAGTGCCTGCTTGTAATGGTGTACTGTGGTCCTGCAAAATGGTGGCACCGGATGGAAGTTGGCTAATGGTGCATGGGCTCTCTCTATTTCTGACTACTTCATGTGAATGTGCAATTATCTTAAATATAAATATACACATATGGAAAATTATAAGGTCACTGTTGCAAAATTAGATAACATAAAGTACAAACAAATATTAATCCCTTCCTCTGGTTCCACTCTGTGTCTTCATTCAAGGAAGGTGTAGGAGTTATCTTTAGACGTTTTGTTGTGAAAGATAATAATACCTTTCTTCATCGCTTTGAAAACTCTTGTTATTCAAAGAACAAAACATCCTAATAGATCCAATTGCTTATCTCAAACATTTCCATGTGCTTTCATCCTTTATAATGCCCATTCAAGTAAGTGACTCCTCTCCATTGGGAAATGAATATAGAATTTTATGTAATGAAATATAATCATCTTGTTTTGGTACTAAGTTATACCAACCCATAGCAGCTTAAAACAAAAATATTTTCCCATCTCACCCTTCCTGCAGAACAGACATCCAGGAGTACTAGGGCTGATGGATCTGGTCATGGTTTCTTAGGGGCCTGTGGTTGAACTGTCTCCAGGGGATGGAGCTATCTCCACTTGGCCAGGGATGGAGGTCCATGTCCAAACCACTCACATGGTCACTAGCAGGCCTCAGTTCCTCAGGTTTTTGCTGTTCATTAGATACTCAAACAAATGGAGGAAAGATGATTTGTGTTTCCTGTTAGTGCTAAGTGTCCTTGGAACCAGGGAACTGGCTTTCCCAGAACAGGAGATTCAAGGTGTAGAATGGGCAAAGAAGAGGCCTAACATGAAAGCTGTGGTTTGCATTAACTAATCTTGGAAATGCAACACTCTCCTCACTTCTGCCTTCTACCGTTGGTCACACAGACTGATCCTGGTAAGATGTGGGAGGGGCAGGGACCCCCGGAGCCATCCTGGAGGTTGCTGCCATGATGTCCAGGCACAGCACATGGCCGTGTCAGCTCTTGTCCTCCGCACAATGGACCCTGATGCTGCTGTAAGTGGGCAGGAAGACAAGCTACCAATCAGGTTTCCAGGAGATATTGCCAAATAAAAAGTCTACACTTGTGAAAGAAAGAAGAGGAATTTTTTAAAAAAATGTTTCTGCTTATCCTTTAGGAAACAAAGCACAGGAAAATACATTGAATAGTAATGAAGTCAGCTACCCGAGAAAGGAATGCATGGACATTTGGGACAGATAGGATATGAGAAGTAGTGGCACCTCTTGTGTAATTTCTTGAATAAGTATTGACTTCTAGAAGAAGAAAACAAGAAATCAATAAAGATGAGAGGGAATAAAAAAAAAAAAACTTAACTGAATGTTCAAACTAACCAACTATATTTCAGATAATACCAAAACTACACTGAAGGGAATTAACTAAAAATCAAGATCACTTTTTTTAATGTTCTGAAACATTTACTCACTTGATCAGCTTTGTCAGACTCCAAAACTGTGCAAGCACAGGCGAGAAGCCAGAACACACCCTCCTTGACCAGGTCACCCAAGTAGACACCACCTGGCAAAGGCTGAGGAGGGCGGAGGGTAGAGGATACAGGGAGGCCCAGGCAGCATTAGCCCGAGTTGAGGCTCCAGGGACCATCAGACTAACTGTCTCAAATGGAGTTTGATCACCTTGGAACATCAGATACTAAAATTCTTCCCATAACTCTGCTTATCAAAATAAAAACCCAAACCCTGGTTGCTAAAATGCTCTACAGATAAAACATTCTTGTTGTCTAGAAGCTTCTTTTTCTTTTAAGAAAACATGTAGCTAAGAGCAGTCCAGGGAGGCAGAAGGCAGACCATCTGAGTGATCAGTGGTCTCTGAGGATCTCCCTGGTTCCTCTCCCGCACCTCACACTTTTTAGTGGATGTCATATCTAGTGCCAATGATGTGTTCTAGTGGCGCTGGCCCCAGTGGTCTCCAGAGGACTCAGTTCTCTTCCATCCTGGACTTGGGGTGGACAGTCAGGCACATTGGAAATGTCAGGGACCCTCAGCAGCTGGGCAATCCTGTTTGGGAGTGAAGTGGGTGGAGCTGGAGCAGAGGTGCTGTGCTCCATTTAGTGACAAAATAAAAATGTTTACAGAAGACTTTGAAGGTGCATCCGGGTCAGCAGGACCCTGAAGCCAGCAGCCAGGGAGCCACAGAGGCTGCGGTGTCTATCTCCTGCTTCCTCCAGGAAAACTTGAGCCCAGAGTTCAGCCTGTCTTCCCCAGTATGGGACAAGGTTCTACACTTCTCAGCCCTCCTAGCTGACCCAACTTTAGCCCCCCCTTCATGTTAATGGAGGTCCTGTGCCCACCACCTGGAATGGGAAGTTATACTCCATGTGTGTATAATACATCAAAATACACTCTACTGTCATATATATCTAAAAAGAACAAATTAAAAACACACACACACAAAACTCAGACTAGAATCCTCAGCCAGTGATGCTGGCCACACCCTTCATGGCTGAAGCCTGGGGCTCCAGATCTTTTATGAGTGACCACAGACCCTCCTGGAATTCAGAGAAATGGATTTGGAGCCTGCTATCTGGTTGTGGGAGGAATGTCCCCTTAGTCAGGGTCAGACCCATGTGCTCACTGTGGCCAGACTGATGACAGGAGGCCAGAAGTGGCCATGTCACTATGTGGGTAGTAGTGGGCCATGGTGAGCTGGAGAGCCCTTTCCCACCAGCCAATGGGTGCCATATCTGCTGCTGTTGGTTTGCAAAGCCTGCTGCGGAGCTGGCTACAGGTAGCCCTCAACCCACCTCTTCTGAAGGTGCTTTGACCCGGCACTTTCTTCTCTGTTGCTCCTGGGATCTTGTCCTAATCCTTACACCCTGGGCACTTGATCATACTCATCTGGCCTTTCTTCTTTGTCCTCCTGGTCTCCACATCCAGCCAGGATGGCTACTCCCTGTCCCCTCCATCCACAGCCTCGGTCCACGTGGTCCTATTGTCCAGTACACCCTGCTCTGCTGTCTATCCAAAGGAATCTTACCACCCCAAGCCCAGCCTGCTTTCTCCTCTTCTGACAAGTTCTTTTCCACTGAAAGCTAAATTCATTTTGCTCCGTCTGGTCATGAGGGGTTTGGCTGAGCATATACTTGGCTGATATTCCCTGGATTCACTGGTATTTTACTTCTGACTTGTCAAGCTGCAGAGCTCCATCTCAAAGGGCTCAATCCATAGAGGAAATAAACCAGCTCACATAATAATAAAACAAAAAAAGTCCAATAGTATATGTGACCTCAGGTCCAGCTGAATCTAAGGGCTATAATAACCCCATTGAGAACCTGCTTCCCTGTCCCACTGCTTTGCACTGGCTTTGTTCATTTCTGGGGGTGACCAGATGGCACTAAGAACCCTGACTTTCTCCCTAGCAGCTGGGCAACTTTGCAAAGAACTCAGTCCCAGTAAGTTCAGCCCAAGTTTCAGCTTGGGTCTCATTGGCCCAGGCTGAGTCATGTGCCCCTCTGTGAACGATCACCATAGCCAATGAAAGGGGATATGCTAATAGTTACCACGGCCAGTGAAATGGGATATGCAAATGGTTTGTCTGACCTGATAATCCCTGGAGGTGCAGGTGGAGGACTAAAGGTCTGGGGTGGACAGGTTCCCCATACAAGAGGCATGTCACTACCAAGAAGGGAAAGGTGGCAATGCTCCGGCTAAAATAAGACTGAACTAGAGAATTCCACCCTTTAGATTTTTTTAACCTCTCAATCAAGTTTATTTTAGAATATACATTTGTGTTTTCTTATGTGTATGTTTATGCATGTATGTGTGTGTATATATATACACACACATACTATTATATAACCGCCCTCCATATATATATATATATATATATATATATATATATATATATATATATATATATATATATATCTTTCCGTAAGCATCTATTCTGTACCAGGTACTGTGCTGAGTTCTGGGTACCAGACTGGAAAAGATGCAGTCCCTGTCTTTTACAGTTGTCCCCTGTGCATAAGAGAGCATCTTGCACAGAATTAGTTGTACATTTGTGACATACTTCAAAGGAAAACACAGGAAATTTTAAAAGTTCCAAAACAGAAATATGATTTTGAACAGGAGGTGAGAAATACCTTCCTTAAAGAGGTGGCCTGAGGATCCCAAAAGCTGACTGGCCATCACCCAGGGAGAGGGTGGCTGCTTTGGGGACAGCTGGGCATTTTCCATGCATGCCATGGAATCTGGCATCAGTGTTGGTATGTCCATCATGTGGATTCAGTTCTATAGAGATGTCTTTGTCAGTAAGCTCTGTGCAGATTCCTAAGAGTGGTAATCATCAATGTAGTTTGGTGTTTTTCTCGGAAAAAAAAAAAAGTTGATAGATTTACAACCCATGAAATTCTGGTGAGACAGCTGTATTAGTCCTGCTCAGACTCCATAACAAAATGCCGCAGAGGGTTAACCTGAACAATGTGAATTTGTTTCCACAATTCTGGAGTTGGGAGTCCAAGTTCAAGATGCTATGAAGGTCTGTTTCATTCCAAGTCTTTCCTCTTGACTTGAACAGCCATCATCTCCTACTTTCCTCACAGAACCTGTTTGTGGTACATGGAGAGAGAGAGAGAGAGAGAGAGAGAGAGAGAGAGAGAGAGAGAGAGAGAGAGAGAGAGACATATTTGGTGCCTCTTCTTTAAAATAAGGGCACCAGTCCTATGGGATTAGGGCCCCACCTTCATGGCCTCATTTAATCTTTATAACCTCCTCAAAGGCTCTATTTTCACTATAGTCACATAAAGGGTTAGAGCTTCAACATAGGAATTTCATGGAAATGGAAACATTTAATCCATAATAGCTCTATACAATTATGTATGTGATTTTTGCAGGGGAGCCGTGCACAAAGCTTCATGCTTAAGACCCAGGGGCCCTTGTTAATGAGATGACTAGTTAAGCTCAGAGATGGAGATGAGGAATGGAAGAAGGAAGTCTCTGTATCTAACTGGTCCAGGCTGTCTGAGACTTCCAGCCGCCTCATTAGTGGCGGGATATTGTTAAAGACCAATATTCATGGTCCTCCATTAGCGGACCCTCCCTGGAGCCTGAAGAGGGATTCACAGTGAGTCCCTACATCCCTTTATTGGCACAATAGGAACAGATGGTAATGGATGCGCGGTGTGCATTTCAGAAGCAAGTGCCTTCCTTTTATGTGATGAGCACTGGGAGCTCTTTATAGATTTCTCCTCATTCATGTTGAGAACTTTTGATATTTCTGATTTATAAGATCAATTTTCATTCATGCTGCATTTTCTCTATTTATGATCGCGCTGGCCTGGACTGTTCGTCTCTGGAAATCCATGACTGCATTTGTGGGAAAATTAAGAAGAGAAATATCCAGCTGCTCGGCAGAGACCTGGATGCTCTTGCTCCTGGTTTAACAGAAAGCTCCAGAGGTGCCACCTGCCTTGGCTCCTCTTTGCCAGGAGGGAGGGAGGTGGGGGCCTCATCCTTTCCTCCTGCTTCCTGGACAGGCCCTGCTTATGCTCACTTCTAAAAGGTCCCCTAAGCAGTGGTGGCCACATCAGCCTGGACCCAGCTGGACTCCCTCACAGCCAGACTCAGCTCTGCTCAGAGCAGGACATCCACGAGCCTCGGGAAGCTGTGACCCAGGTGACTCTCTGGGGTCTGCCGGCTTTTCTCTGCCTGGGCTCAGCATGTTGGGTGTCTGTGGGGCCAGGCCACCTCCCTCTTTAGCTGTTGGTTTGGCGACCGGAGCTCTGGCTTCCCTGGAATGGGCCATGGCATAGGACATTTGATGTTTGTGACTATTTCAGGCCTCCCTGGTACCGCCTGTGACACTGCCACTGCCACTTCCCCCAGCTGATTCTGGGATTCTTAGCAAATCTCCTCAGGAGGGCTTGCAAGTATCTCGGGGTCGGGGCTGGTGTCACCCTGTACCCACAGCATCTACCACAGGTGATCAGTGGCTGCTGAAGTGGCTTTGCGTTCTCTGTAATTAAGGCCAGGCTCAGCATGCTCAGCCGTCATTTGCTCCATGTGGCCCAAGGGGCATTAGGGTGCCGGTCCTGCTTGTGATTGCTTTGTGTGAGGCCCTCAGCTGCCCTGAACTCGAGTTCCAGAATTGACTTCCAGACCAGCGTGCAAGTGTGTGAGCCCAGTGCTCAACAACCATCAGCCTCGAGGGCACAGGACAGCCATTTATTTTGCTAGGTGACACATGGTCTGGCAGTTCTGTTGTAGTCTACAGCAGTTTTGTTGTAGAAAAGATGGTGGTGTTTCTATATCATTTCTCATTTAGGAGAACTTGATGATCTTTACAGGCAAGGCTAGGTAATTTGTTGGTCCTAAGATTGGAAGGATTTTCTAATTGGCTGATGTCATTAGCAAGAAAAAAAAAAAAAAAGAAGAAGAAGAAGAAGGAGGAGGAGGAGGAGGAGGAGAAGGAAAAATTCTCATATTCCTTTGGAGGTCACATATTTGTGCTTAAGATTTCAATGTGAGTTTCTCCCCAAGTTTAAAGACTTGGCTACAGGAAATATGTCATCTTTGCCATCTTTTCATGTCTTGGAATCATCAGACTTTGAGTTACTAGGAGGATCAAGAGACCCAAGTGCCATTACTCTCATGGACTCAGCTCACCAACACCCAGAGTTCTAGGTGAGAGAGAGTCCCAGAGCTCTGCAACCAGGGAATGGGTGGCTGTTGGCAAGTTAGTTAACCCCTCTGGGTCTCCACTTATTAACTTATAAAATAAGTTTGTTCATCATTTTATTGAAATGTAAATTTTTTATAGGGACTGGTGGAGAGACATTAGTAGTACAGCAAGAAATGGGTCTGGACAAAATTCCTAATCACCAGGAGTCTACACTTTGATGGAAAAGACACACACTGAATATGGTAAGAGAGAGGATTTGAGTGAAATGATACAATGCAAATAAAAATGCAGTGGGGACAGTGGTGTGTGTGTGTGTGTGTGTGTGTGTGTGTGTGTGTAGGGCAGCTGCTTGAGGGACAGGAAGCCTCTCCCAGGACAGAGACACTGGTGGACAGCTGGGCACAGAAGCAGGCAGACCTGTGAGCTCTGAGGAGGGCTTTGCAGACAGAGGGAAGCACAAACTCTCAGTCGTGCGGGTGGGAGTCCAAGGATCCCTTTGGGGCTGCCCAGCCCTAGAATTCAGGGATTTATGTACCAGGCTCTCAAACCATGTCCTGCAGTTCTTCCAGGGAGCTGGTTTCCCCTCGGGTCGCTTATTCTCCTGGGTCTGGTTTTGGTCTAATTTTTGATCCTTGCAAACATGGCTTTTATCCCTCACGCCTAGCTATTGATTAGGTGCCCTCACCATGGACTGTGCCTCCACTCAGCGAGGGTCCTCCTGGAGCCTTCCTGTGAACCAGCTCCCTGTGGCTACTGTCCGGGTGATATGATGTGGCAGAGGAGCACAGAAGTCCTTCTGCAGAGCCCCTGTCAATCGTGTTTTTCACCACCACCCTCCTTACCAGAACAATCGCCTGGCAGAGAGGTGCCGAGTAAGGTTGCGTTTGCCTGTGGCTTTCAGCAAGGACAGAGGATGAAATGTCCTGGTTGGTTCAAAGTGCATAAAGCCCATGAGGAGAATCCACAGCTGTGGCAGGGTGAATACCAGGCATGGGAGGCACCAGCTCGTCTTGGGAATGTTCTTCTTGGCATCTGAAATAGGTCATTCAGTGCTAATGCCCCCCCCCCCCCGCCCCATCCACTGCAGCAGCTGAAGGAGAAGGGTCTCAAAGTCAGGCTCCTCCACTCCTGACCCCGTGACACCTGTGGGGCTCTGAGGCTGCCTGGCCTTAGGAAGCAGCATGGGGACAAGTTGGGAACAGCAACTAGACCCCCAGAAGAGCTACCCCCTGGCATTTCACTTGCCACTCACTAGCCTTGGGAACGTGATCAGTGCCACCTACAAGAGAGACCTTCCCCAAAAAGGAATCCTTCTCTCCTCTCCTGGTGTGGATGTGCAAAGAAAGTAAAGCCACTCTTTTGGGGTTGGAAATGCAGTTCATTGTTGGAATCAATGAACTGTGAGAGCTTAAACAAATCTGCAGGGGTGTGCAAAATGGGAGGAAGTGGTTATTCCCCTACTGGATCAAGGAAACCATCCAGAGTAACAGCTATATTTTAATTTGGTCTATAACAAAGAGCTAGTGAGCACCGAGTACTGCAAAAACACTGCAACAGAAACACCCCAACCTCAGCCAAGGAAGGTACTGTGCAGGAATATCAGGTAGGCCATGGAAATATGGTGACCTTACTCAGCTTTCTAGAACTTGTAAATTGTGATTCCCATTTTTACTGGGAATAGCATTTTCTGTGCCGGTAGTTTGTGTTAGTAATTTTCTGAGAGTTCTTGATTAAGCAAGTGTGCTTTAGCCCCCACACCTGTCCCCTCTCTGCCTGTGCCTAGGAGCTCTCTGCTGGCTGAGCTCAGCAGGAAACCCAGCTGTGAGGGGCCAGAAATGTCCCCCCACCAGATCCTGGAAAGCCCTCTGGACCAAGGTTGGGGGTGTGCGGGGGGGGGGGGGGGGAGATGCCAGAGCAAGGGATGCAGCCCCCTCACCTCATTTTATATTCTCCAATGTAATTCCTACTTTACCCTTTTATGGGGGACTCCAATGTGGTGTGGAAAGGTGAGATACGCAGAGGAAAATCTTGCCTAATTCATTTCATGAAATGCACTGCCTGATGAATGAAGCTTCATAGACCCCAATTTCTGGAAAACAGGCTCATTAAAACTTCCAAAAAACAAATGAATTTAATTACTTCTGTGTAGAAGAGGCAGGATTGGGTGGTGCCCTGCAGGCTCCCTTCTCCTGGCTTGCCCTTTGTTCCCTGTGTGATGGAAATTCAAGCATCACCCTGTGAAGATCCTTGGGCAGACTAATAAATGCAAAATGCAGTTTTGTAATGAAAACTATTATAATTAGAAGACTATTAACTTTTCTCATCCACTATTATGGAATGAATAAGCTAAAGGAAGCTTATCCTTCAAAGTAATTAAAATTCAGAATTAGAGGGTTTTTTTGTTTGTTTGTTTACTTCTTAAGGGTCTGGTTAGCTCATGGTTTGCATTTTCATAAGAATGAGTATTTTGATTTGGGGACTGCACCTTTCTTCTCCCCTCCCCTCCTCCTTATCACACCTCCTTTGCTCACTGAGCCCTTTTCCTCAGTCTGAGGATCCCTGTGATCATCCTGGGTCCTGTGTGGTGGTGTGGGAGGAGGTGGACCCTCTAAGAGCTGGGGCCCAGCAGGAGGTGGTGAGGTCTTGGGGTGCCACCTTCAGAAGGGCTTAGTGGTAGTCCCAAGAGAGAGCGAGTTCTCGCTGGAGTGCAGGTTTTGAAGCCAGTTTGGCCTTTCGGCTCCTTCTCTTGCTTCCTGTTTTGTCCTGTGGCATCTCCCTGATTGTTTCCTGCTATTATGTCATCTGCTGCAGAGCCCTCACCAGAGCCCAGCAGAGGCAGGCACGTGCTCTTAGACCTACCTCTCCCACTCGGAGCTGAATAATTCTGTTCTCTGAATGAGGCATCCAGCTTCAGAGAGTTGTGACAGAGGCTTCCCTGGGCCCATGTCTTCATGCTTGTTGTCTGGATGTCTAGAGAGTGCCTGGTGCAGAGTAGGTGCTTGGGAAGCGCTCGTCCATCCACTCCAAGAATGTGTGCTGTTCAGACGTCCCAGCCTCATGTCCCTGGGGAAGGAGGGGACTCAGGGCAGCCATTCCAGGGTGCTCATGTTGAGAGCAAACTGAGGCTGAAGCAGTGTCTTGAGGAGGGTGGATGGTGTGGATGGCTGGAGAAGCTCCCGGTGTCCCTCTGTGTGGATGTAGCCACCGAGCAGCCTTAGGAGACACCGATGTGCAATTACAGAGCATCTGCAGGTGTGCCATCAGGAATGGCCTGGTCACAGATTTTAGTGCTGAGGTCTCCTCCTGGCTCATTGCAACTTGGGGCTGGAACGGTTTCTTTGGAACCTCATCCTGGGACCTGCAGTAGAAGGTCCTCCTCTGCGAAGTGAGCCTGTGCTGGGGCCCGAGTGTTCGTTCCCCACATCTGCATGTTGAAACCCAGTTCCTGTGTGATGGGATTTTTAGGTGCGGGCTTTGGAGGACAAGATGAAGAGGAGCTCTTTTAGGAGGTGCTAGGCACTTCCCATCGGCCTGAGGAGCTGGTTCCCTTCCAAGGATCTTGCTCTCGAGAAGGCCCAGGGCGCTTGTTCGCTATCTTCCATGGGTGGACAGAAGGTGGCATTATGAGGACTGCACTTCACCCAACCCGAAATCTGGTGCCTTGAACTTGGACTCCAGTCCTCAGGGCTGTGAACAATACACTGTGTTGTGCATAAAGGACTCTAAGTGCCAGGTCACCTGCTCCAGCAGCCTGCACAGACTGAGCAGGTAAGACGATGCTTGTGAGTCCTGCAGTTTTCTGTTCTGCAAGGAGCTGCTGTTGAGTGGAGGGAGCCACCTCCTGCTGTCTCCAGAGAGAATGCCACTGACTTGCACAACAGGCAGCAGCTCGGCCTGTCCCTGGGCTGGGACTGAGGTCTGTCCCGGGCACCTGCCCTCACTCTCCACGCTCCAGACTGCTGCCTTATCTCCTTGCCTCACCCTTCTCTTCATGCCCAGCTCTTCCCACCTCAGGGCACTTGCTGCCTCTGCAGGGGTCCCGCCTGCCCTCTTCCCCCTCTGACCCAGATCCTTCTATGGACGGGGCTCCTCAGACACTTTCCAAAAGTCTCCCCCACTAACATTCCCGAGTGCCCTCTTACATGCCCATGACATTGGCCTCCTTTGTGAGTCCACTGCAAAGTCCACCTCCCACAGGGCAGGCAGCAGGATGACTCTGGAACCCCTGAATCTGCAGCAACCATCAAAGTATGTGGCCTTGCACAGGTGCCCAGGACAAGCTGGCCGATTTAATTAATGAACGGACCTTTGCATGTTGTGCCGCTGCAGACCCCACATCTGATGCCATGTCAAGAACACAGTAGGTGCTCAGGGCCTGGCTGATGGGTACGAATAGACCTCACGGTGTTCAGAGTCTTGTGAGCTCCTGGTCATGTGGATTGCTGGTGTGGGCATTTCTGGGAAAATTTTCTCAATGATCTGGAAAATGCATTGAGAAGAGGCCATGTCAGTTATGCTGGCCGCTGAGAGCACAGTTGTTAAAATAATAATATTAATAATAATGAATAATAACTAGTATCTATTATGATCAATGTAGTTTGAGACTTCTTCCACAATTCTGAAACTATTTTTCATGGAGTTACATTTTTAAAAAGAAAAACAACAACATAGTTGCAAAGCTTTAGCAGAATGTGTGCTGCCTGCTTCCTCTACCCTCCTGTTCTCGACTTCTCAAGACCCAGTGCATTTTAAACTAATGACATACTGGGAAGAGAAATTGCTTCTGCTCTGCTCGGAAGGAATTATCCTGATCAGAAGGCTGGAGAATAATTAGAATAACTATTAGATCAATTCAAAGAATAACAACAGTTAGAATAATTAGAGAAACAATACAGAATGATTTAATTTAGGTGGGAAAATTAGGAGTTGAAGGTTTAGTGTTTCTCTATTAAGCATTATTGTTTAGGAATTGTTCTACTTATGTGTAACAACTTTTTAGCACTGGGAGAAAAAAAATCAAATAGACTAGTGTAATTTAAAGGCGTCCAATTAACTCAGAGAGCAGTTTGTAGCTTTCTTTACTTGCTAATAAGTCTATTCAGCTGTTGGGTCATTTTTGGCTGAAGACACTTAATCACATTGTGAGTGGGCTTATCAACACACATTAGGAATGCACTACTGGATTGTGCAGCAGAGGAACTGCTTGGTGCTAATTTAGGTATACATTCAACATTACATATGCAGCGCTGCCACAAATGTATATATCTTGTTCCCCTGTGTTTCAAAATGAGCCGGGCTCATTCTGTGGTATAAAGAATGAGAAGACATAACTTGGGGAGACAGGTGAAGATGACATCCCTGGTTTCTGGTTGCTAACACCCAGACTGTGTCTAATAACTATTTTAGTGAGCTTTTTTTTGCCAATGTGACGAAAAGATCTGAGAAAACAATTTTAGAGGAGGAAAAGTTTATTAGGGGGCTCATGGCATCAGTGGTCTCTGTCCATAGATAACTGGGTTTATGGCTTTGGGCCTGAGATGACACAGGACATCATGGTAGAAGGGTGTGGTAGAGAAAATGAGAGAGAGAGAGAGAGAGAGAGAGAGAGAGAGAGAGAGCACTCCCTTCATCATAGATAAAATACACACCCCAAAGGAATACCCCCAGTAGCTCACCTCCTCCAGCCATACCCTACCTTACTACAGTTATCTCTCAGTTAATGGCTACGAGCATATTTAGGCATTGATTAGGTTAAGGCCCTAATAACCCAATTATTTCACCTCTATATTTTCTTGCATTGTTTTACACATGAGCACTGGAGGAACAGCTCCTACCTAAATTATAACATTAACATTAGTGCTATTCCTGGATCTCCCCTTCTTCTGAGAGGGCTAGAGAGTGATTGGGGCATATCAAGTCCATGGAGTAGAGAGACCACTCCTGAGTAAAAGTCACATCTCAGTCAAATAACATCAAATCTCACTCCACACACAATCTAGACCCACCCAAGCCCCAACAATACTTCAACACATAGAACTGGGGAGACAAAAACCCCAAACCATCAACCAGGCCCCAAGGAGGAACAACCAGTGGAATCTGAGATGTCCACTCCTGGACATAAACTCATACATCAGAGAGAGAGAGAGAGAGAGAGAGAGAGAGAGAGAGAGAGAGAGAGAGAAAGAGAGAGAGAGAGAGATTCCAGAACAAAGAAGATAACTACATTCAAAAGGACATGCATATAAAAGTGGAAGCACACTGAGCTATAACTGTAAGACCGCAAATAAATCTATCACTCCAAATTCACAGTCCCCTAACAAAGGAACCTATAGATATTTAAGTGGTTGAAATTCCAGAGAAGTACTAAGAAAATAATTGATTTTTAAAAGTTTAATGAACTAAAAGAAAATCTAAGGAACCAACGAAGAAAACAAGAAATAAAAGACAATTTTAATGGAGAAATAGAGATATTGAAAAGACACAAGTTAGAACTCCTAAAGACAGAAAAAGTCAAACTAAGCATTGACTTGAAAGCATCCCCAACAGAGTGATTGCATAGAAAATAGAACTTCAGGCCCTGAAGATAGGTATGAGAATCTGAGTACTCAGAATGTGATAAAGGGGGGAAATATCATGATGAGAATAATACATGAATATTGTGTCAGCATTCCAAGAAAAAACCCTGAGAGTCATTGGGATAGAGGTGAACATGGAGATACAGGATAAAGGTATAAAGAATATTTTCAGTGAGATGGTAATATGAACTTTCCCCATATTAGAAATGAGATAGATATCCACAGGCAGGAGGCATATAGGATCCAAAATGGATGAGAGTAATAGAGAACCTCTGCAAGTCACTTTTTAATCAGAATGTTTGATAAAGAAAATGATAAAAGCCAGGTGTGGTGGTGCTCACCTGTAATCCCTGCAGCTCATGAGGCTGAGTCAGGAGGATTTTGAGTTCAAAGTCAGCCTCAGCAGTGGTGAAGCGCTAAGCAACTCAGTGAGACTCTGTCTCTAAATAAAATACAAACTAGGGCTGGGAATGTGGCTCAGTAGTTGAATGTCCCTGAGTTCAATCCCCAGTACTAAGAAAAAAAGGAAAAGAAAATTATAAAAGAATATTAAAAGCTGTGAGAGAAAAGAGAAAAAACATCAGGTGACATTCAGAGGCAAGACAATAAGGCTCACTTCTCACTTCTCAATGCAGGCCCTAAGATCAAGGAGGGCTTGGAATAAGATATTACAAGCTCTGAAAGAATTGCCAGCCAATTACTATACCCAGCAAAGGTATCTTTCAAATTTGGTGCACAAACAACAACAAGATAGACTACAAGAATTAATGACCATTAAGCCAACACTAATAAGAATACTCAAAGATATACTGCAAACAAAGGAAGCCCTAAAGAAATCCCAAATAGATCAAGATCACTAGAAGAGCAATCAATTATATTAAAATCAAGACAATTAAATACAGCAAACAAATCAAAATGGCAGTGAAAGACAAACACACATTCATAATGACACTGAATGTAAAGGGTCTCAACTCCCCCATTAAAAGATGTAGATTAGCAGAAAAGATTTAAAAATAAGATCCAACTATATGCTAGTTTTAAGAGACTCATCTCATAGGAAAAGATACTCACAGTCTGAAAGTAAAATGATGGAAAATAATTTCATGTAAATGGAGTCCAAAAGTAAACAGGAGTAGCTCCCCTTATATCTGACAATGTAAATCTTAAGGGAAAAAAAAGAAAAAGAAAAAGAAGAGGCAAAGAAGGTCACTACATACTGATAAAGGGGACTATCCAACAAGAAGATAGAAAGTTAGTATATAATATATACACTCAAATGTCATTACACTTAATTACATAAAAAATACTTCTTGATATTAAGCCCAGATAGACTAAAATACAATAATACTAGTTGATTTCAACATATCTCTATTACCAATAAAAAATGAGTAAACATAGTTCTGACCTAAATAATACTGTAAGTCAAATGGATATACATCTACAGAATAAGTCACCACAAAACAGCTGTATTTACTTTCTTCTCAGCAGCTGATGAAACTTTTTCAAAATAGAGCATATTCTAGGTCACAATGTAAGTCTTAGCAAATACAACAAAACTGATATACTCTTATGTGTCCTATCAGATAATAATGTAATAAAACTAGAAATCCACAGCAAGAAAAACAATAGAAACCACATTAACTTATGGAGATTGAACAATGCTCTTTTAAATAAACAATAAAAAATAGAAGAAATAAGAGGAGAAATTAATAAATTCTCAGAAACAAATGAGAACAGAGATGCAACATATCAAAATCCCTGGGACAGTATTAAAGCAGTTATAAGAGGAAATTTTATACCATTGCATGTTCACATTAAAAAAATAGAAATGTTCCAAATAAATAACCTAATATTCCACCTAAAGATCTTGGAAAAGGAAGAACAAACTAATTCCAAAATCAGTAGAAGACAAGAAAAGATTACAATTAGAGCCAAAATTAATAAAATTAAAAATTAAAAAAAATATATAGGATCAATGCCACAGAGAGTTGGATCTTCAAAAAGATAAATAAAACAAATAAACCCTTATCCAAAATAGACAAGAGAGAAGAAAAAGCAGATATTACCACAGATACTTCTGAAATCCAGAGGATCATTAGAAACCATTTTCTAATATATCGTTTCTTATAATCCAACATTTATACGCCAATAAACTAGAAAATCCAGAAGAACATTGACAAATTTCTAGATACATATGACCTGCCCAAATTGAACCAGGATGATATTAAAAAAAAAAAAAAACCTAAACAGACCAATATCAAGCAACAGAATTGAAACAGCAATTAAAAGCCTACCTACAAAGAGAACCCCAGGACCAGATGAATTACTACCTGAGTTCTACCAGATCTTTAATTAAGAACTAACACCAGTTCTCAAATTACTCCATGAAACTGAAGGAGAGAGAACACTCCCAAATACATTCTAGGAAGCTAGTATAACCCTAACAACCAAACCAAACAAAGACACATCAAGGAAAGAATACTGTAGACCAATATCCCTGATGAACATAACTGCAAATTCGTATAATAAAATATGAGCAAGCCACATTGAAAAACACAAAAAGACCATAATACACCATAAACAAGTGGGTTTCATCCCAGAGATGCAAGATTTGTTTAACACACAAATCAATAAATGTAATTCACCACATAAATAGAATTCAGTAGATGCAGAAAGGACCTTTGATAAAATATAGTTCTCATTCATGTTAATAATGCTGGAAAATCTAGGGATAAAAGAAACTTTCCTCAACAATATGAAGATTATATATGACTAATCCAAAGCCAACTATCATATTGAATGGTGAAAACCTGAAAGCATTTCTTCTAAAATTAGGAACAAGACAGGGATGTCCACTCTCACCACTACTATTCAATGCAGTTCTTGAAACTCTAGCTAGAGCATTCAGGCAAGAAAAGAAAATTAAAGGAATACAATTAGCAAAAGAAGAAGTCAAATTCTCTCTGACATGATCCTATATCTAGAAAGCCCCAAAACCTCCATTTGGGGATGATAAATAAATTCAGTAAAGTAGCAGATTACAAGACCAACATTCATAAATTAATATCATTCTTATAATACAAGAGTGATTCTACTGAGAAAGTAATCAGGAATACAATCCCATTAACAATAACTTCTAAAATAATTGATGAATTCATCTAATCAAGGAGGTGAAAGATCTCTACACAGTGGCATATGCCTGTGGTCCTAGTGACTTGGGAGGCTGAGATATGAGAATTGTAAGTTCAAAGTCAGCCTCAACAGTGGCAAGTAAGCAACTCAGTGAGATTCTCTAAATAAAATACAAAATAGGGCTGGGGATGTGGCTCAGTGGTTCAGTGCCCTTGAGTTCTGTCCTGGTATTAAAAAAAAAATCTAGAACACTGAAGAAATACATTGAAGAAAACCTTAGAAAACGGAAAGAACTACCAGGTTCTTATATTGGTAGAATTAATAATATCAAATTGGAAATAATACTGATATAGTAATATACAGATTCACTGTAATCCCCATCAAAATACCAATGATTTTTTCATAGAGCCACAAATAGCAGTTCTAAAATTAATTTGAAAGAATAAGAGACATAGAACAGTCAAAAGAAATCCTGAGCAAGAAGAGCTGAAGGCATCACAACACCTGATCCCAAATTATACAATAGAGCTATAGAAATAAGACTAGCATGGTATTGGCATCAAAAATAGACACGAAGACCAATGAAACAGAACAGAAAACATAGAGACAAACCCACATACATAACACTCATTTGATACTTGTCCAAGTTGTTAAAATACATGTTGAAAAAAAAATAGCCTTTTTCAAAACTGGTGCTGGGAAACTGGATATCCATATGTGGAAGAATAAAACTAGATGCCACTCTGTACAAACATCCACTCAAAGTGGATCAAAGACTCAGAAGTAGCCCAGAAACTTTGCAACTGCTAGAAGAAAGCTAAGGGTCAACACTCTGTCACATTGGTGCAGGCACTAACTTCCTTAAGGAGACATCTAAAGGTCAAGAAATAAAACCAAGAATCCATAGGTGGGAAGCCATCCAATTGAAACTCTTCTGCCCAGCAAAGGAAAAAATAAAGATGTGGGGGAAAGGTATTGTTGGTGGAACTTCAAATTAGTGCAAACACTCTAGAAAGCTGGGGGGAAACAGACTAGGAATAAAATCTCCATATGGCCCAGCTATCCCACTCCTTGGTGTTTAGAACAAAGATCAACCACCTCAATGTTTATAGCAGCACAATTAACAATAACCCAATTATGAACTCAGGTGCCTGACAATAGATGAATGGATAAAGAAAATGTGGTAGACATACTCAATGGAGTTTCACTCGACCATAAAGAAGAATGAAATTGTGACATTTGCCAGTAAATGGGTAGATCTGGAGAACATTGTGCTAAGGGAAATAATCCAGACATGGAAAATCAAGGGTTGAAAGTTTCTCTTACATGTGAAAGCTAAAGCAAAACAAGGGAGGAAAGAGCAGGGAGGGGTTAGAGATCCTAAAGATATAGGGAAGATCATTAAAGCAGAAGGACCTCACGAGGGAGGGGGAGGGAGAGGAAGTGTGGGAGATGCAGAAGTTAACAAATCACGCTATGTGCATATGTAAATACACCGTGATGAGTTCCACCTTAAGTACATCTATAAAGCACCAATAAAAATAAATAAAGGAGTGAAGGAAGACCAGTGGAGAAGATAAAGGAGAACAGGGGAAGAAAGGAGGGGAGGGAAAGCAGTGGGGTGGGGGCAGGGGCTAAAATGGACTAAATCAAGTTCAAGTCATGGGTGATTTTGTCAAAATGGACCCAACTATTAGGTATGACTACAGTGAACTAACCCAAAAACAAACAGATCCCTGTGCCCACCACATTGCCTGGTTTTATTTTCATCTGTGCATATCTCTGAAGCTGTCAGGATGGCCGAGTTTATTCTGTGACGGTAAATGCTTCTGTGACATTAAAGTTCCAAGGTTACTTACTGTGAGCCCATTGAGGTCAGCCAAAGGGCCCTGACCACTGTAGGTGAAGGACAAGGGCAGCCCCTTTGTGAGCCAGGCTGGAAGGGTGCAGGGCAGAGAGATGTGGGTGTTTGGCATGGGGAGAAGGATGACCTCATTGGAAAAGAAGCACCAAACTTAAGCTCACTGTGGGTAGCTCAGAACAAGTCATCTGGCTCCACCCCGCCTCACCTGGGCCAGGAGTGCTGTCCTGTCTTTGGAAGTTGGAAGCTGAAATGATTTAGAGGGCCCTAAGGCTCTCGTGTTGAGTACTTGATAATTGCCTCATTTACTTGTCTGGTTGTTGCTGTTTTCCCCCTGCAATCTGTCTGCAGGAGAGCAGGAACCTCATCGAATTTGCTCATCACTCTCTCTCCACTGGGGACAACTGAGGCATGCAGTAAATACTGGAAACTCAGAGAATGCAGGTTTTAATGAATGAAGTAGTTCTCCAAAATGTGGAGAGCGAGCAGAGGAGTGAAGATATGGGGCGTTTTGTAAGCTAGAGTCTATCTGCCCATTGTTGATGACTCTCCTTTCTCCTTGGATTGTCACTGGTATGCTAACCTGCATCTTACAGGAATTCCAAATGTTGAATAGTCTGCTCCTATAAGGAGCTCACTCTTATCAGACCACATGTAGAAACTGGGTTCAGACGCTTTGATTCTCTGACTCCCAGCATCACTCATTAGGATGGATAAGTTGACCTGGACCTGAGGGGGCGTGCACCGTCAGGCAGGACTAAGCAGGGTTTTGAAGGACCTGGCTTTGTGGACACTGACCTTGTAGGAACAGAGTTGACGTTGAAATTCCTCCTTTGCCTGGCCACGCTTTGTTCCCAGCCTACATTGACTGTCCTTAGTGGCCCCGAGGAGGGGGGCATGGTAATGATGTCAAAGATCAACCTCTCGGAATGGTGTCACATGGCCCCTGAGCCCCTCATTAGTGCACAGTGGGAAGAATCAAGGTGGCTCAGATGCACCTTTCATTCTATTATTTTAGATCAATTAGTGGTTTTTACCCTCTAAGGTGCTGACCTGGTGCACACCAAATCCTGATTTCATCATTATCTGAACTTCATTTTCATTCTATTAGAATGCACTGAGGGTTCCCTTTCTACAATGGTTTTCCAGTTCTGTCACCGTGTACTGAGCACCAGGCAAGTTCGGGAGGTCTGCAGCCTCTACCCTGTGGGACTCCACTTTCCTTCTCCAGGAACCCTGCAGAACAGCAGCTCCAGGAGTGTGCAGAGTGGCTGTCTCCCCTCCTGGGTCATCTTATGTTTTTACATTCTCTCACTAGGTATGAGCAATCTTTGCAGGACAAAAGAGAAAAATGATGACTTCTACTTTCTTTCTCGAATGAATCTGGCTTATACTTGCCTCGGCAGACCAGACATCTCTTGATCAAAGCTATCGACAAGATCACATTTCTGTGAAACAAATCTCAGGATGGCTTGAGCAGGTATAATTAGCAAGAAAGAAGTTCTGGAAGTCACATGCCCATGATCCTTTGAACCATGGTTGACTTAAGACCTAATTATCCCTAATTATCATAGAGTAATTGGCCTAAGAGAAAGTGTGCGAGGCTATTGTAATTAATACAATGGGCCAAGTAGGAGATGTGATGGGCTCCTTGGGTTTTAAAATCAGAGGCCCAGGGCTAGGGATGTGGCTCAAGCGGTAGCCCACTTGCCTGGCATGCGTGCGGCCCGGATTCGATCCCCAGCACCACATACAAACAAAGATGTTGTGTCCGCTGAAAACTAAAAAATAATCAATATTAAAAATTCTCTCTCTCTCTCTCTCTCTCTCTCTCTCTCTCTCTCTCTCTCTCTCTCTCTCTCTCTCTCCTTCTCTCTCTCTTAAAAAAAAAATCAGAGACCCAGGCATGTGTGTTTCCTGAAGGGGAGCTCCCCACCTGGGCAGGGTCTCACATTTGGGGATTTGGGGAGCCCGAACAATGTGTTTTTTTTTACTGAATTTTTGCCCACCTGAGAAGTATTGAAGAACCATCAGATAAGCTGAAAGTGACGAGAATAACATTTGATTTTTTACTGAAATGTCATTGAGCATGTCAGCGGACTCCTGGGCTTCTCTTAATTCTTTCCCTAGACTTCAGCAGTATGATAAGGGAAGTTCTACCCGGGCTCCTATTTACAGTCAGAGGGTACTTGGCATTGGAAGTGCTCCAGGGTGTGGGGGACCATGAAGATTCCTTCCCATCTCCTCTGATTTTGTTTTCATTATTTTATTTGCTCTTGTGCTATTGAAATTCTTCTTGGTGTTTTGAGGTTCCAAGTGCATTAAGGATGGCTGACTCAAAGTGGGTGCTTTACCTTTTAGAGAAAGCAAGCTGCTCTTGTCTTTCTGAGTCTCCCTGAGAAGCAGGGTCCTCCTAGCACTCAAATTCTGTTTCTACCTGTGGCCCAGTGGCTCTTTTCAGGGGGATGATGTAGGATCCGAAGGGCAGATGGATGGAAAACACGCAGGCAGGAAGCAACAGCCAGTCAAAAGCCCTGGGGTGGGAACGAAATATTGGAGTCAACACTTGGAACTAGGAAGGACTTAGGATAAATGAAACAAAATCTTGGAAAAGGTAACAGAATTTGTGATACCACACAATCTAATTTCAAAGCTTAATGTGAAATCACATAAATCAAACCAGTGTGATAGTGACCTAAGGACATAAAAATAGATCAATAGAACAGAATCTAGAGTCTAGAATTATATGCACAAATATGATCACTGATTTCAAGTACATAGCAAACCAGAGATGGAGAGAAAATATTTGCAATACCTTTACCTGATATATAACATATATACAGACTACATAATCCAATGATGAGAAGTACTTATAATGCAATATAGGAAATCAAACAGTCCATTTTTTTAATGGTCAAATATTGGACCAGTTACTATAGCAAAGAAGATATAAAAAGTGCTCATACATGAAAATATGGTCAACATAACTATACAGTCTAGGAATGGGAATTAAAATCCCAGTAAGATATCAGTCTGCACCCATTTGGTGGCTAAAATTAACATAACTGAGAATACCAAGTACTGTCTAAGATTTGGAGAAACCATAGTCTCTTAAATGTTGCTGGTGGAAATGCAAAGTTACACAGCCACTCTGGAAAACAGTTGGGTAGTTTCTTAGAACTCAGAAATTCCACTCATGGGTATTTACCAAAAGCATATGATAACATTATGCTCACACAGAGACTAGCATGCAGGTGTTATTGCAGCTTTCGACATTATAGCCCAAACTAGAAATAACACATATGTCCATGAGTGGGTAAATACATAAACATTGTGATTTATACACTGAATGGGCTATGACTCAAGTGAAAAAGTAATATAATAATACATGAAGAGCATGGTTGAATCTCAAAAGAATTATCTAATTATAAAAGCATGCCAGCCACTACATGTTTTATGATTCCATTCACACACCATTCTTGAAATGGCCGAATGATGGGAGAAGCCTCTCAGTGATCCTGAGGGTTACAGATGCAGGCAGGGGATTGCTGACCATGGGCTTTGAGGAGTTTTTGGTGCATTGGGAATATTCTGCTTGATGGTGGCCTTCACAGCGTGCACCTTTGTCAGCATGCACTGAAAGGTAAACAAAACACTGCTGATTTTATTGTGCATAAATTATAGCACATGTGGTTGATTAAAAGTGGTATGTTTTAATGTGACTGAAATAATGAACTTTGCTCCAAATGAGAGTTGCATTCACACCGCTCTGGAATCAGAGGCGTGGGGGTGGGTGCCGCTCCTCCTCGCTGTATAGTCTGTCTCCACAGGGCCTCCTGTGCCCTAGTCAGGAGGGAGACTCACCTCTTCCCTCCTGGGAATGCAGGAGAGTGATCTTCTCTGGGCCTGCCACAGGCTGGCCAAGTGACTGCCTGTGATGTCCCCTCCTGGCCAGATCATTCTACCATTCCATCCTCAATGAACAGAGGGCCAGGGCTCTCCTTTCCCTGGAGTCAGAGATCAAAGCTCTAGATGCAGAACCGAGTACATAATGGCACCACCTGTGTCAAATAAGGCAAAGAGTCACCCTCGCTCCAGCTTACAGGTGCAGAGGAGGTCTCTGCAGAGCTAGGGAGAAAGAAGACTTTGCCAGGCTAAGGGTTTGAGAGGTGTAAGTCTAGATGGCTTTCCCTGCTCTTTTCTTTTATACTTTTCAATTTTGAATCCGGGGTATCTATTATGTATTCTATTATACACATCATAATACAAACTCCCCAGCTGCAGGGTTGGACCAACACCCAGGCCCATGAGTACTCATCCTAACCTCTTCAACCCAGGGCTCCTGGGCAGAGTGGACAAGGCCCTGCAGGCTTCTGTTCTGCAGGCCACCAGCCCCTGGCATACTGTTCCTTAAATCACCCAGGCAGGGGTGTCTTCCTAATTGATGGAAATTTTAACAGAAATAAATTCAAAAGTCATTTAGCTTAATAATTTGTCTTATCAGTGGTGATTCTAGGAAGAAACAACAACAACAACAACAAAAAAAAAGCACCTCTACTAAAAATTGCAATTAGGAAATTAAAGATGATTCCGAGCCCTATTTTCCTGGAGAGTTTGGGGTATTGTCAGAAAGATACAGGCTAAGAAAAAAAAATAATTATAGCAATTGCCTTTGCTGTCTCCTGGCTTGTCATGGTGATGCTGATAAAATCAACAGAGCTGGGAGCAGGGCAAGTTGTCAACCTGAGAAATCACTGTGGATTTGGCAGGTGAGGAAGTAGAAGTGCCCAAAGTATTTTGCTCATTACCAAGATTTATTGTTTCCAGCTCTGGGAAAGTGTTGGCTAAGCAAAAATAAGGCCATTCACACCAGTCCAGTCTGCAAAGTAGATTTTACCTAAAAAGTGCTAAAATGAGAAGAAAAAGAAGGAGGGAGGGTGTGAGGACTTTCTCCTGCTATTTGGAAGTAGGGCAATGAGTTAGACTGCTTGGTAGATGCTGATTAAAGAGGCAGATGGGGAATTTCTTAGAGTGTTTATGCAGGAAAAATGTATTTGAGATTAAAATAACAATGGCAGAACTGACCAAATGAGACATTTGTAGTTGTGAGCTTTCAATTAAGAAAATACACCCAATTACAGAAAGTTGCAGAACATAATACAAATGCCTATGTACCCAACACTCAGCTCTGGCAACTTTAAAATTTTTGATATATTTTCTTTGATACTTTAAAATAAATGTTATGTATATAGCTAAAAGATTTCTGTGGTTCTTATTCATTTTGCCCTCTCTCTTTGTTCTGCAGGGTTCATGGTTACTTTTATGCTGAAATGTGCCTGAGCTATGGGATGCCCAGATAGCTGACAAACCATTGTTTCTGGGTGTCTGGTGAGGCTGTTTCCTGAAGAAATGATCATATGAATTGGCAGACTGAATGAAGATTTTCTCTCCTCCATGTGGGCAAGCATCATCTACTCCTTGGGAACCTGAATAGAAGAGAAAAGCTGAAGAGCCATGGACATGCCGTTGGCTTGAGCCATGGGGTACATCTTACCTGTACCTAGACAGCTGTGCTCCTGGTCCTCAGGCTTCATACTCAGACTAGGATTTACACCTTTGGCTCCCCTAGTCACAGGCCCTTGTGTTTGGACTGGAACTACCCCATCAGCTTGCCCAGTTCTCCAACCTGCAGATGGTAGAATGTAGCTCTCTTTCTCTCTCTCTCTGCCTGTCTGTTGCGCTCTCTCTCTCTCTCTCACACACACACACACACACACACACACAAAAGGACACACACACACACACACTCCAGAATGAAGCACTTGTTTGTAGAGCAGGATGCACCTTCAACTTCACGAGACTCTTCAACTGATCTCTGAGAGTGAATACACAAGGGCACATTCCCATCCCCAAGGTATGAGGATTTCTTTTTTCCATATCTCCTCCAAAATATTTGCTAAGGTCTGATTTTTAAATGATTGACCAGCATTTTGAATGTTCCATTGTATCACAACATTTAATAATGTTTTTTAAATTACTAATGAATTTGAGTATTTTCTTACATGTTTCATGAATGTTTGAATTCCTCCTTCTGTGATTACACATTCATGTATTTAAAATATTTTTATTGAATCCATGTCTTTTCTTATTGACTCCAGAGCTAGTCCTCCATGAATAGGCCTCACCATTTTAGAAGGGTTTATTCTCCCTTCACAGTTGGGTTCTGAACTGTTGTTGGGACCCAGCTGACCCTATGTGTGTGGATGTATTTCTGAGTGATTCTGCTCTAGGTCTGCTCATCTTCATGCCAGTCCACCCTGTCTGCTCTACTGCGGTTGTTAACGGTTCTCACAAGCAGGTGGAAGAGTCCTCCAAGGTTGCATTTTGTTTTCCCAAAGCCGTTTGATGATCTTGCCTTTCCATGTGAAGTTTAGATCCAACCTGTGCATCTCTGCAGGGAGGAGGCCTTTTGGAATTTTGATTTGGATTGCATTATGAGCTATGTGTTGCTGCGGTCAACGAGTTGGGGACAAAATGGGCCCCTGCTCCTTCTGGTATGCTTTCTGTCTCTGCACCACCTCTGTGGGGCTCCAATAGACACGAGCTGCCTATGCTTGTCCTGAGACCCTGACCCTCTGCGTTCTCTTTCTCTGTGCTTTTGACTTGGAGTGGATTCTTTTGTTATGTATTTGTGTTCAACCTATTGTTGTGTATTTGTGTTCATTTAATTGTGAAACGTATAATTTGCTGTTTCATTATTTCTCATCCCTGCTTGTGTGTGTGTGTGTGTATGTGTGTGTATATGTGACTGTGTTTGATCTCACATATGTAGCTAATGCATCTAGAAGCTCAACTTACACCTTCTTTAAGCAGCTTCTCCCATGGCTCTATTAGGTCTCTGTGTCTTCCAGCCTTTTGAACGTGCAAAACGCAGTTAGAAGAACGGTTAAACCCTTCTAATTATGCACATCTTCTGTATCCTTTGTTGTTTTCATTGATTTTTTTTTTCTTTTTTTCACAGGTCACATATTTATGCTTCTTTGAATGCCTCAAAATTATGGATTGGATATCAGACATACATTTTAACCAGTTACATGGTTTTTTTTTAATGTTTTAATCAATATTCCTCAACTTTGTTAGAGGCATTTGTTACCTAGAAATTGTTTGATCCTTCCTGGTATTTTTTCAAGGATTTATCAAGGGGGACCAGTACTGCATTTAATTAAGGGCTTATTTTTCCCCCACTAACAAGGCTGCATCTTTTGAATATTTTGATAATGGTGGCAGAAGCATACCAGGGTGACACCAGAGAATCATGCCTGTGTGGAGGCCCCCACCCTCGCTCTAGTGTGGGCAGGGTGTGGGACTTTTTTTTTCTCAGAGAGTGTGGCCAAAGTGATAGAGCACCCTTATGACTGCCACATGGAAAGTTGAAGAGCTTTCAGGAGCCAATGGGGACTCTATTCAGTTTGCATTAAGTTCATCATGAAGGAGGCCTCGGCCTCACCAGCGGGGTCCTTCAGAAGGATCCCCAGTTCCTAGCCCTCAGGAGTGCACTTGCTCTGTTCTTGCTTAGGGGAAGTGTTGTCTCTGGTTCTGCAGCAGGAAGGGGGTGAATCCCACCACCGAGGAGAGAGCTTTGGAGAGGATTCTTCCCTATGCATGCTTTTGAATGGGGCACAGCCTGGCCAACACATTGATCTCTGCCCTGACAACCTGAGCTGAGCCCTCATCCATAAAGATAGGATACATGCACACTGTGGACACGCTGTGGGTGGTGACCGCACACACAGCAACTGAGAACATGCACCCCAGTGGGTTTCCCAGTCTGACCCTGGGAAAGTGTGTTCCCTCACCTTCCTGAGCTCTCTCTCTGGTTAGGCGTGCTCCTGCTGTGTGCTCAGCAGAACTGGCTGGAATACACAAGAGGGCCCTTCTGCTGGTCTCCAGGGCTCTCTCCGTGAAGTCCTCCTCTCTGTTAGAACCTCGTCCTCTGGATAACAGCACAGCGCCTCTGCCTCCTCCACTCTGGGTACCACTGGGTTCCCTCTCCCTGAGGATGCTAGGGGCCAATCCTGGGGTGACTTGGGTGTTAGTTACAGACTCCGGCTATGGAAAGACTTTCACTCCAGAGCAGGGTTCTCAGCCTCAGCCTTTGGGCGCAGAACTCATGGGAGAGTAGACAGCATACTTGGGTGCCACAGGACACTGAGCAGCATCTGTGGCTTCTACCCACAAGAGGCCATAGCACGGTGGCAGCTGTGACCGACAAATCTGTCTCCAAGCATTGCCAAATATCCCCTGGGGTCCCCAATTGCCCTCAGTGGAAAACTAATGCTCTAATTAGAGAAGCAGATGTGTCCCCTGGGAAGTGAAGTGTGTATGAACAGCTTTCTCAACCAGAAGCTGGAGTACGGCTGGGGACTCAGCCAGCGACAGTTGGTTCTGGGTAATCCCAGAATAACATCCCGTCCCCGGAATGTTCCAGGGGGTTGCACCAAGAAGTGGGGCGTGTTCACAAAACTAAACAAACACTGCTTGAATTCCTCCAATATGTCAGGCCCCAGGCCAGCTGTTTCAAGTGGAGCAGCAGATAGCACAGATACCCGGCTTTGTCCTGGTGGAAACTGTCCACAGGGTCACCTTGAGGATGTCCACCACTGGGGAAGGAATGCCAAGGGTGTTTGGGGCTCCTTAGCTAAGAGGGACACACCTGGTCTGGGTCATCGAGGCTCAGGAAGGAGGAAGGATTGGCAGATAACCTAAACTGAAGGGTGTTTGAGATCATAGCATCAAAAATTTAGGCTGAAGACTTGATTTCAAAATGGCCAGAGAAGAGGATTCGCAATGATCCCAGCAAACATAAGTGATAAGTGTTTAATGTGGTGGATATGCTAATCACCCCCAGTTTGATCATTAATATATTGTATGTGCATGTCAAAATACCACGCTGCATCCCATGAATATGTACAATTAAACACAAATAAATAAATAAAAAGCCAATATGGAGGATTTCCCAAGAAGCCGGAACACAGAAGGACACAGCTGAATCTCTCTTCCATGCACTGCTGGGCTCTGGCAGCTCCTGGGGCCGGTCCATCTCACAGGCTGGAAAGTCATGGAGGAGCAAGAACTACCTGAGGTGTGGCAGGGTGACCCTCTCAGGCAGACCCCACCACTGCCCCAGGAGGCCATTCTCTGTATTCACCCAGGACCAGAGAGCAGACTTAGCAGCTCCAAATAATGGACCAGACGGAGTTGCCTCCACGTCCTCTCCCTGGATTCCACTTCCCCCTTGGCTTCTCTGAGGACCTTGGAAGGCTGAGAGCCCAGGAGGTGATGGGAGCAGCCTCCTAGTTCTGGTAAAGACCAGAGAGAAAGTGGAGACTTGATCTGATTGGATGGGGCATCCCAGTAGGAGGAGATGGGACAGGAAGATGGGGGCAGTCCTGTGACCAGAGAGCCTGCAGGCCAGGATGAGGTGGGCAGGGAGGGGGCAGAGCTGAGCTGCTGGGCTCCTGATTCCGGCAGGCCCTTGGCCACCCAGGCCTGGCCCTCTGTCTCTCCTTTCTTAGCCTTTTGACTATAGATGTCCAGGTCAGTGGGGTCCCCTGATGAGGAGTCCCACATGTGCCACTGTTGGTCATCTCATTAGGCCAGGGAACTTGTTTAGTGCACAAAACAATTTGTATAATGAATATTTAAAAAATCAAAGCTCCCCACACACACATATGCCCAATTCAGTCTCACCTGGCTAGGAAACTTTAGTAAATTTAAATTTAAGTTTCAATCATCACTTCTGGCCGATGGCCATGGTGCTGGACGGAGCAGTGTCTGGAAGCTTCTTAGAAACTTGATAAGTGAAAGAGGCTCTGAACCTGCTTCTGTGCAGACAGCCCACTACAGAAAAGGGATGTGCTGGCTTGTGTGACCCAGGCCTTGGGGGCCTTGGGAATCAGCCTCTGTGCTGTCCCCTTCCTGGGATCTGGGTAAAGGTGATGTGGGAAACAGTCTTGGGGACAGGAGTCACTCACAGGCCTGAGTGGGTGGCTTTCTGTTTCATCTCTGTCTTCGGTGGCTTTCTCGTCAATGCAAGAGTCAGCTACGAGCCACAGGGGCCCAGGAGCCGTCCATTTATGACCCTATCAAGAATAAGGGGTCCTTTTCTCTTCTCCACACCCTGCCCCCTCCTCCCCACTCACCTGAAGGGGGCTGGGAGGAGGCCATGGGAGAGGACCCCATGAGCAAGTTGGTCATATCTGAGGTCTTCTTCAGTCAGAAAAACTCTGTGGGCACTGTCCTTCTTACAATGGTGAGGAACTAGGGCTTCAGGAAAAGTGTGACCAAGTTGCCTTTGCAAGTGTTTCATATTCATAAGGAAAGGAAAGCATTTTATAATCTACCATTTTCCAAGCACCTGATAAAGTTGTTGAAACAAGGAATGCAGTTGTATTGCATTTCATTTACCTGCTTTCCATAACGGCCCCTGGAAGCTGTTTGGGGTCTACTGTGTAAATCCCTTTTCATTTGTGGAGACTGAGGGATGGTTTCCTGGGGAGCCCTTGTCCTTTAGTGTCTCCATCTGTGTGCACGACAGGACTTAGTGCTGTGCTGAGGGGAAAGGGTTTTATTGAAATGTATGGGGTGTGTGCTGGGGACAGAGCTCTGTGTGCCCAGGAACCAGCCCCTCGTGGATTGGCTTTGCCCTGAGAGTCCCCAGGTGGCCTCGGATTGGCAAACTTTAAAGTGCAGATGGACCAAAAGAGCCTTGTTGGGAACTGCCCAGCTGAACTTGGACAGGGTCCCAGAGCCCATTAAACTCACTGTGTCCTGCTTCCCTGGCCAGGAGGCAGTTGGATTCCTTTTCTGGAGCTCAGCTGAAGCTCTGTTCCCAACTGGGTCCAGGGGCCATTTTGTAAAGGTTCTAGAACCTAAAAATGACGGTGCTTTTGTGGGGCAAGGAGTTATGGGAATGATAAACCCACGGGAATCCCTACAGAGAGGCTGGTCCTCCTGGACCAGCTAAAACCTACATGGTGGCAGAACCCCTGGGAGGCTGAGGAAGGGCCATTCAGACCATCTCCCGCCCTCCCTAGTTCTCCTGAGGCTCCATGGGGGAGATTGTTGTCACCTCCCAGGATGGGCAAGGCCTTCTGTGCAGCCTCCTTCCAGAAGAGCTAGAGGCTCAACCACTGGGCAGCAGTCAGCAGAGGGGCACATATGACTCACTTGGCAGCCCTTTGACTAGTTAGGTCTCAACATCATCCCGTCGTTGGGTGGAGGCAAGGAGCATATGAGTTGGCCCTCCTGGCAACTTACCTTTCAGAAAAAGTGTCACCAAAATATAAATAAATAAGCAAATCACAAGAAATCTGAGTCTCAGGGTGGCTCACTCCCTCTCCACCACCTGAGCCAGGTCTCTGCCTTACCCTTGCCTGTCTCCTGTGCACTTGGCAGAGTCACCTTCTTCATGCCCTTGGTATCTTTTGCAAATGCCTGAGTGGACTCCATGCTAGTTTACTCTTCCTGTCTAGGACCAAAGCATCGGGGCCTCAGGGAATCTGTGAAGTTTTGACCCCTCACTCAGGTTTGGGATTGGAAGAAAGATCCTCCCTCGTGATCTTTTTACCATAAATTCTGCATTGCTGGATCTCCACACCTGACTCTTCCCTTTGCTGGCAAGATGCTTTCCCTGGGTTCCATGTGCCTGGTTCGATCTCTTCACCCAGGACTCAATTCAGCTATTCCAGGGACCTTCCCTGACTACTTGGCTGAAATAGGTATCCCTAGGCTAACTCCTCATGCTTTTCTGTCTTCCCATCTCCGTGTCACTGTTTGAGACTCAGTGTTCATCATCTGCCCTTCACAGAGACTGGAGTGAGACTGAGGTCTTGGTCGTTTTGTCCACTGTGTCCCCAGCAGCAAGAACAATGCCTGGCACTTAAGCTTTGCTGATAAATGGACCAAATGCTTCATGCAAGCTACGAGGGTCAGCTGGCTCTTAGATGTTTATCCCTGTCAGCAGGGATAAGCATTTCAGTTTGAGAGAGACCATGGCTTGTCAGGAGGAGCCCCTGGTAAAGGTCGAGATGAATTTAAACATAAAACAAGAACAACTTTAACAAATCCCATGAAAAAATATCTTTATGAACTGTGGTAGGGAAAGAGTTCTTAGACATGGCACCAAATAAACAAATGGGACTATATCAAAATTAAAAACATTTTTTAAGGTGGTTTTGTTAAGAGAAGAAAAAGATAATCAACAGGTTTGGAGAAAATAGTTGTAAAGCATAGCTGGCTGGGGGTGTGGCTCAGGGGCAGAGCGCTTGCCTGGCAAACGTGAAGCCCCAGGATCAATCCCCAGGACCACCAAAATCCAACAGCAAAGCAAACAGAAACAATGTGGCCTTCTTCCACTTAGAATATAGAGAGAGCTTGAAATTCTTGAGCAAAAATAACATTAACAACAAAAAAATCCAATTCAAAAAATGGGACAAGGACATAAACAGATATTCCAGCAAGGAGGAGATAATGGCTGAGAGAGTGTTCAATACCATTAGTCTGTAGGGAAATGCAAACTAAACCCACAATGAATCAATGCCTCTGCACACCTATCAGAAAAGCTATAATAAAACATAACGACAACACTGAGTTCTGGGGTAGGGGATGGGTGGCAGAGGTCCAAGGTCTCTCTCTTGGCTGGAGGGGACTGTGAAAGGGCAAAGCCTAGTAATAGAAAACAGTCTAGAAGTTTCTCCAAAAGTAAATATTCACTTACCACATGGCTAGGAATCATTACACTCTGGCATTTATTTCAGAGAAATAAGTCACATACACACAAACCTGAATATAGATTTTATACTGTATTTATTTACATTAGCAAGCTATGGGATAAACCCAAATGTCCCTCAGTGGTGAATGGCTGGCTGTACACTTGCACCTCCGTCCAGTGGAACCCCACTCACAGTGCAAAGGAGTGATCAGATGCAGAGCACTAGGTGGGCGGGTGGACATGTGCTCACGGACAAGTAAAGACCATCCAAGATTTCAACTGCGTAAGATTCTTGAGATGATGGGGCTGTGGAGATGCAGGGAAGCTCAGAGGTTGCCCATGGGAAAATGCAGAAGGCTGTGTGGTCCAAGGGTGGGAATTCAAGCGGTGGCTCGAGAGCGATCCTTGATAAAGGAAGACTCTGTGTCTCATTTTGCAGTTGGTTGCACAAATATACATAGACAGAATTAAATGGTACACAGAGAAGTAAGTGCAGGTTAATTTTTTTTTTGAGAATTGAATAAGGTTTGTAGTCAAGTTAATAGGAATGCATCAATTTCAAAAGCCTGGTTTTTATTCTTCTGCAATCAAGTATGACAGCACTCTGGGGAGCCAGGGAAAGCCCACACCAGATCCTTTTCACTAATTTTGCAGCTTTCTGTGAGTCTATAATTATTCTGAACTGAAATGCTTAAGAGTAAAATATTAGTGTACAGAAGTTACTTACAAGTGAGGTTTGGAGTCCATCAAAAGATCTAGTGAGAAACTGAAGACGTTTGTTTTAGATTCCACATGTGAGACCATACAGTGTCTGTCCTTCCATATCTGCCTTATCCCATTTAACATAATTTCCTGCAGATTCTTCCATGTTGTCACTAATTTTAGATTTGCTAAGAGACTGGATTATAAATGTCTTCACTGCAAAAAAAAAATATACATATGTAAATGCCGCAGTCTGGCTGGGCACAATTCAGGAGCCACTTGTCAAAAGAAACGAACTTTATTTTTAGAACACACACACAAAACCACACAGCTC